>NC_136792.1:11559724-11569724 GCF_951216825.1 Electrona antarctica | reverse complement strand
AGCTGTAAACATTGCAAGGGAATACGGCCGTTGCCAAGATTACTTCACACTCGCACAGTAGTTTGTGTGAGTTCCATTCCCATGCCCGCCACATGCAAGTCAACAAAAACGCACATAAAAAATGAATGTGTGTGCAGTCAGTGCACATTGAGCGCACACACGCGCACGCATGCACACACACACAGAGAGAGAGAGAGAGAGAGAGAGAGAGCACCCACTACAGTACACAAACACTGTGGCAGTACAGATTAACAGCTTGGTTTCGTGTCAATTTAATTGCATTCCATTCCGCCCCAATATTTACATCAAAGTAGGTCTAGTGGTCCATTCCATTCCGGGTTCTGGGACACAGTCATACAGAATATATTGGTTTTGGGATAATATATATATATATATACAGAACCTTTTATTTTAAATAATGAGTAAAATTTTAACATTTTAACCAGTCTGTGTGGTAGAGAATATTGATATAATGGTGGTTTCTCTACTATTCTATTGAGACAATTAAGCAGTGGCTCGGGGGTAGAGTGGCTGGTAGAGCAGCCATATGAGAACCTCAAGGTTCCCAGTTCGATCCCTGTGGGCTCCCCCCAGAGTTAGTGTCCAAGTGTCCTTGAGTGAGACTCTGAACCCCTAATTGCTCCCGATGTGCAGGTTGGTGCCTTGCATGGTTTCCTCCGCCATCGGTGATAATAAAAGTGACGTCAACGGACATATCACGCGGTGACATTTGAATGTTGACGTCAAGTCGATAAGGGAACAAAAGCTGTGAGTATACCAAGGGAGGGAAAGGAAGTCAAAAGCATTGCTGAGCAGACAATAGTCAGCACGTTTATTTCTACCGTTTGAATCAAGGCACTCCCTGTGTTAAACCTCCCTGTGTTCAGTCAGTGTTCCCTTGCCAGTTTATATAGGTTGTTGTCACAGCGTGTCCTGCCCTTGTATGTCCTGTCCAATTGTTAATATATCATCTTTGAACTTTTATCTGCCTGCCTGCCTACTTGTGGTTCTGCATTTGGTCCAACACTTTGTCTCACCTCATCTCCCTTAGAGATAGAGTGAGAAGTTCAGTCACGCGGGAGAGACTCGGAGTAGAGCCGCTGCTCCTTCGCCTGGAAAGGAGCCAGCTTAGGTGGTTCGGGCATCTGGTTAGGATGCCTCTCGGGCGTCTCCCTAGGGAGGTCCTCGAGGCACGTCCCACTGGGAGGAGACCCCGGGGCAGACCAAGGCGCAGATGGGAGGGATTACATCGACTCACTGGCCTTGGAACGTCTCGGGATCCCCCAGGAGGAAGTCACTAATGTTGCTCTGGACCATTGGTCCGATATCTCAAACCCTCACCCTAACCCTAACCTCCCACAGGGCAGCACACCTAAACCTAACCTTAACCCTCTCCCAACCCTTAACGCACCCCTCACCAACCTTAATCCGGTCATCTTAACGCACCCCTCACCAATTTTAATCCGGTCGTTTTAACGCACCCCTCACCAACCTTAATCCAGTCCAATGCTATGTCTAACCAACGCTATGTCTAACCAAAGTATGCCTCCCCTCTGGGGTGGGAAGTCTGGAGCTCTCTGGTGGAGCTGTTGCCCCTGCGACCCGACTATGGATAAGCGGTTGAAGATGGATGGATGGATGGACTTGTCTCGCCGTGACAATTGGTCTGTCATGCAGGAGAATGCCACGACAGACATAAAAGTTAGTGATTGGTGGCTTTTAATTAATCCTGACGGATTGGAGGAGCGGCCGTGATGTGTGATTAATAAGTACAAGTGAAGTGGTTTCACACTGCAGACCATCTGCTGCACTGGTTTCCAAACAGTGGGTCTGGACCCATTTGTGGGACACGGGACACATTTTTATGGGTCCCCTTTATTTTTTGTTTCCTACTTAATAAATATTTTTTTTTAAAAGCTAATATTTTCATGATTTAAAAACCAAATGCAATGATTTTTTTCCCCAGTAATTTCATGAAAAGAATCTAAGACAATTTCCATAGATTAGAAAACAAATGTTTAAGAAGCATTGAAAATAGCAGATCTACAAGCTTGTAGATCTGCTATTTTCACTAAGTTGGGAGCCGGGGGAACACACACAGGCATGCACGCACGCGTGCAAGCACACACACGTGCAAGCACACACGCACACGCACACACACACACACACACACACACACACACACACACACACACACACACACACACACACACACACACACACACACACACACACACACACACACACACACACACACACAGAGAGAGAGAGAGAGAGAGAGAGAGAGAGAGAGTATTAAGGAGCTTTGAGTGTTAAAGCTTCCGTGCATCCTTAAGCCTACGCAGCAGAACTCTTGAGTATTCATTGAACACAGATGGACACACGCTCGCTCAGCTGTGTGTACTGTACTGTACTGTACTGTACTGTACTGTACTGTATACTGCACTGTACCGTACTGCACTGTACAGTACAGTACAGTACAGTACAGTACAGTACAGTACAGTACAGTACAGTACAGTACAGTACAGTACAGTACAGTACAGTACAGTACAGTACTGCACTGTACTGCACTGCACTGCACTGCACTGCACTGGGTGTAAAATGGTGAATGGTGCATTTATATAGCGCTTTTATCCAAAGCGCTTTACATACATAGATATAATTAGTATTTACAATCACCCTGCATTCACACACACATTCATACACCTTTACATAGATTGCGCATTAGCCTACATTCACCCATTCACACACACACACACACACACACACACACACACACACACACACACACACACACACACACACACACACACACACACACACACACACACACACACACACACACACACACACACACACACACACCAATGGCAGAGGAAACCATGCAAGGTCCAGGGGTTCAGAGTCTTCCTCAACAGGACACTTCCACAATCCACACTACTCTGGGGGAGTCCGGGTTCGAACTGGGAACTACCGAGCCACTCTACCCCGTGAGCCACTGGCCCCCTACAGCTGTCTCGGTGCTTCTGTGGTCTCACCTCTGGCTGTGATGATCTTCAACACACCTCCTCCTCCTCCTCTTCCTCTCCTCTTCCTCCACTCCAGACGAGCAACAATTCAGCAGCAAACGTTCCTCCTCCTGGGTCCTGGACGGATGGACGGAGATGAGGGAGAGAGAGAGAGTTCTTTGAGTCAGGAGGAGTGGATATAGAAGACCACCTGCTGCTCGCTTCACAGGACGTGGGGTCGAGTGGCTCTCTCTCTCTCTCTCTCTCTCGCCTTCCTTTTGGGCAGGAAAAAGTAGCCCCAAAAAACAAACAACTGTCTGTGTCTCGTTCCCTGATGTGTGGAGGTGCTGTATGTCCTCCTGATGTCTGTGTGTTCCTCCTTGCCCCTTCTCTCTCTCTCTCTCTCTCTCTCTCTGTCTGGAGGTATATGAAGTGAATGACCTCTCTCTTCTGTGTGGAAGTCTCTCCACTTGCTCCTTACTTCACCTTCTCTCTCTCTCTCTCTCTCTCTCTCTCTGTGTGGTGGAGGTACAGCAATAAAACACTCCCTTCTCTTTCCTCCCCCCTCCCTCTTGTTCTCTTCTCACTCCTTCTCTGCAGGTATAATAATTTAATGACTCTCTCTCTCTCTCTCTCTCTCTCTCTCTGTCTCTCTCTCTCTCTCTGTCTCTCTCTCTCTCTCTCTCTCTCTGAGCGTGGGGTATTAGCTGTGACAGAGAGCGGTCATTCACTGCCGCTGATCCCTATTAGAGAGAGGGAGAGAGAGAGCTAGAGAGAGCGAGAGAGAGAGACAGAGAGAGAGAGAGAGAGAGAGAGAGAGAGAGAGAGACAGAGAGAGAGAGAGAGACATACAGAGAGAGAGAGAGAGAGAGAGAGGACCTCAGTGTAGAGGAGGTCACACGTGCAATTAGAAACTAGAAAAGAAGACGCTCCTCACAGATTGAAACTGTTGACTGGGGTTTTTTTATGTGAAACTTTGTGTGCTGCCATTTTGGCCACAGCTAGCCTAGGACTCCTGTGGTAATGAAGACACAAAGCAGCCTCACATATCAGGTTCAAATTTGGTTAGTTTTATTTTTCCTGATTACATGTATATTTATTATTTTCTGATTATCATAATATGCATTCTGTTATATCATGAGTTGCCCATGTACATCTAAGTCTGTGTACTTGATCTTGAGATACAGTGTACTTGATATGTATTGTGTACTGCCTGTACTGTAGCATACTTTATGGATAGGCTACGAGAGACATCTCAGCGCCAGCAAGGTCAGCCTTGCTGCATTAGTCACGATACTTTGTCTCATATCTTATTGTCACGTCATTATGATCCAGCACTATATTCACTAGTTGGAATGAACACACATTGTGGAAGGTTTAAAGATTTTATTGAATGAAAGAATGGAATGATGAGGAGGAGAGTGGGGGGAGTGTGGCGTGGGTTCCGGGGGGGTCGCCGACCCTGGAGTCTTTGGGGAGGGGGTCGTGTGGCGGTCAGCCCGCGGTACACGTGCAGGCGTGATTCCCCTGTGGGAACTGCGAGGAAGGGAGGAGGTGAGGAGAGAGGGAGGAGGAGATGGAGCAGTGGAGATGCTGCTGGTCCTGAGGTGGTGATGGGGATGGAGGTGGGATACGAAAAGCATAGAGGATGCTGGGTTGTATTGGGCGGGTATAAGTAGGCTCAGGTAGATTGGCGTGGAGGGCGGAGATTGGCGTGAAGGTATGGTCAAGGTGTGTTCCTCCGCCTCCTGAACATCTGTTGTTCCAACTCCATTATGTTCCTGTTGTGTAATAAACTTTGTGAAACTTTAGCGTGATACTGCCTCGTGTCTCGTTAATTTGTTCTACCGGGCCCGCTGCCGCAGTCGCTGTACCAAAGGAATAGCCTACCGGAATAGCCGGATTATCACACACCACCCAGCCTGCACACACTAGGCTACCTGTCTGTCAGAACCAGATGAGGGTCCAGTTTAGAGAACACAACATGTTCTACTCAGTATTTTCTGTGTTCACATCTTCCCGGCCACTTTGATTGTAGTCTACATATTTCATATAAACGTCATTAGCACTATACCACACGCACGCACACACATACACACATTCCTCTTCCTGGTGTGAGCATTTGAAAATATAAAAAATGACCACAGTGCTCCTTATAGGCTGAGTTTGTCCTTTTTTTCAAACAAAGGAAATAAGGCCCAGATTGTGGGTATGTTATGGCATTCATTCCTATGACAGGTACATCCAAACAAACTCTTTTACAGCTGCGATGTTTAATCTCAATGGGACGATTCCTGGTCAAATAACAGTGGAATAAAATATACATAATGCTCATGGTGTGGTGTGGTGCCCACACCCAGCTTATTGTCCAGACAGAATTGGAGAGTGAGTATTTGTGTGTGTGTGCATGTGGGGGTGTGTGTGCGCGCGGTAGCAGTTGTACTAAAGGTCACAGCTGTCTTTGTTAATGTGACAGATCAATCAACTTGTTCAGTACAGTTCACTGAATACACTCATCAATGTGTGCGCTCTCGCACACACACACACACACACACACACACAGAGAGAGACATGCAACATATAATGGTTTGATTTCAATCATGTTTATTATAGTAAACCATGAAGGCTGTAAACAATATGAACAAAGTCTGATATAAAAACATGTGACTTTCTAAAGCCTTCATAACAGTCGTGCGTCAACAATGAAGTTCATCTATTAATCCCATCAATTAATTCATCCCAATTAATGTACAAACGTATACTGAGGTGTTCTGACAATACCGTAAAACCCATTAGGCCTATACTGTACTGTACATACAAGGTAGAAATCAGCAGTGGTGGAAAGTACTTTTACTTAAGTACTGTACTTAAGTACAATTTTGAGGTATTTGTACTTTACTTGAGTATTTCCAATTTCCAATACTTTTACTTCTACTATACAGAGCCAAAATTTGTACTTTTACTTCACTACAATTATTTGAAAACTTTAGTTACTAGTTACTTTGGAGATTTAAATTTTGATTAGAAAACCACTTCAACCCTATACATTTCGGCCATTTGAAAATAGCCGATCTACAAGCTCACAATGCATCGCAATGCGATACATTGTGAGCATGTAGATCTGCTATTTTCAATAGATTTTGTAGACATTTTGAACTTGTGAAAAAGGCACATTCTGCACCATGAGTACTTTTACTTTTAGCACTTTAAGTACATTTTGATGCCGATACTTTTGTACTTTTACTCAAGTACATTTTCAATTCCGTACTTTTGCTTGTAACGAAGTAGTTCTAAATTGCAGTATTGATACTTTTACTTAAGTAAAACAATTGAGTACTTTTTCGACCACTGGAAATGAGAGGACATTATGAGAGTGAAAAGTGCACAGTCATTATATGCTCCTTTATGCAAAATGACAATGATTTAATTTGATTTATTATGACGTCATCATGGCTAAAAGAAAAAAAAGAAGAAATGTCAAAGAAACACAAAAATAAGTGGTTTGGAGCAGATCTGCAAGCTCACAATGTGTTGTTTGAGCTTGTAGATCAGTTATTTTCTGTGCAACCAGCTAGATCGGTGGTGTTCAACCAGTGGCCCGGGGTCCACCAGTGGTCCTTCAGGGGGTTCCAGGTGGTCCCCATGCTAAATGATGGAGTTTATAACCAAATAAACCCTAATCAGTTCTTTCACTTTTGAGAGCGTAACATGAAACCAAATGGACCCTTACACACACGTCCATTTGGTTTCATTTTACACTCTCAAGAGTTAGTTAATATTGTTAAACATGTGCATTACTTAATTGTACAAGAAGTCTGCATAATTAGCAGAATGGAATTGTGGACAAAATCCTAAATCCAACGATAACAACATTCTTTAGTTTTGGGTCAGCAAGTCTATAAATGTCATCAAAATGATGGTCTGTGGCTCAAATAAATGCTGAAAAAATAATGGGCATTGATATGAAGTTATAAGAGTTAGATATACATACTATATACATACTACACACACAAACGTACACACGCACACACACACAGCCTTCCTGTCACCATTTCATGGTTGAGGAAATGTGCATGCATTATTTAGAGAGCACATGTGAACGAACAGCGCACGGCCCCCATTCAAGTAAAGGTCATTTCGTCCCTTCCTTCGCTGACATCATTATTACAAAATAAAAATATAGCACAGAAACACAGGAAACAGTTAAGACACAATGGCTGATTTATAAACTGATAGTGGGTGGGAGGGAAGTAATATAGCATGCTTTTTTTTAAATACATTTTTATCCCACATTTTTTTGTTTTTTTCACCCATGTGTTAATTGTCTAATAATGTAATCCTGGGACAGACACTCCCTCTGCCCAACTAACTGGCGCCAGGCCCGGTTTGGACAGTCTGGCAATTATTCTGGCATACAGTATGCCAGAAGGGCTGGCCAGTCATGGGGCCGGGGCTGAGCCAAAACAAAGTAATAAAAAAAGACATAGTATAGCGTCTTTGGGCCGGTGAAGACCATGCACGAAAGCCAGATCCGTGCCTGAGCTGGGGAGAACAACGGACTGACCTCATGCTTCCTTCAAATGCATGATTGTTCTACGTACACCCTTCGAATATATCTTGTCCAATAAGCGGTGTCCATCTACAGTTTGGAACCGTGTTCCTCTCAGTAATACCAGTAGGCTAACGGAGGAGTGAAGCCCGTTAAGTGCCGACCGAAATGTTAGATGTGAAAAATGTAGTCTTTTAGAATGAAAGGGCCCTGTGTGTCTGTGTGTGCGTGCGTGCATGTCTGTGTGCGTGCGTGCATGTGACTGTGTGTGCGTGCGTGCCTGTGTGTGATAGTGATTCTGAATTGGAAACCACAGCTAAATGGATTTCTCACCATGCTTTCACCACTTTAACCCCTCCCACTGTTGTCCACATCGTCAACATAAGTGGAAACACCTGGCAGAAAACATGCAGAAGCTCACAACTCATCTACATAGCTCATAACCTGTTGTGATTCTGTGAACACTTGTAGTGAGCTTGTAGATCGGCTATTATTAGGAGTGTTTCTCAACCAATGGATCAAGGCCCCAAAAGAGGGCCACGGTAACAAATTAGAAAACTAAACATTTGGCACTTTATAGTATAATTATATGTAAGTCAAAGCAGACAGACTATTCTCTAAGGTCATAGAATGATTCAACCCTAATATGAGTGGCAACGAACCCAAACACAAACAATTACAGAGTCTATGACTGTATATATCAAACGCCACAAAAAGTAGAAAACACATTTACATGAGATTGTAAATTGCACGATTTCCAAACAGCGATCTATACAAGATAATGTAAACAAGCATCAGCATGGATATATAATAATAATAATACATGACAATAAAAGTAAACAAATATAATGAAGTGAAACAAGGCGATGTTTAAACATGCATCTTTGTAGTTATAGTATTTATGCATTTATGATTAATTTTTTTGATGTTATTTTACACAGAACCAA
This sequence comes from Electrona antarctica, assembly GCF_951216825.1. Taxonomy (NCBI): domain Eukaryota; kingdom Metazoa; phylum Chordata; class Actinopteri; order Myctophiformes; family Myctophidae; genus Electrona; species Electrona antarctica. The sequence continues at coordinate 11,561,220 of NC_136792.1, read as the reverse complement.
ACAAAGCCGGGGTACTACCGGCTTGCGGTAGTACCCCGGCAACCTCATGTTTCTGTATCAGTGGTTCTCAATATTTCATGTCAAGGACCCCCAAAAAAGATATGTAATTGGCCGCCGACCCCCCCATCTGAAAATATGTTGTTCCAGCCAGGGACCCCTCCCAGAAGCAAAGATTTGAGTTCAAAACCTTCGCTCTGAAAGAATGTATATAAAGATTTGCACCACATTTTCACGATTTTTCAAAAATAGCAATAGCTAAAGTATAACATAATGCTTTAAAACACCAAAATTGGTGGGGAATGGGTGGGAGTCGCGAGACATGGCCAAAGCATTTCTGGGGGTGGGGGGGGGGGGGGAGGTTGAGAACCAACTGTTTTAGGCAACCAGCAATGATATGCTGTTGGTAAAATGGCACAACATGAAAATATATACATGAACTGATTGGTAACTGGCACAGAGTTCATATGGAGCACAGTAACATATAGGCGTTACATTGACACAATCAAACTATTGTACAAATAAATGGTTTCTTTACCCGAGGAAGGCCTATCAACTATAGTGAGAGTAACGCTTTCTCTCAGACATTTCAAGACACTCTGCTGCCACCATGTGGTCAGACCTGGTTAATGAATAGTGATCAAAACTGCTGAAGGCAAATCGTGGGGGATTTTACTCTGATATTGTGGCTTATGATCAAATCTATAAGAAAGGTCAGATGATGTTACACTGTCATGGAGAAGATGCATCACTATAAAACAATCTATTATGCAATATCATTGAATAATAATAATAATCATAATCAGTCAATGTCTGTCTGTCTGAATGTGTGTCTGTCTGTCAGAAACACCGCCGTATCTCCTCACCGCCTGCACCAATCGCTCCCACTTTTCACACAGGCATTGACCATAATAATATGGAGGTCTTACCGAATTAAAAATGCGAAAAAGCACCCAGGGCAATGTAATTTGACCTCTAACTAATTGCAAAAAAACCAAACTCAACTGATTTTGCATCTTCAATATATCCTGAATAACAGAAAGAAAGTTGCCTGGAATTGTCTGAGGGGAAAGTGTTGAAAATGGCCTGTACAGTATGGCCACCATTGGCATCCTATTATAAGGCAATATTTTCTAAATTTCCTTATGCTTTAAGTAGCATGTGACATATCAAACTAGGTTGTTGTCATGATGCTGAAGCCATTCCAAGCATTAGTTTTGCATAAAAACACTCATTGGGCTAAATTTGGCCATAGCAACTTGCCAAAATGTAATGAGGTCAGCACATTTGGGCAAGTTGCTATGGCCAAATTTAGCCCAATGAGTGTTTTTATGCAAAACTAATGCTTGGAATGGATTCAGCATCATGAAAACCCCCTAGTTTGATATGTCACATGCTACTTAAAGCATAAGGACATTTAGAAAATATTACCTTATAATAGGATGTCAATGGTGGCCACACTGTACAGGCTATTTTCAACACTTTCCCCTCAGACAATT
>NC_136792.1:11517224-11554724 GCF_951216825.1 Electrona antarctica | reverse complement strand
ACACACACACAGGACCAGAGGTCATCGCCATGTTGGCTTGTGGTGGACATTGTTGTCAACCAGTGTTGTTTTCGTCGACTAAAACTAAGACGAAAAATGTTCGTCGACTACCTTTTTCCACTGACGAAAACGAAATGGAAACTAAATAAAAACTAAGCTATGGTGACTAAAACTAAGACTAAATGTATTGACGATTTCGTCAACAGATAAAAACTAGACTAAAATGTTAGTAAGGGACTAGTGGACAAGAGATCCAGTATAAGTCATTTTACACTTGGTTGCATGCTGAAAATAGCAAATCTACAAGCTCACATGGCGTGGCGTGCTGCGACACGTTGTGAGCTTGTAGATCTGCTATTTTCAGCAAGTGTAAAATCAGTCATTACGACGACGGCATCAAGGCCCGCCAAAATTAATTTTGTTCGACTAAATCAACTGTAGATTTAGTCGACTAAAATCTTGTGATATTTAGTCGACTAAAACTAGACTAACACTAAAACATTCCAGATGACTAAAATTTGGCTAAAACTAAATGAAAACTATTCCAGAGACCATGACTAAAACTAAAATAAAAAAATTGCTGCCAAAAACAACACAAGGACATACACAATGAGTGGACAATAATAGTACCAGAAACACATAAATAGATAGATAGATAGCCCTGAATAACAGGTCTGTATAACTCTCAGAGTTACGGGAGTCTTTGCACCAGTCGAGCAGAATGGGCCCATTTCAACAGTTTTCCAATGCATAGCAAATATTTTGAAAATAGCCGATCTACAATCTCACAATGCGCTGCATCAAGACACGTTGAGCAGTTGAGATGAATATAATCATCTAAGTCCATCACTAAGTCATCTAAGTCCACACTAATTACACATAAGGGGTCAGGACAGATAGGTCAGATAGGACAGATCTACAAGCTCGTAGCGCGGCACTGAGTGCCACGCTACGAGCTTGAAATCTTGAAAATGTGGCGCAAATCTTTGAATATACCTGTATATTCTTTCAGAGCGAACGTTTTTAACTAAAATCTTTGCTTCTGTTCCGTTCCCCCGCAAAACCGGGAGGCATAATTTTCTGTTCTGTCCTCACGCTGGTCACGCTAAAGTCACTCTAGAAGTGTTTATATTCCAAACGAGAGGCATGCTGAAGTCAGAAATGAAGACAGAACATTGTCCTTTTGGTGAAAACCATGGAGAGTTCCCTAGATTAGGAGATACGAGCCATTCGAGCCATTCCAATGGAGCCGCAAACAAGGAAGTGAACGGCAGCGCGCATGCACAAAACACAAAGAGTACACTGTAGAAGGATCTCCAACTTCCATCGTTACCGACTCGATGCTCTACAGCCAGGCACCAGTCTAGTATAAAAATACATCAAAAGATGACCACACGCACACGCACGCACACAGCACTGACCCTGTGTATCTCGAAGCCGATGGCCAGGTTCTCTCCTCGTCCGTGTTTGAGCGAAGCTCTGCGGTCTCTCTGCTGCAGGCAGAACAACACCTCGTCTTCTGGCTTCTTCACGTCCAACACATACTGCAAGGACACGCACGCACGCACACACGCACGCACGCACACGTTTAAGTCTTGGTTCTACTGGATTTCTTCTGCACTAGTCCATTTTTGTCAGTATAACATAATGCTTAAAACTAGGGCTGTCAAATGATTAAAAAATGTAATCAGATTAATCACAGCTTCAAAATTAATTTAATCATGATTAATCACCATTCGAACTATGTCCAAAATATGCCATGTTTTCCTGTTTATTGTTGTGGAAATGGAAATATAAATGACAGAAAGCGGAAATACATTCGTTTTTTTATGTTTTTTGTTTTCTAATGCAGATAGCCTATGATGTGATGCGAGCATTTGTAGGCCTAGCCTAAACTTTGAGTTAAATGAACACTGGCTTTTGGCCATGTAGACTGGGGTCCCCCAGGAGGAAGTCACTAATGTTGCTCTGGAGAGGGAAGTCTGGAACACTCTGGTGGAGCTGTTGCCCCCGCGACCTGACTACGGATAAGCGGTTGAACATGGATGGATGGATGGATGGAGACTGGGGTCCCAGTCCAGAGATGAAAATCATAATGAAATGGCCTAGGCTACTTTCTATCAATTTAATTTGGGGGTCCATGGAATTGGCACTTTGGTTTAGAAAAGCCTATATTTTGCGCTAAAGTAATATATTGAATAACATATAAATGTAGGTTTTAAGGCTAGAATGGCATTGTAGTGGACTATAGTGAGAGACGAGATTGTCTCTCCTTCATTGCGGGACTGCAGGACTAGTCTGGAGATAGTTAGTCGTGAATGATCAGCTTCAGTCAGTGTTTTGGTTCGTACCTGGAGTTGTGCATTATCTCCGCTGTGCACAGCAGCACAGGGGAACTGTCTTTAATATATCCACGGTCGTTTTCAGTTGCTTTCCATGTGCGACACAAAAGTACCATGTGTTTGTTTTGGTAATATAGCCTACTGCAGGCGCAGCCATGCTGATTCACGTAATCGCGTTGGACAAAACGAAACCAGCCGGACCAACGTTAATGGCTTAATGCACGTAGGACCCGCATTTTCAAACTGTCCACAAGTTGCGACGGACCCGACGGTACTATAAAACATGTGAGTGATTCTTGCAGCGAGCTGATAGCTACACACTAGTAGTGTGCGTGTGTGCATGCGTGCAGAGGAGGGAGGAAAACTGGAGCAGACGACGAGGCGTGCGTGTGTCTGTGTGTGTGTGTGTGACTGTGCAGTGTAGCCTAATGGGGCTTTGCTAGGCAGACAAAGTAACGCAACAGAGTTACAGAATCAAACCACTTGGCAACCCAACTACAATACACAAGCTATCTCTGGTGTTGTTCAATCATGACTGTGTGCTACACAGTGACAGATTTGTTATGCTCTGGACGTTCCTGAGCCGCGCACACGGGCGCATGTTAGGGGGAACACTAGGGGGAACACTAACATGCGTTAATTGCGTTAAATATTTTAACGCAATTAATTAACGAAATTAATTAATGCCGTTAACGCGTTATTTTTGACAGCCTTACTTAAAACACCAAACACCTTTTGGTGTTTTAAGCATTACAGTATGTTATACTTTAGATCAGATCTACAAGCTCGTAGTGCGGCACCGAGTGCCGCGCTAGTTGTAGGTCTGCTATTTTTGGAAAATCTTGAAAATGTGGCGCAAATCTTTGAATATATATTCTTTCAGAGCGAACGTTTTGAAACAACTGAAAGGTCTGAGGCTAAATGCATGTCCTTTTTGGGGTCCTTGACATGAAAAACTGCACCACTGACATAGAAACAGGTTTTTCAGGAAACTGTCATGATTTAGAATACATTTTATAGAATCTGTTCTCAGGTCTAAAAGGTCTTTATCACCACCAAGCCCTATTTTTGTCTTCTATTTGTTGATGATTTAGTCATAGTTTTAATCATTAAAGCGTAGTTTTTGTTATTGGAAAAAAATACACGCACACACACACAAGCGCGCGCGGGGGGGCACACACACACACACACACACACCTGTGGGTTCTGCATGAAGGTGAGCTTGTTGTTGGTGCAGCCCCCGGCGCGGTTTCGGGTGGGGTCGGCGGCGCGGCACCACGCCCCGCTAAGCACCGCCTCCTCCCAGGTCTTGTGGAAGCTCAGGTAGGACGTGTTGATCAGACGACACAGGATCAGGTCCGTGAAGTTGGCCACAAAGTCATCAAACGTCATCCTGGACGGACGAGAGAGAGACAGACAGACAGAGAGACAGAGAGAGAGAGAGACACAGAGAGAGAGAGAGAGAAAGAGTTCTTGGTGCCGTCGTAATGATGTTTTTACACTTGCATGCTGAAAATAGCAGATCTACAAGCTCACAACACGTTGGGGGGGGGGGGGCTGGAACTAGATATTGTGAGATGGGGGTCAGTGGCCAAATACATATAATTCTATATGTAGACATAGAAACGTAGGTTTTTCAGAAAACTGTCATGATTTAGAACAGTGTTTCCCAACCTTTTTTGTCCAAGGGCACACTTTTCATAGCCTAAAAATCTCAGGGCACACCTAGATATACGGTGTATAGGCCTATCTATATACATATACATACATATATGTATGTATGTGTATATATTTATATATTTATATATTTATCATTCAATATTTTGAACTAAAGTTCATGGTTCCAAAAAATGAACTATTTTAGTTCTTTTTCGTTCTTTCTTTTTTGAATTATTATTATTATTATTATTACCACAGTACCACAGCCCATAGCCATATAGAACCTCAGACTTTATTGAATAAAATAACTTTGGGGGATTTAATAATAAAAAATTTATTCCTTTAAAAAAAATACATTTGAGAAAAAATAGCTCATATGCAATGTGAAATGCCACCTAATTCTTAATCCTTTTCCTTGTCTTTATTATGGGCCAACTTGTGAAAGCTGCATGCTTTTATTGTGAAGGGTCTCAGTTCTCACAGCCTGCATATTTCCACGTGCTGAAAATAGCTGATCGACAAGCTCACAACGCGTTGCGGACGCATTTGTGTTGTAAATCAGCCATTTTCAGCATGGAACATATGTACGACGAAGAATAAATCAGGCATCACTGCGCTTCTGTGGAGGGAGGGAGATATATTGTGTTGGCCGAACGAGGCGACAGTTGGACAGCTATTTTTCGTGGCACATTATGTTTAATCACAACAACGTCACGTTTACTTTACCTCCTCAGTGTTTGGGTCGGGACATGTAGGACTGTATGTGTCTGCTGTCTACGTGCATATGCGCGAAATGTAGTGTCTTCTGGATGCATCTCTTTTGCATTAACATTTCAATGGCCGAGGGTCGTTAGAGTCTATTGTTCCGTCGTTATCGCACGTCTAATGGTTAGACGTGTGACAACAACAACGACGCAACAATAGGAAGCCTGCAGCCCAGTAGCTATAATATTGCTTTCGGGGGAGGGTTAGTGTTATTTTCGGTCAAATCAGGCGGCACACCTGGACACATCAAACGGCACAGTAAAGTGCCGCGGCACACAGGTTGGGAAACACTGATTTAGAAGACATTTTTAGAATCTGGTCTCAGGTATAAATGGGCTTAAGTAAAGATTTGTCATCATCACATGCCGTCCTCCTGAAAGGAGAACATCTAATGAATAAACAGAACAGTCTGAGAGAGGTTCAGTCCATCAATGTGTTGGGATGTCATCACCATGTTTCCCCAGCAGGGGGTGCCGCTGACCCACGGTTGACCGAGGAAGGGAGGACAGCATGTTTTACTGAATCACATGAACATTATTATTTGGGTTCATTAGTATTACACAGCTTTGTAATTGGTTTAATGCTTGATTCTAGTCTTGAGAAGAAATGCTGATGTTTGTCCCAATTTGACTGCAAAATAAATGCTGCTATTTGTTTCAAAAAAGCTTTATACCCTGTATATAGCATATATATATAACCACACAATGTGACATACAGTAGCTCTGTTTATACAATGCTATACCCTTCAACTGTATATATATATATATATACTTTGTTTATACAATGCTGCACCCTCCAACTGTACAGTACTTTCCCCATTTTTAACAGTTTTTATTATATTTTGACACTTGCTTTGGCAATGTAAACGTATGTTTTTTTTTTTGTTTAGTTTTTTTTGTGGCTTTTTCTGCCTTTATTGATAGGTTTAAAGTAGATTGATATACATTGAAATACATGTAATCATCCATGCTGGCACAAACATGTCGGTCTAAAAGTGTATTGATACATGACAACCAGCGCTGCCAGCTGGGTAAACAAAATAACACTTTTTAAGTTTAACAGTTTCTTTAATATTATTTTATCGGTAAAAAGGTCAACTGCCTGTTAGAAATGTACTGTATTTGAAGGCCCTAGTAAAAGATACTGGTTCTGTTCAGAATGTATTGTCTCCTGTCCCGTCTTTCCACAAAATAATAGAAAATGCTCGATAGTGGGCTCGATAAGAACCCGGATCAATAAGCCTGATCGATAAGGTGATCGTTATCAATAAAAATTAACGAGCTCCATCCCTACCGCCATTGAATTGATTCTGATTGGTCAGTTGCTGAATTCTGGATAATGACCGCTCCGCTCTGTAACAGACCGCTGCCTAATCAAAGGCTCGGCGCACCTGTGTCTGCAGCCGCTGCACTGCTTGGATTGTATGCTGTACCCTTAGAGTATATATGAATAGAGACGGCACCCGAGTTCTCCTCCCATCCACTTGCATTAAGTTGCTCAAAAGCGCATGAGGCGATTTCACTGTGCATTCTGGGTAGGAACAGAGTGCATTCTGGGATGGATTGGGCCCAAACACATGAACACGCTGCCGCTGACTATCATTGCAGGCATTCAGCGTTCACGTGTTATCGTGAACGTGCACAATGATAGTCAACGGACCAGCGCGTTCATGTGTTTGGGCCCACGCTGCAATATCAAATTCGGCCACTATGTCCATTTCGCCTCAGGGTTTCATCCGGGTGCCGTCTCTATTCATATATACTCTAAGGCTGTACCCAACATGACAGCCATGTAAAGTAACACACAATGTCATTTATAGCTAAACATTGCTCTCAAGAATGATTTTGAAAACATTTGAAGCAAGAAATAGACGATGCCGTAACCCGGAAATCGATTCCATTTGATCAACACTCACTTCCTTGTTTTCCTAGGCGATTGTGCTCCGGAGGGCCAGCGCGAACGACACTTATGGAATACTTTCATTACCCGCAAGCAAGGAAATACCTCGTTTTGTTGTTACTTTTGGGTCATTTATTAATTTATGAATAAAGTAGGCGTGTAATAAGCGGGGATTATGTAACACCTGTCCTCAACTTCATCTCGCTGTTTAAACATCCTGTTGAATTCTAAACCTGTAAAGTATTCAATCGCAGTATCTGTACTTTAGTAGTAGTGGAAGTAACAAAGTAAAAGTATTAGTATTACTACTCACCAGAACTCTCCGTCATCTTGCACTGTGACTCCAATCTTCTCTCTCTCACTCTGGCTGACCTTCTGCCATTCCTCTGAGCTGAGTACACATAGTAACAGATTACATTCCTCTGAGCTGAGTACACAGTCACAGATTACATTCCTCTGAGCTGAGTACACAGTCACAGATTACATTCCTCTGAGCTGAGTACACAGTCACAGATTACATTCCTCTGAGCTGAGTACACATAGTCACAGATTACATTCCTCTGAGCTGAGTACACATAGTCACAGATTACATTCCTCTGAGCTGAGTACACATAGTAACAGATTACATTCCTCTGAGCTGAGTACACAGTCACAGATTACATTCCTCTGAGCTGAGTACACAGTCACAGATTACATTCCTCTGAGCTGAGTACACAGTCACAGATTACATTCCTCTGAGCTGAGTACACAGTCACAGATTACATTCCTCTGAGCTGAGTACACAGTCACAGATTACATTCCTCTGAGCTGAGTACATAGTCACAGATTACATTCCTCTGAGCTGAGTACACATAGTAACAGATTACATTCCTCTGAGCTGAGTACACATAGTAACAGATTACATTCCTCTGAGCTGAGTACACATAGTAACAGATTACATTCCTCTGAGCTGAGTACACATAGTCACAGATTACATTCCTCTGAGCTGAGTACACATAGTCACAGATTACATTCCTCTGAGTTGAGTACACATAGTCACAGATTACATTCCTCTGAGCTGAGTACACATAGTAACAGATTACATTCCTCTGAGCTGAGTACACATAGTAACAGATTACATTCCTCTGAGCTGAGTACACATAGTAACAGATTACATTCCTCTGAGCTGAGTACACATAGTCACAGATTACATTCCTCTGAGTTGAGTACACATAGTCACAGATTACATTCCTCTGAGTTGAGTACACATAGTAACAGATTACATTCCTCTGAGCTGAGTACACATAGTCACAGATTACATTCCTCTGAGCTGAGTACACATAGTCACAGATTACATTCCTCTGAGCTGAGTACACAAAGTCACAGATTACATTCCTCTGAGCTGAGTACACATAGTCACAGATTACATTCCTCTGAGCTGAGTACACATAGTAACAGATTACATTCCTCTGAGCTGAGTACACATAGTCACAGATTACATTCCTCTGAGCTGAGTACACATAGTCACAGATTACATTCCTCTGAGTTGAGTACACATAGTAACAGATTACATTCCTCTGAGCTGAGTACACATAGTCACAGATTACATTCCTCTGAGCTGAGTACACATAGTCACAGATTACATTCCTCTGAGCTGAGTACACATAGTAACAGATTACATTCCTCTGAGTTGAGTACACATAGTAACAGATTACATTCCTCTGAGCTGAGTACACATAGTCACAGATTACATTCCTCTGAGCTGAGTACACATAGTCACAGATTACATTCCTCTGAGTTGAGTACACATAGTAACAGATTACATTCCTCTGAGCTGAGTACACATAGTAACAGATTACATTCCTCTGAGCTGAGTACACATAGTCACAGATTACATTCCTCTGAGCTGAGTACACATAGTAACAGATTACATTCCTCTGAGCTGAGTACACATAGTCACAGATTACATTCCTCTGAGCTGAGTACACATAGTAACAGATTACATTCCTCTGAGCTGAGTACACATAGTCACAGATTACATTCCTCTGAGCTGAGTACACATAGTAACAGATTACATTCCTCTGAGCTGAGCAGTGTTGATTTTGTCGACTAAAACTAAGACGAAAAATGTTCGTCGACTACCTTTTTTCACTGACGAAAACTAAATGGAAACAAAATGAAAACTAAGATATGGTGACTAAAACTAAGACTAAATGTAATTGACAATTTCGTCAACATATAAAAACTAGACTAAAATGTTAGGAAGGGACTAGTGGACAAGAGATCCACCATAAGTCATCATTTTACATGCTGAAAATAGCAGCATTTTGCATGCTGAAAATAGCACATCTACATGCTTGTAGAACGGCTACGTGTAAAATCAGTCATAATCAGTCATCAAGGCCCGCCAAAATACATTTTAGTCGACTAAATCAACTGTAGATTTAGTGGACTAAAATCTTATGACATTACTAAAACAACACTAAAACACTCCAGATGACTAAAACTAAATGAAAACTATTGAAGAGACTATGACTAAAAACTGGAGCTGAGTACACATAGAAATAGATTACATTTATCTGAGATGACACCAGAACACATATATCAATGTCCTACTATTTGTCACACACGTTACCGCAGTCAAATTTCTTCTCCGCATTTGACCCATCTCTTAGAGCAGTGGTTCCCAAACTTTTTCATGTCAAGGACCCCCAAATTGACACTAATTAGCCCCATGGACCCCCATTTGAAAAGATATGCCAGGGACCCCCAATAAGAGAAGATTTTTACGGCTCTAGCAGTGATTCTCAACCCGTTTAATTTTAAGGAGCCACTTGCTGAAAATAGCCGAGCTTGTAGATCGGCTATTTTCAGCATGCAACCAAGTGTAAAATGACTTATACTAGATCTCTTGTCCACTAGTCCCTTCCTAACAGTTTTGTTTAGTTTTTATTTGTTGACGAAATCGTCAATATGTAGTCATAGTTTTAGTCATCATGGCTTAGTTTTCATCTAGTTTCCATTTCGTTTTCGTCAGTGAAAAAAGGTAGTCGACGGACATTTTTCGTCTTAGTTTTAGTTGACGAAAACACTGCTCCCCCCCTCTCCCCCCTCTCCCCTCCTCTCCTCCCCTCCTCTCCTCTCCTCTCCTCTCCTCTCCTCTCCTCTCCTCTCCTCTCCTCTCCTCTCCTCTCCTCTCCTCTCCTCTCCTCTCCTCTCCTCTCCCCTCCCCTCCTCTCCTCTCCTCTCCCCCCTCCCCTCCTCACCTGTCGCTCCAGGCTCCGTTCCACTCCTTCTCCCCCCAGGGGTTCCTCATGCGTATCATGGTCAGCTTGTCCGACCTGAAGAAGGCCATGAGGCCGTGGCCCAGCCTGACCCGCCGGACGTCCGTCACGGCGTACGCGTGGCCCTTGACCAGACCGCAGCTCAGCTTGGCCTCCATCTCCGCTGCGCTGGCCGCCTGAATACAGTGAAGTTTCACACGTGAGGTTCATTTAACCCATTTTGGGCGGGAACCCCTTTTGGTGTTTTTAACACATTCCATCCATAGGACGTCTGGAGACGTCATAGGGAATCAAATCGATGGATGCTATGGACATGTGTACACGTCCTAGCGCATCCTCAATGATATCAGGCGATATCGCTCTTCATTCCTATTAGCGTCCCGTTCACTTAGCTGTTAGCGCGGCAGAAATAATGCCTCGTCTCTCCTAATCCAGGGCGCTCTCCGTGGTTTTGATCTGATGGATATACTAGCGCTTCATTTCCTCATCCGCCTCTCGTTCAAAATATGAACGCTTTTTTAATCATGTAGGCCTATCGTATAAATGAAAACGAGAGCAAGGTAAGCTAGCAAAATAATAATACAATATATCACTTGGGTCGACATGCGCTGCCGTGCATGTGCCGACGCGCTGGGACGACCCACTGGTGTGGTTTGGGTTATATAATTAGAGATGTCCCGATACCGATACCAGTATCGGAAAACACTTGCCCGATATGCCCTTATTTGGTCATATTGGGATCGGCGAATATGCCAATCTAACCACGCGATCCGACACAGGGGTAAGGGGTTGACACTATGGCAGGTTAAAAAAAATGTTGGGGCATGTGGAGTTTGCTTTGGAGTTGCCCAAACTGTGCACGTTTGAGTGAGGAGTCTGCTATAAACACAACACGAGATATATATAGCTAAATAGCTCTAAACACAACACGAGATATATAGCTAAATAGCTATTCACTAGTCCACTAGTCGACTAGTGGATTTACTAGTCGACTAGTGGATTTACTAGTGGACTAGTTGCTTAATGCCCTGCGTACCCGTATAGAGCAGCTGATCAGACCTCCTCGGTCATGGACTTTGAGGACTCTCTCAAACAGCTCGTCTCGCTGCTCCTGCTGCTCCTTGAACCCGTTCTCCGTCAGGTCCATGGGCTCCGACACGCCGCCCGTGAAGTCCACCAGGGCGTCGGCCGTGTTGCCGCCGTCCAGAGCCTCGTAGCAGCCGTACATCCTGGACGAGGACACGTATAGCGATGGCACGGTTAATTATTACATAGTAATCGTCAAATCGCAATTCAACCCGAGGACGATTCGATTCTACAAATGCCTTCTAAATCCTGACAGTTTTCTGAAAAACCCTATGTTTCTATGTCAGTGGTTCTCAAACATTTTCATGTTAAGGACCCCTAAAAATATATGTAATTGGCAGCTGACCCCCCATCTGAAAATATGTTGTTCCAGGGACCTCCCCAAGAAGCAAAGATTTGAGTTGAGAACGTTCACTCTGAAATAATATATATTCAAAGATTTGCGCCACATTTTCACGATTTTTCAAAAATAGCAGATCTACAAGCTCATAGCTTGTAATTTTTCAAAAATAGCTAAAGCATAACATCAACCAGCGCGCTCCAGAACTTACTTGGCGTAGGCCTTCTCCACCAGCGCGCTCCAGAACTCGTTGGGGTCGTTGGAGTGGCAGTAGACCAGCTCTCCTCCGTTGACCGTGGGCAGACGGTCGTCGATCACCACGTCCACCCACTGGCCGAAGCGCCAGAAGTGGAAGTGGAAGATTCCGGCGTACGCCTCGGAGCGCTCCCCGTCCCACTCCTGGTCCTTGTGCTCCGGGATCACCTGGGATGGGCCACGCAAAACACACACACATTATAGCCATTTATTCATGTCCACACAAAGGAGATGCATACAACAAGGACACACATATTATAGGTGCATTAGAGCAACATTTTACAAAATCATGGCATGTGCTTTCATGGTACAACAACGCATGTCACTCAGTACATTCATGGTATAAGTAAAGTCTCTCTTGTAGTAAAAAAAACATAAGAGTGAACTAAAATGAATTGGACAGCCAATTCTCAAATGTAGAAATGAGACTGCATAGGTGTCTGAATCCAGATCGTGATCTTTTTTCGATGAATTGTGCACAACATCATAGTAGAAACAATAAGCATGATGTTCCCGGTTCAGACTGAACATGTGCTACCTCAGGTGTAAAAGTCCCAGCACACTGCTGCGTTTTTAGGATTTCTTTCCGCCGGTTTTCCGAAAAAACGTGTCCAATCTGCAAGGACCTAGGCCTGACGTAAAAAAAAAAAAAATAAAGTCTTCTGAAAGTATATATATTCAAAGATTTGTGCCGCATTTTCACGATTTTTCAAAAATAGCAGACCTACAAGCTCGTAGCGCGCCACTCGGTGGCGCGCTATGATCTTGTAGATCTGCTATTTTGCAATTGCTAAAGTATAACATAATGCTATAAACACTAAAAGGGGTTCCCGTCCAGAATGGGTTAAGTTGTTTTTTTTCCCACTCTACCTATCAACCTGCACACCTGGAGCAATCAGGGGTTCAGAGTCTTGCTCAATAAGGACACTACGACACTAACTCTGGGGGAGCCCGCAGGGATCGAACCAGGAACCTCACGGTTTTCCATATCCGTATAGGTTATGTTCTAGCGGCTACTCTACCAGGGCTGAGGGATGAGAGGTTTACTATAACAACGATAACTACTAGTATACTCGACAGCTCATGTCGACGGTGTTGTGTGACCAAAACAACTACAAGAGTGTTGTGTTGCCTAAGTTTACCTTTCAGAAACAACTACAGTAGTTTAGTTTAGTGTGTGTGTGTGTGTGTGACGTGTGCGCGCGTGTTTTTCTTCTTCTTTTTCCCTTAATCCTCATTGTTACGCACACACCAGGACACACATGCACACACACATGCACACACATGCACACACACACACACACACACACACACACACACACACACACACACACACACACACACACACACACACACACACACACACACACACACACACACACACACACACACACACACACACACACACACACACACACCCAGAGGTGGGTGTAAATAAGTGGTCCACTGAGCTAAGACTGCCAAAAAGCTCCCAGAAGCCCAGAGGAAAGTCCCAGAGTTCCCTGCTGTGCGTCATCGTCGGCGGCGCCGGTTGCCTAGCGATGAGCGCCTTCACACACCTCTCCCTCAGAGGAGAGCTCTCACTTTATAGCGCAGTCACACTCCACCAATCACCACACTGCCAGGTCAGGCCAGACAGACAGGGTGGGCCAATCACACTCCACCAATCACCACACTGCCAGGTCAGGCCAGACAGACAGGGTGGGCCAATCACACTCCACCAATCACCACACTGCCAGGTCAGGCCAGACAGACAGGGTGGGCCAATCACACTCCACCAATCACCACACTGCCAGGTCAGGCCAGACAGACAGGGTGGGCCAATCACACTCCACCAATCACCACACTGCCAGACCAGACAGACTGGGTGGCCCATATTGTTTCCTCCTGGGAAATGTCACTGCCGCTCGTGTTGCTCACTTTCTATGGGAGTTAACGAAAGGAAGTCACGTGGCGTGGCTGGACCCCCCGGTGAAGCGCCATGGCGCTCATGGTTGGCAAAACAACGGACCTTCCATGAAATAGAGGGTATGCGCATGACATCATCATCATACCCGGAAGTTATGCGGGAATGCCTATTGAGTGACAAAAAACTAGGCCATACATGCAAACAGAAAGGTCCTGAATCTGATTGAATGAAATTACTTTAAACAACATTAAATTCACTTTGTCACTCACTTTGCCACTTGATCTGCCGTTAACTTTATGCATGCGCATACCCTCTATACAATGGATGGAGCCGGATGGACCAGCTCATGAACAATCACTAGTTATTCTCACAAAAATTGCCGGGTCTGATCGAGGGTAGCTACCCTTGATCACCCCGGCTGGGTCACCTGCGTGAGGGGTATGATGTTCGCGAGACCCGAAACCACGATGACCTTGGGATACATCACTGAGGATACGTCACAGGTGCATCCATGCAATGTATTTTTTTGAGTGGTGCTGGCTGGGTAGCTGGGTAGCTGGCTGGGTATGAGCATGAAAACAACATGGTTGTTTTTCACCACCTGTGAAACGCACGCACAAACACACACGCACATATAAACTGTATACTGTATATGATGCTTTCGGGTGTGCCAGTACAGTACAGTACAGTGACAGTACAGTAGAGGGTACAGTAGAGGGACCGCCGCGCGGCTCGCCGGAACTGGGCCGGCACCCTGGGTGCGTTCCTGTGGGTCTGGAACTCCCCCCTGGAAAACTCCACACGGAGTTGCACCACTCACTTCACACGGGTGAGATTTTTTTGTTCCTCGTTCAGCGTAACAATAACAATAAGTGGCACTTGTTTCTGGTCTTTGGACAATGTTAGAACAAACAATACCACAGAGGATACCGTGTGGCTTGACAGTGACAGGGGAGTCCCTACCCCTCCTCTGACGTCACGCACGCACGCACGCCCGTGCACACACACACGCACGCACACCATCTCTCTCTCTTTTCTGTGTCACATGAATCAATAGACACAGGCAGAGCACTATAACAACCCCACTGCCCTCTGGGGGAGGAGAGAGAGAGAGAGAGAGAGAGAGAGAGAGAGAGAGAGAGAGAGAGATATTAGAGGAGGGAGAGGGGAGAGAGAGAGTTGGGGGTTGGTGGATGTCTATGAGTGTCAGTTAGTTGGAGAGGGCGAGAGAGAGGTACCAGGGGAACACCGAGAGAGAGAGAGAGAGAGAGACACACAGAGAGAGAGAGACAGGGAGAAAGACAGAGACAAAGAGCGAGACACACAGAGAGAGACACACAGACAGAGAGACACACAGAGAGAGAGACACGCAGAGAGAGAGAGACAGACAGAAGACAACAGGGACAGTGAGCGAACGAGGAGACACACATCTGGACGTATAATAGCAGACAGGCTGGTCTCTCTAACCCCAGGACCATAACACCAGCTCCAGACAGACAGGCTGGTCTCTCTAACCCCAGGACCATAACACCAGCTCCAGACAGACAGGCTGGTCTCTTTAACCCCAGGACCATAACACCAGCTCCAGACAGACAGGCTGGTCTCTCTAACCCCAGGACCATAACACCAGCTCCAGACAGACAGGCTGGTCTCTTTAACCCCAGGACCATAACACCAGCTCCAGACAGACAGGCTGGTCTCTCTAACCCCAGGACCATAACACCAGCTCCAGACAGACAGGCTGGTCTCGCTAACCCCAGGACCATAACACCAGCTCCAGACAGACAGGCTGGTCTCGCTGGTCTCTCTAACCCAGGGACCATGAGCTCCGACGCGGACACCACCATCCCGTCCGGGGCCCTGGTGCTGACATTCACCCAGGACGCCTCACTGACAGAGGTAAGGCTCTGACCAGACCAACTGCAACTTGAAATCTCTATAGGGTAGGGGTTAGTTACCCAAAGTGGGGTCCGGGGACCCCCAGGGGTCCTTGAGGGAGTTCCAGGGGATCCCCAGCTAAATTATAGTTTGGAAATCAAATGGACCCTTATGGGTCTGTAACTCTGAGTGTACAAATGGACTCTCAGAGTTAAATTAATTCATTGATTTTACAATATAAATTGGAGTCTCAGAGAGGGGTCTGTAGACTAACATGCATGTCAAACTGGGGGTAATTTAAATTAAACGGGTTGAGACTCACTGCTAGAGACGTAAAGATTCTTCTTCTCTTATGGGGGTCCCTGGCATATCTTTTGAAATGGGGGGTCCGCAGGCTAATTAGTGTCAATGTGGGGGTCCTTGACATGAAAAAGTTTGGGAACCCCTGTCATAGGGATTATTTACCATATCTTGTGATAACAAAAAAAACACTCACAATAATCGTATCGTGGGACATTTTAAATGTATGGTGAAATATGAATTAGCTGGCCATAGTGGCCAGTGATCGTTCCGCTGTCCGACGTACAGTAAGACGTTGTACAGTAAGACGTTGTACAGTAAGGCTATTGATAGAACAGAGTGGCGTGACAAACTGCATTGTCATGATTTAACTCATTTACACCTGAGGACGATTCTACAAATGTCTTCTGAATCCTGACAGTTTTCTGAAAAACCCTATGTTTCTGTCAGTCGTTCTCAAACATTTTGGTGGCCGCGGACCACCATCTGAAAATATGTTGTTCCAGGGACCGACCCCCCCCCCCCCCCCCCCCCCCCTCCCAGAAGCAAAGATATGAGTTAAAAAACGTTTAGCTCTGAAAGAATATATATTCAAAGATTTGCGACACATTTTCAGATTTTTTTCAAAAATAGCAGACCTACAAGCTCTACATATAGCAGCTCTACATATAGCAGATCTACAAGCTCATAGTGTGGCACAGAGTGCCGCGCTATGAGCTTGTACATCTGCATTGTACATCTGCATTATGAGCTTGTACATCTGCATTATGCAACAGCTAAAGCATAACATAATGCTTTAAAACACCAAAAGGGGTTCCCGTCCGGAACAGGTTAAGTGTCTTCAACTGGAATTCTCCCCTGAGAAACACAAACACGCAGAACAAACATTGGCTGGGTTTTTTTTTTTTTTTACACAGAACAATATTTACAGTATTCACTCAGAATGAATGCATTCCCGAACAGAGATTCATACCCGACTGTTTACATCATGGAATAACCTGAATAAAAAGTTTTCCTCGTTCGTTTATGTGTGACCAAAGCATTGTGCTTTTATATTGGTCTGACAGCAGCACTTATAGCAGGGGTCCTCAATAGGCGGACTGCGGTCCACGACCGGACCGCGGACCACCTGTTTTTTTTTTGTTTTTTTAACATGACAAAATAAAAGTGTTCTTTGTGCCTCAACACAATACCTCTAATTTGCTGTGAATTTTTGGAGGGGAATATTTGTGAAACATTTTATTTCCATACTCTGCACCCCAGTATTGGTTGGTTGGGAGGGGATCCGATTTGTATAAGCTTGCCTTGGTGTGACTGTACTAAACAGGCATAGAGCTCCGCTCTCCGCTGGCTGCTGCGTGGCCCGCGCTGCGTGGCATGGGACCGGACCTTAGTCTTTTTCAAAAATTATTAGTGGACCTTCAGCATTTCTAGTTGAGGACCCCTGACTTATAGTATAGTCCACTTGTCAGAATGTGAACCCGGACATTTTGAGTACGCTAAAGTTGTATGTTAGAAATGTTTGAGTATGGTTCCCCAAGCATTTTGAAACTGGCGGATGCTAACTTGCATATGTTGGGGCAATTTTCATAATTAGCATACTAAGCTGGGGTATACCATTAACAACCTATACACGGCAAAAATTAAAAAATATATATTATGCTTTAAGTGGCGTGTCAGCTAGGGGGTTTTCATGATTCTGAATCCATTGCAAACATTCATTTTGCACGAAAAACACTCCTTGGGCTAAATTTGGCCATTAGCCCAGATATGACTGACGGCTATGGCCATTTTTAGCCGAAGGAGTGTTTTCCGTGCAAAACTAATGCTTGCAATGGATTCAGAATCATGAAACCCAGCTTATTATGCTAATTATGAAAATTGCCCAACATAATGCAAGTTAGCAGATCAACATATGGAATGAATTCTGTACTGGCCATATATGGAGCGTGTCTTGTATAGTGTGTCTTGTATATGGGAGTTGCTGGCCGGCTCCATATATGCAGATATGGAGATCTAAGGCGCGATTCATACTCTTATTTTAGAGCCGAATAAAAGTCGGTTCGGCTCTGTAGCGCCTACAATGTGACGTCATTTGAGGTTCGGGGGGGCGGGTACCGTCCTAAAGTCGGCTCTTCGGTGCTACTGAAAATTTCTGACGAGCCGAAATCATTTCGGCACTACAGTGGTAAAATAGGAGTATGAATCAGCCTTAAGGGTCTCCATGATGTCACGAGATGTCACGAGGCGTGGCCATATATGGAGGCGTGATGTCACGAGGCGCGGCCATATATGGAGACGTGACGTCACGAGGCGCGGCCATATATGGAGACGTGATGTCACAAGGCGTGGCCATATATGGAGACGTGATGTCACAAAGCGTGGCCATATATGGAGACGTGATGTCACAGGGCGTGGCCATATATGGAGACATGATGTCACAAGGCGTGGCCATATATGGAGACGTGATGTCACAAGGCGTGGCCATATATGGAGACGTGATGTCACAAAGCGTGGCCATATATGGAGACGTGATGTCACAGGGCGTGGCCATATATGGAGACATGATGTCACAAGGCGTGGCCATATATGGAGACATGATGTCACAAAGCGTGGCCATATAATGTTTTAATCAAGTTGTTTTAATCAAGTAAAAGTATCAACACTGCAACATAGAAATACTCCATTAGCCTACAAGTAAAAGTTTGGAATTCAAATTTTACTTTAGTAAAAGTACAAAAGTTTTCAAAATGTACAAATGTCTTCTAAATCGTAACAGTTTTCTGGAAAAAAAAATATTTTCATGTCAAGGACCGTTTGCTTCGCTCTGAAATAATATATATTCAAAGATTTGCACTACATTTTCACGATTTTTCCAAAATAGCAGACCTACAGTACTCACTATGCAGAATGTCCCATTTCCCAATGTCCCACAGCTTGTGAGCTTGTAGATCGGCTATTGTCAAATGGCCGAAATGGACAGTAGGGGCTGAAGTGCATGATGGGTAATATATGTGTTGTAATAATAGTCCAAATCTACAAAGTAAGCACTAACTAGTTTTTCTTAAATTAAGTTTTCAAATAATTGTAGTGGAGTAAAAGTACAATGTTTGTACTGGAGTAGAAGTGAAAGTATTGGAAATGGGAAACACTCAAGTAGGGTACAAACACCCCAAAATATTGAAAAGTCGTGAAAATGTGGCGCAAATCTTTGAATATATTCTTTCACAGCGAACATTTTTAACTCATATCTTTGCTTTTGGGGGGTCTCTGGAACTACATATTTTCAGATGGGGGTCGGCGGCCAAATACATTTTTGGGGTCCTTGACATGAAATATTGAGCAACTCTGATATAGAAACATGGGTTTTTCAGAAAATAACGTGGGTTTTTCTAAATAATAATAAATGACTTGTCCCCCCCCCACCCCCCTCCCTCCATCAGGTGATGCGTCAGCGTGCCTTGTCTCTCCAGAGGACGTCCCAGAAGCGTCAGGAGGGCGAGCGTCTGCTGCTGCCCTACGAGGCTGTGTACCGTCTCGACTTCCCCGTCCAGGTATATACACAGCGGCTGTCACCGTCACAAAATTAAGCTGACCCATTCTTTAATTGTCACACAAATAATCAGGATTAACGATTACATTTTAGCATGGAACATTGGAACGTCATACAATTTGTGAACATTAATTCTCGCCTTGTGAGAATTATTGCAATTATGTCAAAACAGTCAAGAAATAATTGCTCTTTTTTGGTCGTCCACCCCCTGTTACCCTGTTATCCCCCGACCTATAGCTGACACGGAAATTAAACATATATTGTGGACATATATAAGCTATTATGAGACATATATGTCCTATATATCCACATGCACTAACTGAATATGAACCCTCTGGAGTGAGTGTGGAAATATAGTGGCCCTCTCCATCGTCAAAGTTGCCCACCCACCCCCACCTGAACTATATACCATTGCGTTTGCAGGCGCTGGCGTTCACGCGCTGGCGTGTCTCACTGGAGGGCCACGGGCGCGTCACCGTCACCGGCACATCCCAGCTGTGGACGCCCGACCTCACCCACCTGATGTCCCGCCAGCTGCTGGACCCCATGGGCATGTTCTGGAGGAGCCCCGGCGACCCGCCCCGCTCGCCCCTCAAGTGCCTGGAGGCCGACATGCAGGAGTTCGGCGAGCGGATCGCCGAGCTCGCCAAGGTCCGCAGGGTCATGTACTTCCTGGTGGCCTTCAAGGAAGGGGCGGAGCAGGGAAAGGCCGAGTTCGCCGTGGAGTTCGTTCCCGAGCAGTGACGACGACGTCGGGGCGCGTCGCGGGGCGGGGCGGCGGAGAATACGGAGCAGAGCTCCGTGATTGGATGATGATGTCATAGCCGGGGGGTGTGGAGTGGGACATTTTGGTATATAGTTTTTTTTTTATTGGCCTAAAATATTGTCTATATACATACATTCATGAATCCACTTGCTGACCGGCTGTCGGTATTGAGCAATTTGTTTTATAGGACCTAGAGAGAGATATGTGACCATATACCATTAACAACCTATATAACGCAATAAAGTCAAACATTTCATTATGCTTTAAGTAGCATGTGACATGTCAAACTAGAGGAGTTTCATGATTCATGATTCAGAATCCATTCCAAGCATTAGGCTAAACAAACGGCCATAGCCGTCATCACAACTGTGATGAGGTCAGCACATTTTGGGCACATTTTGGGCAAGTGGCTATGGCCGTTTTTAGCCCAAGGAGTGTTTTTTTTGTGCAAAACTAATGCTTGGAATAGATTCAGAATCACGATAACCCCCTAGTTTTCGTCACGTGCTACTTAAAGCATAATGACATTTAAAACAAATCTTGCCTCATATAGGATGTCAATGGGGGATGCACATGCAGATTAGACACACCAACGGACTGACATGTGGAAACACCGGTCGGACATGCGGTCGGACATGCGGTCGGACATGCGCTGCTCGCGTGCTTGCGGTTATGGTTAGGTTAGGGTTTGAGATAGGTTGTCGGTCTAATGACAGTCGGACCTACCGATTACTAGTCTGTACACGTTTGAAGTATACCGGTATGTACAGAGTGTGGGTGATGTGCTTCAATAGATCATATTCATTATTGATACATGTATTTTGAGGCAGGTGGTCCGTGAACCACTTGGGGGTCTGCGGACCAAGCGAAGCAGTGTCTCCGTCTCACACACACACACACACACACACACACACACACACACACGTACGTGTGTGTGTGTGAGAGAGACAGAGAGGCTCGCCTCGTTCTCAAGAGATCGTACATTAGGCATTAGTAATCATAACACAATTAGCATCAATATCCAGCCACCTGGAAGCAATTCACCTTGACTTTGACCATTAGAACTAATATCTCGCAATTCCTCCCAACTGATGATGGAAAAAAAAGCAAACCATTTCCTTTTTAACTCAACGTCAAATGCTTCTACTGTTGGACTATTACGACTGTCAAAAGACTCCCTTGATCAACGTCAACGAAGTCCATGAGTTCCACAAACCATGCATGTTCAACCTGCACATTTGGCTCAAACCAGGGGTTAAACTCATTGCGCTCCATAGATGCCACTAAAATGTGGAACGCCCCACCAACAGCCATTGAGAAATGTGAATCCTTAAAAAAAACGCTCTCAAAGAGCACTTAACTGAAATTCCAAACTGGCCCCTCATGTACAAAGTTCCCCCCAGTCCTATTTTTATATACTGTACATATTTCCCTTTGTTTTCCAGCCGTGTATATGACGATTTCCTTGTTTTGCATAGAAGTGTATATCTGTATGTCTTTAAATCCTTAAATATGCTGATGAATTGAAAATGAAGGACCCTGATGTAAACAAGTCTTACTGGTTTTTTATATATCTTTTTGTTTTTTTTATCCTTGTGGCAGTTTTTGTATTGACCTGTACTTTCGTTGAACAGTACCCATTCTACAAACTGTTAAAACCATTTTCAGTCAGTCAGTCAATCAATAAATCAATCAATCAATCAAGCAGTGATTTGATATTGATTTAACACAGTTGTCATGTCATTATGTTTGAGAACGTAGCATATTGTCCATGTTGTTGTTCCAGAATCCAGTGGTGGAAAGTAACTAAGTACTTTTACTTAAGTACTGTACTTAAGTACAATTTTGAGGTATTTGTACTGTACTTGAGTATTTCCAATTTCCAATACTTTCACTTCTACTCCACTACATCTCAGAGGCAAGATTTGTACTTTCACTCCACTACAATTATTTGAAAACGTTAGTCACTAGTTACTTTGGAGATTTTTATTTTGATTAGAAAACATACATTAACCACTTCAACCCTATACATTTCGGCCATTTGAAAATAGCCGATTTTCAATAGATTTTCTACACATTTTGAACTTGTGAAATGGGACATTCTGCAATATGAATACTTTTAGTACTTTAAGTACATTTTGATGCAGATACTTTTGTACTTTTACTCAAGTACATTTTCAATTCCGTTCTTTGTAATTATTTGTTTGGTCCAAAATATTGTGTTTGTTGTCATGATTTGTCACGACTCGAGTTGGCTTTGTACGACGCTTAAAAGGTCTTTAAATAAATACGTTTTGAAATGTCTATGAGGAAAAATGCATTGGGAATTATTTCCTGGGCCTGGCGTCGTCATGAAAGGGGGCGGGACTGTGACGCTCTATAAGGCTATGGTTGGTCCGTGACTCAAAGGTCTGAATGAATAATGGACCTTATAGTTTCAAGTCTATATTATACATGTCTGTGAGCCTGCAAACAAAGTCATCACTAGAGAAAAACATCTATTAAATATCGAACTGGAAGCGTCATTGTGTGTCCGTGTGTGTGTGTGCGCTCTCTTTTCTTTTCTGCTGATTGTTATTGGTGCTTTGGGACAAGGAGGGGGGGCAGCTCACGGGGGGAGTTCCGTCATAGGGTCTGGAGCAACAGAAAGAAGCTAATGTGCAGTTATATGCGTGTCTTAAGTACCAGGTCTTATTACTTAACTTAAGACCTGGAGGCGTGGTCAATGCTGTTTGGCCACTCAGAATAGCCAAATGGCATTGATCACGCCTCCAGGTCTTAAGTTAAGTAATAAGACCTGGTACTTAAGACACGCATAATAATGCCCATGTGTCTATTATCCCATTTAGACCTGAGCTCGATTCTACAAAGGTCTTCTAAATCCTGACAGTTTCTATGGTTCATGGTTCTCAAACATTTTCATGTCAAGGACCCCGAAGATTATATGTAATTGGCTGCCGACCCCCATCTGAAAATATGTAGTTCCAAGGGACCCCCCAGAAGCAAAGATTTGAGTTAAAAACGCTCAAAATGGGTTCCCGCCCATGGGTTATTACATTTCCGAGAATTCCACGCCCCGCAATTTTGCGCCCATGGAGCGCCCACAATTTTGTGGGCCAGTTCAGATCGCCAAGTCAGAATGGCGCAACTGCCGTTCACGCCCCCTGTGCTTTCTGCCCCTCTGATTCGTCACTGGCTTCTCCTCTGAAATATATATCCACTCAGATCGCATGGCTCTTAACACTACTGGCCAATCACAGCGGGCTATACCTCTCCCTGTACTACCTGTGTGTGTGCCTGTGTGTGCGTGCGTGCGTGCGTGCGTGTGTGCGTGCGTGCGTGCGCCACAGTCACTCAACTTAACAATGTTAACAATCAGGTTTAGGACAGGGAGAGAGAAAGAGAGAGAGAGAGAGAGAGAGAGAGGTAGAGAGAGAGGTAGAGAGAGAGAGAGACAGAGGTAGAGAGAGAGAGAGAGAGAGAGAGAGAGAGAGAGAGAGAGAGAGAGAGAGAGAGAGAGACAGAGAGAGAGAGAGAGACAGAGGTAGAGAGAGAGAGAGACAGAGGTAGAGAGAGAGAGAGAGAGAGAGAGAGAGAGAGAGAGAGACTCGCGTCACATCCTGTCAACGTACACGCAGACAGTACTAATATGCTCCGCTTAACACAGCCTGTATGTGAGGCCTCCTGGGCCACTGTTTGTGTGCGTGCGTGCGTGCGTGCGTGTGTGCGTGCGTGCGTGCGTGCGTGCGTGCGTGCGTGCGTGCGTGCGCGCGTGGGTGACAACACAGAGCACTAATTGCTCATTAGACAGAGCACAAATGAGGCCCCATAGGAGCTCAGTGTTTCCTCCATAGAGTTGGGAGTTAAGACATTTTGGGCGGGAACCCCTTTTGATGTGAGCATATGTTATACTTTAGCTATTGAAAAATAGCAGTTCTAAAACGGTTAGTCCCAATACTTGATTCTGATTGGCTGGTTACCGTCACGTGACCGGTGTAAATTTCACCGATAACCCACACCTTCAATCACTATATCATTCGCACCTGATTCCGCATCTCTGTAGCTGTACTGGGGAAGGGGAGCGCTTGATTACCTTACAAACCCATGCCGTGCGGGCATCTAAGCGCCGCCCGGCTCATATGACTGTGAATGTGTGGCTCCAGGCAGCCCCGTAAAGACATCAAGCGCTATTCTCCCGTCACATAGGCTACTTGCCGAGCAAAACAAGGAAGTGATGTGGCTCGCTCTGGTGGTGCAAAGCGTAGCTACTTTTGTGAATTTAATAGTTGTATTTAGGTTAATATTGCTATATGTTTGTAACCGTTTTAGAAAAGCAATAAGCCACTCGAGGCCCCAGCTTACCGGGTATTTTACAATGGCTGGGGGGTAGAAGACCCTCCGCTCCGCGTCGGGTCTGCCTACGCCCCCAGCCATTGTAAAATACCCGGTAACCTGAGACCTCTCGTGGCTTATTGCTTAAATCTACAAGCTCGAAGCTCGTAGCACGGCACCGAGTGCCGCGCTACGAGCTTGTAGGTCTGCAATTTTTGAAAGATCGTGAAAATGTGGTGAAAATATTAGAATATATATTCTTTCAGAGCGTTTTTAACTTTCTTTGCTTCTGGGGGCGTCCCTGGAACTACATATTTTAAGATGGGGTCGGCGGCCAAATACATATACTTTTTGGGGTCCTTGGCATGAAATAGTGAGAACCACTGACATAGAAACATGAGGTTTTCAGAAAACTGTCATGATTTAGAAGACATTTTGTAGAATCGTCCTCAGGTCTAAATGAGTTAAGACAGAGTACATTTCACAGAGGAGACTATATACTGTAGAGTTGGGAGTTAAAAAACTGAGCTCTGAGTTCAATTGCACCCAAAACAAACAAGTGCTCTGAGTCCACAAATCCCATATATCCCAGATGACATAACAATAAATGACATAAGAATTTGCCAGCAGAGGTCACTGTTGAGGGATTTTGCCTGTTTTCATTGGTAAATAAATGGTGCATTTATATAGCGCCAATTCACACACACATTCATACACCGATGGTGGCAGAAACCATGCAAGGACACTTTGACACTAACTCTGGGGGAGCCCGGGTTCGAACTGGCACCCTTGCGGTTACCATCCAGCCACTCTACCCCTGAGCCACCGCCGCCCCGTTGCAGCTCAGCGTCATACAAACGCGCACAGCGCAGCTACTGCTGTTGTCCTGCGACGTCCCCTTATCATTCACTAAACTCACCCCACACAGCTACTGCTGTTGTCCTGCGACGTCCCCTTATCATTCACTAAACTCAACCCACACATCTACTGCTGTTGTCCTGCGACGTCCCCTTATCATTCACTAAACTCACCCCACACAGCTACTGCTGTTGTCCTGCAAGGTCCCCTTATCATTCACTAAACTCAACCCACACATCTACTGCTGTTGTCCTGCGACGTCCCCTTATCATTCACTAAACTCACCCCACACAGCTACTGCTGTTGTCCTGCGACGTCCCCTTATCATTCACTAAACTCACCCCACACATCTACTGCTGTTGTCCTGCGACGTCCCCTTATCATTCACTAAACTCACCCCACACAGCTACTGCTGTTAATTGTCCTGCAACGTCCCCTTATCATTCACTAAACTCACCCCACACAGCTACTGCTGTTAATTGTCCTGCAACGTCCCCTTATCATTCACTAAACTCACCCCCACACACACAGCTACTGCTGTTGTCCTCCAACGATGTCATAGTGATGTCACGAGACCTGGGCAGAATATGCTTTCCCCATGTTTGGGTCTTTTGAGTGATCATCCCTGATGATGTCATAGTGATGTCACGAGACCTGGGCACAATATGTATGGGGATTTTGAGTGACGAAAAACGCAAGATTCCACAGTCAACTGCGCCCTCCGGTCGCAATACAGAAACCACTGACATATTTAATCATTTCTAATATTTTTTTCTTTACCCAAAAAAATTACAAAATAGTGGAAATAGCTGCTCTACAAGCCTACATGACGTGTTGTCAGCTTGTAGATCTGCTTGAACATATCAATGAACATAATACATTTTTGATATTGATATGTGATTGATATTCAGTGAGCTTGTTATTTGCAATCATTATCATTTTTGTATTCATGGCATATTCATAAATTAAATAAGAAATAATTTTGGAATTTTACTCGAGTCACGTGATCCATATAGAAAGTGCTACAACAAGTGCTTTGTGGTGCTGTTTCCCGTGTAGTTCATGAACCAATCCTCATAGAGGAAACAGCTGTGCTTTTCAGGATGGCCTTATCTAACCCCTGGGGAAGCATAACGCCACAGCTACAACAGGAGCTAAACTATACCTCTAGTATAGCCTTTTTACATGTATAGACATTTAAAACCCATTTAGACCTGAGGACCAGTCTACAAATGCCTTCTAGATCCTGATCCTGTTTTCTGAAAAACCCTAATTTTTCAAACATTTTACCCCCACAAATATATGTAATTGTCTGCCGACCCCCATCTGAAAATATGTTGTTCCAGGGATTGTTCCAGCAAAGATGTGCGTTAAAAACGTTCTGAAAAGAATATATATTCGAAGATATGCGCCACATTTTCGCGATTTTTCAAAAATAGCAGATCTACGAGCTTGTAGATCTGCAATTTCTTCAATAAATAAAGTATAACATAATGCTTAAAACACCAAAGGGGGTTCCTGTCCAGAATGGGTTAAAATACCATACTTAGTGGTCTGCGTATACAAGCGGCCGAAATGTGTTGGCTGGCATCTCCCTTAAGCCCAAACCACATCAAATTGTCGGGTCGGGACAAAACGTTTTTTAAGGTCAACCACACCAATGCAGCTCCTTGCAACTCAATGAGTTGTATTGGTGTGGTTGACCTTAAAAAAACGCTTTGTCCCAAAACGACCCTTTGGTGTGGTTTGGGCTTTAGAGATAGGGTGAGAAGTTCAGTCCCACGAGATAGAGACTCGGAGTAGAGTCGCTGCTTCTTCGCCTGGAAAGGAGACAGCTTAGGAATAGGTGGTTCGGGCATCTGGTTAGGATGCCTCTCGAGCATCTCCCTAGGGGGGGTCCTCGACACATGTCCCACTGGGAGGAGACCCCCGGGGGCAGACCAAGGACCCAGTTAGAGGGATTACATCGACTCACTGGCCTTGGAACGCCTCGGGATCCCCCAGGAGGAAGTTACTAATGTTTGCTCTGGAGAGGGAAGGCTGGAGTTCTCTGGTGGAGCTGTTGCCCCCTGCGACCCGGCTATGGATAAGCGGTTGAATATGGATGGATGGATGGATGGATGGACAGTGGTCTGGCACGTTTAGCCCACTGATTCACCGCATCGCATTAATGAACAGTTAGTACGGCTACGTGGAAGGTTTAACTGGTCAACTCCTGTTCCCTACATCACACTCTCTAGTCTCTTTCAGCTCAGTGGTGGAAAAAAGTACTAAATTGTTTCACTTGAGTAAAAGTATCAATACTGCAATTTAGAACTACTTCGTTACAAGTACGGAATTGAAAATGTACTTGAGTAAAAGTACAAAAGTATCGGCATCAAAATGTACTTACAGTACTAAAAGTAAAAGTATACTCATTGTGCAGAATGTCCCATTTCACAAGTTCAAAATGTGTACAAAATCTATTGAAAATAGCCGAAATGTATAGGGTTGAAGTGGTTACTGTATGCTTTCTAATCAAAATGAAAATCTCCAAAGTAACTATAGTAACTAAAGTTTTCAAATAATTGTAGTGGAGTAAAAGTACACATTTTGGCTCTGAGACGTAGTGGAGTAGATGTAAAAGTATTGGAAATCGGAAATACTCAAGTAAAGTACAAATACCTTAAAATTGTACTTAAGTACTGTACTTACAGTAAGTAAAAGTACTTAGTTACTTTCCACCACTGTTTCAGCTTCACAGTCTCACCAACTATCTTCATTCCTTGTCAAGTACCCCCCCCCCCCCCCCCCTCTCTCTCTCTCTCTCTCTCTCTCTCTCTCTCTCTCTCTCATGACTTGTCTTTGTCTCTGCCTATGACGCTTATTTTCCTTGGTTTCGGTTTTAAGGAATTCCATTCACTCCGTCCTTGGCATGAATCTCAGAATGAAACAGTACAAAGCTAATATTGTTGTCTCCACCAGGCCGAAGGCATGGGGAGAGAGTATGTTTTGCACTCCGTCCGTGTGTCCGTCCGTCCGTGTGTGTGTCCGTCCGTCCTTCCTTCCGTCCGTCTGTGTACAGCTAATCTCCGGCACCGTTAACCCGGTCGATGCCAAACTTTGCACAAACACTCCCTGGATGCCAACGATGAACCTCTGCCCTACATTTTCCAGAACGGCCTGTTATAGCGCCACCATGAGGCAGCTTTTCACATTTTTACCTCAAACTGTACCGATCTGCGTGAAACGTTGCATGCACACTCCCTAGAGGCCAAGGACAAACCTTTTACCTGCATTTTCCGCATCTGCCTTTTATAGCGCCACCAGGAGGCCGACTTTTGTCAAACACAGTTTTTGATATTACTCCTCCAGATTCTGTCCAAAAATCTCACAAATCGTTACACAATATCTCTATGGTCATGTGCTCAAGTCGGATCTGTCCGATATTTCATATTCCATCCTAATTGGCTATAATTGCCTTTCACAGTTTGCAAGATTGCCCCGTTTTGAACAATAGCCTCAAATCATGAACGCAGCATGCAATTTACGTGAAATCTTTCACACATGTTCTTACTAGGCTGAGGAATATATCCCACCCTTTTCACATTGGCCTGTTATAGCGCCACCAACAGGTTGATTTTTGCAAAACACATTTTTGGAACAAAATGCCTCAAATCGGTACACATGATCTCTGTAGTCATGTGATCAAGACGAGTCTGTTGGATTTCTCAGATTGTACACTGATTGGCTAAGATTGCCTTCCAAAGTTTTCAGGAGTGGCCCGTTTTGTACAAAATGCTGCACATGTCCTGCTCATCCAGAATTCTATCCTCAGAGATGCTATGAGTGATCTGGCTCTGCATTTCCTCAACAAAATGAAGAAAAAAAAAACATCCTCCTAAACATTTTGCCAAACATCACACACACTCCTATCCTCCTGGTGGAGACCTGTGCCCGGAAGGGCACTTTTTCTAGTTTCACATAAAACTGTCACTTTTTTTTCCTTCTCCCCTTGGTATACTATCTCAAATATAGATCCCTGTGGGACAGCCATCATCAAAGTATGTATGGTTTACGTGGCTAAGAAGTTCTCCTATACTTTATATGCTGTAACTATCTCTCTTAGACGATCACTGAGGTTTTCTAGAACGATCTTGAACACACATACTAAATCACTGATTGACTGAGAAGGGTATAGTCCTTTGATCCATTTAATTGAAATACACTTACACTGCGTGAAAAGAGGAGTTAACGGGCAATTATGGGCACTGTATTTTGCCCATAAACCTCAAGTTTAGCGGGCATATACAGTTAATATACGGTAATATACAGGTGTGACGGTACAATTCGGGAGTTTACCGGAGTTTGTTGGAAAGTTTAACGGGAGTTTCCTGTAATATACACATCCGTATTTCATGCTTTTTGCGCAAGCAATAAATAGTCATTCCTTGGCAAGAATAGGTTGTGTGGGAGTCACTGAACACAAGGCCTGTGATATATCAAACCGGAGGATCAGAGAGATCCATTCGATGTTACGCTTTAAACATATTCTGCCGTTCGTTTCTGATATTTTGCCAGAAGATATTGATTAAATTACATGATGATGATGACCGTGACAAGTAGCAATATTTCTCTTTGTTTTACATTTAGTATTGTTTCACCATCTCTCTTTCTAATCAGGAAGAAAGCAAGCGAAACGGGGAACTGCATTCCAGCAGTCCGTGGTCATGGTTTCAGCCATAGTGACTGCATAGGTCAACGTGGGTCATAACTAAGTTGCACCCTTTTCCAGTCAAACTTTCCTGGAGCACCACAGAGCCAAGTCTCTGAGCTCTCAAACATTGTCCTGTTCCCCTTCTGCTCAACTGAAGTTTCGCCTTTAAATGGTGCTTGTTGTTGTCTTAATCACAATCCTAATGATTGGAACTAAACGTGTGCATCTTTAAGACCTCCACCTCAACCGCTGTGATCCCCCACCTCTGTTAACAGGGGCCAACACAACAACTTTGCTTGATGCTATTTGCTTGGTTTTTTGGGGGCGCTTATTGTCGCCAGGATAACGGGCTGTCCTCCCTGGGAGTGGGAGGTTGTAGCCAGGACAACGGGCTGTCCTCCCTGGGAGTGGGAGATTGTCGCCAGGACAACGGGCTGTCCTCCCTGGGAGTGGGAGGTTGTCGCCAGGACAACAGGACAATTAAAATTGCCAAAGTAACTAGTAACTAAAGTTTTCAAATAATTGTAGTGGAGTAAAAGTACAAATTTTGGCTCTGAGATGTGGTGGAGTAGAAGTAAAAGTACTGGAAATTGGAAATACTCAAGTAAAGTACAAATACCTCAAAACGGTACCAAGTTTTGGCAGATAGTTTCCCTTCAGAGCATAGGAGGAGACCCCTCAGAGGACAGAGGAGGAGACCCCTCCGAGGACAGAGGAGGAGACCCCTCAGAGGACAGAGGAGGAGACCCCTCCGAGGACAGAGGAGGAGACCCCTCCGAGGACAGAGGAGGAGACCCCTGAGGACAGAGGAGGAGACCCCTCCGAGGACAGAGGAGGAGACCCCTCCGAGGACAGAGGAAGAGACCCCTCCGAGGACAGAGGAGGAGACCCTCAGAGGACAGAGGAGGAGACCCCTCCGAGGACAGAGGAGGAGACCCCTCCGAGGACAGAGGAGGAGACCCCTCCGAGGACAGAGGAGGAGACCCCTCCGAGGACAGATGAGGAGACCCCTCCGAGGACAGAGGAGGAGACCCCTCCGAGGACAGAGGAGGAGACCCCTCCGAGGACAGAGGAGGAGACCCCTCCGAGGACAGAGGAGGAGACCCCTCCGAGGACAGAGGAAGACAATAAACCGTGGAAAAAAGACACACACGGGCCAAACGGAAAGTAGTAATCATGCACAATGTCCCATTTCACAAGTTTTCAAATATATATAAAAAAATATATCTTTAGATTCTTTCTTTCTTTCTTTCTTTCTTTCTTTCTTTCTTTCTTTCTTTCTTTCTTTCTTTCTTTCTTTCTTTCTTTCTATCTTTCTTTCTTTCTTTTTAAATAGGGCTGAAGTGGTAGGCCTATGTTTTGTAATATGTCTTTTTTTGTGTGGTATGTTTCGTAATCATAATCAAAATCCACAAAGTAATTAGACAAATTAGTAAGTAAAGTTTTCAAATAAACGTAGTGGAGACAACGTAATATTATTGGAAATTGGAAAAACTCAAGAAAAGTACACATTTCTCAAAATTGTACAGAAGTGCAGTGCTTGAGTAAATGTACTTAGTTGCTTCCCACCACTGCCCTTCAAAATGTATATATACGGTGCAATGCAGTACATGGCAGTTACAGAACTAAAATGGACCTAAAATGCCAGTAATTTAATATCTAAAAATAGCATCGTTTCAAAGTACTACATGCTGCGTTTGCCCTGATGTGCTTGGCAAAGCATCACACAAGTGCTGTGCGTGCGTGCGTGCGTGCGTGCGTGTGTGCGTGTGTATGTACTATGGAGGGGGCAGGGCACATGGCCAGTTGGGTCATGATAATCCAGCCATGTCTTTAAAGACAAGAGTCACTGTGAAGCGAAATCACCACCCACTAGAAGGACTGCTCTTTACAGTATGTTACACACTACACCCACTAGAAGGACTGCTCTTTACAGTATGTTACACACTACACCCACTAGAAGGACTGCTCTTTACAGTATGTTACACACTACACCCACTAGAAGGACTGCTCTTTACAGTATGTTACAGACAACACCCTTAGCCGTTTCAGCGCTAGCATTTATGTGTGTGTTCCAGTCTACCGGAAGTAGATTATCCTAGGACAGCTCTGGAGAGCTCCACATCGCCGGC
Source organism: Electrona antarctica (assembly GCF_951216825.1). Lineage (NCBI taxonomy): Eukaryota > Metazoa > Chordata > Actinopteri > Myctophiformes > Myctophidae > Electrona > Electrona antarctica. Next base: position 11,522,691 of record NC_136792.1, on the reverse strand, counting down.
TCTGTGCCGTCAAAGAAACGCTGTTTTGACCAAAATGCCATCTGGGACAAGGAATAGGAGATACAGGCGATTGAAAGAAACGGATAGAATGGATTATTATGGCGACGATGATCTAAGAAGGACGATCCAGTGCTATGCTAACAACATAGCTAGCTAACCGGCTAACGTAAGTAGCATTATGGCTCGATCGATCGAATGCACTATAAAAGCGCAATTGCCATTAATCAACGGCAATGGCGTTAAGCGTTAGTATCAAAATTAGGCTTCAATTGGCATTAATCAACGGCAATGGCGCGGAAAGTATTAAGGTCCTTTTCGTTTTTGTGGGTCTGGAAGTTCCGGGGACCCGCCGGGGGACCCCCACTCAGTTCACACGGGTGTGATTTTTTTTTCTCCCGCGCTTGCGTTGTCACGTCCCTCATGAGCAGACCTGTCGTTGAGCCAGGCGACAACACCTGTGTCACATTGTCACATGTCGCACATCTGAAAGGACCTTTAGAGCACATGTGCAACGCCCGGGATTCCAACTCGGGTCTCCCGCGTGAAAGTCCAACATTTTAACCACTAGACCAAAGGGATATCCCAAATGGACTGGGGGAGATATATTAGACTTTTGAGGCCATCAGGCCACTGCTACACACACACACACACACACACACACACACACACACACACACGCACACGCACACGTCTCTCTCTCTCTCTCTCTCTCTCTCTGTATGGGCACATCTAAGATTCCATGCGCGGACAGAAGAAGCTGTCTTTTGCGTAATTTCTGAGTTTTTAGACAGCTGGTGGATGGAAAAGAAGCGGCAGGTTGCCGCGTCGGCCAGATTCCCGGAAAAGCTTGCCCCAGCGGCATTCTGCCGCGTGGGTGGAGCTTCATTTCCATCCACCAGCTGTCTAAAAACTCGGAAATGACGCAAAACACAGCTTCCTTTGGCCGCGCATGGAAGTTCAAGTGTGCCCAGGCTGACTGCCTCTCTCTCTCTCTCTGCCTCTCTCTCTCTCTCTGCCTCTCTCTCTCTCTCTCTCTGCCTCTCTCTCTCTGGTCTTACCTTCTGCCACAGCGCCTCCCTGCTGGCCAGACTGGAGCACGCGGCTACGAACCAGCAGTTTCCCAGCTGACCCTGGTGCAGGTCGTGGGCGCTGATCCCGTCCACGAACAGATGGGGGTCGGCACATAGCTCCTGAAGAACGGAGGGAAAGAAACGTTAGGTTTACTTAGCACAAAAGGTCCAAACTCCAACACTACTTGACAGGAAGAAGCTCAAAACATGTCTACGTTGAATTGTTATGAAACAAACACTTTGCAGATAGAAAGAGGATAATTCAAGCTTGCCTTATAGCTGCAATGTTGGTGAGTTTAATGTTGTTCTTTTGTTGTTTAAGGACATCAACATTTATGTTATACAACATTTTTATAGTAGTATAGTATTTTTGTCCACAGGTTTTTATCATTTTTAAACAGACAAAAAAAATGAAAGAAAATAAAGCGTATGGGAGAGATAGATGATGTGTACAACAATGTTAAAGTACAATACAATATAATACTCATAGGAAGACATAGGAGAGTATATGAAGTTGTGAGCAATAATTAAAATGAAAACAAACAGAAAATAGACACATCCTTGCCACTACAAAATCTGGTCGCAAAGGCATTATACATAATTCACCCAATTAGACCAAAGCTTTATGAATTTCTCCTTCTGCAGTCTGAGAGAGAAAGTGATCTGTTCCATATTATAAATATCATTTAAACTATATCTATCCATTCTTTTATGGTGGGGGCCTCAGGAAGCAACCAGTGTCGTGTAAATTTGTTTGACATTCAAAACAATCAGATAGGACCTTTCTGTTTGGATGTATGTATGGGCTGTCAATGGCAAAGTGCAGCTAGTTGCCATCCTGCCATTAACTCGGGGTGCATACGTCAGACATACCAACAGTGCTACTGAATATAATAGTCCCTTTTAAATCTTCAAAGAACATGTAAAGTAGAGGCCACGGAGAGGCGGACCGATAGGACGGCAGCCAAATGATAGAGCTGGCATAAACCAATGCTGCCACACCCTTCTATGCCACGCACGTATACACACCCACCTTCTATGCCACGCACGTATACACACCCACACACACACCCTTCTATGCAGCACGCACGCACACCCACCCTTCTATGCAGCACGCACGTATACACACCCACACACACACACCCTTCTATCACAGCACGCACGCACACACACCCTTCTATCACAGCACGCACGCACGCACACGCAGACACACACACACACACACACACACACACAGGTGACAGGGAGTGGAGAAATAGCACAGGGTGGATCTGTTTACCTTATTTCCCAACCGTGATGTTTTCACACGCACACGCACGCACACGCACACTGTGAGTGTTGTCATGCAAGTACATTTATAATGCCATCTGTGTAATAAGTTTGCATCTCTCCGTCTTTCCTCGTAGCTCTAGTCAAATATTAGAGCGATATCTCCCTCCATATCTCTCTCTCTCTCCCACTGTTTCCCTCATTCCACTGTGATGCTGTCCTGCGTGTGTCTCTCTCCCACTTGCTCACTCGCACAGACAGTACGCAGGCACACAAGCACGCACGCATGCACACACGCACGCACGCACGCACGCACGCACGCACGCACGCACGCACGTACGTACACACGCACAGTGTGTGTCTCTCTCTTTAGGAGTACATACTGTAGACATACTGTACGCAGGGAGGCAGGCACTGCCCTTCCAAAAAACAATATAACTCATTAGTCTCATTCATTGCACCATACAATTTACAATTTAGGCATTTAGCAGAAGCTGAGGACGATTCTACAAATGCCTTCTAAATCCTGACAGTTTTCTGAAAAACCCTATGTTCTATGTCATTTTCATGTCAAGGACCCCCAAAAATATATGTAATTGGCCGCCGACCCCCATCTGAAAATATGTTGTTCCAGTGACCGCCCAGAAGCAAAGATTTGAGTTAAAAAACGTTCAACAAAGATTTTCACGATTTTTCAAAAATAGCAGACCTGGCTACAAGCTCGTAGCACGGCACTCGGTGCCACGCTACGAGCTTGTAGATCTGCTATTTTTCAATGGATAAAGTATAACAATGCTTAAAACACCAAAAGGGGTTCCCGCCCAGAATGGGTTAATCCAGAGCGATTTACAGTAGTCAAGAACAACACATGGTAATACATCAGATACATAGAAATAGTCATCTAGGAACCTAAGAAGAACCATCCGTCTAACAGTAGAATATCTGTACAACTATTTGAAACTACTATATACTATAGAATGCTATGTCTACATAACATCGATCAGTGTTGTTTTTGGCAGCAAATGTTGATTTTAGTTTTAGTCCTTCAATAGTTTTCATTTAGTTTCCGTCACATTTTAGTCACCCGGAATGTTTTAGTGTTAGTCTAGTTTTAGTCGACTAAATCTACAGGTGATTTAGTCGACTAAAATGTATTTTGGCGGGCCTTGATGCCGTCGAAATGACTGATTTTACATTTGCTGAAAATATATATATGCGATGCGTTGTGAGCTTGTAGATCTGCTATTTTCAGCATGCAACCAAGTGTAAAATGACTTATACTGGATGTCTTGTCCACTATAGTCCCTTCCTAACATTTTAGTCTAGTTTTTATCCGTTGACGAAAATGTCAGTATATTTAGTCTTAGTTTTAGTCACCATAGCTTAGTTTTCATTTAGTTTTTGTCAGTGAAAAAAGGTAGTCGACGAACATTTTTCGTCATAGTTTTAGTCAATGTAAACAACACTGCTATGCAAATTGCATAGCTCTAGCCTTGCATACGCCTGCAAGGTTGTCGAGGATAGGGGCAAGCGCTGCGGCAAGCAGCAGCGCTGCAGTAAAACACCACAAATAAACTATAGCTACTGTTTATCAAATGAATCACAGATTAAAAACATAGATTTTCAGGGACGTGTTTAGGGACGATTGTATGGAATGAATCATCCATCCTCTGTTTGCTCTCTCTGTTCCGTCCACACCCAGGCTAAATCGATTCGGAAGGCCTTGGCATTCTCCTCCCAATCATTAATGATTGACACTAATGGGGTCCATTTAGTTGGCTAAAGGCTTCGCTCTTGGAGTTTATCTCCACAGCTGTAAACGGCCGCACTAAAATATATCAGCCACTGGTATCAGATACTGTGTGTAAGCTTGGATAGTTACTAATACTATACTATAGGCCCCTTTTCTCCACTAAAAGAAAGAACTTTGGTTCTATAATTATACAACTAAAGGCCGTAGGCTAAACAATGTGATACTAAACAGCGTGGCTTATCACAGAGTAATGGTTCCAGTAGGACAAACAGGGTCGTACTTCAAAGAGGCCGGTGGTCTGAGTCAGAGGAAACAGTCCCGGACGCAGCAGCCATGATGCTGCACAATAGAGGCCACATTCAGCAGCCAGCAGCCATGATGCTGCACAATAGAGGCCACATTCAAACTTAGATCAACAATGGTTGAACAGTTCAATGATTAACACCCCGAACGCCCGGGGTTATTTAATCCCTTAAATCATAGCGCCCAGCGATTTATAGCAGCGGAGCACTTTTACCGACGGACCGGATGTTATCCCGGATGTGGCTGAAGCAGCTAAATGTAGCCAAAACACTCTTGAGGCGATCGACAACAACGGGAGGGTATGATTAATTCTACCGTGACTAGCGACGGGACCGCGGTGGGCCGTCTAACACATAATCTTTGCTTAGAATTGGACGGGATGATTTAGATCAAGAGTTATTAACGTTTTAAGATTTCCGGTCTTGTCGGCTAAACAGGGGGGGAACATTTTCGATGACGTCCCACTGTTGCGCAACAGGCGCTCCCAGCCTGTGGAGCGTTGCGATCGGTTTTGTTATCAATAACCTCCGTCCTTTGGATCAATCTTCGTCCTGGGCGCTGGGCGTTACTAATTGAAAAGACGGTGAACTTCGTCCTGTGCGCTCAGGGTCACGTTTTTTGGACTGTGGAAGGCAGAGTCAAATAGAGGGTATGCGCATGCTTAAAGTGAATGGCACATCGAGTGGCAAATCGAGTGGCAAAGCAACATGCAAAGTGAGTTTAACATTGTTTAATGCAATCAGATATGACTTTTCTGTTTGGATGCATGGGTTGTCAACGCCAAAAAGTAGGCAGTCAGTAGGCATTCCAGCATAACTTCCGGGTTTGATGATGATGTCACATGCATACCCTCTATTGTGTCATTTCTTCAAATATAAAGACAGTAATCCTGACATTATAATGAATACAATTGTATTTGAACCAGTCTGTATGGATTTTTGCATGTTAGAAAAAAAACAATAATAAATTGTGCCACATTTCATTGGCTGGGCCCGGTTTGTCAAGTGGCCAGTCCAGACCTGCTTCCAGTGGATAAGCTGAATATCTGAATTATCTCAATATCCTCTAATAA
>NC_136792.1:11429724-11512224 GCF_951216825.1 Electrona antarctica | reverse complement strand
TACCACAACACAACCATGGCTGTTTATTTCCCCCAAATGACCACAACACAACCATGGCGACTGACTATGGAATGACTCAGTGTCAGCCGACGAGGCATACAGGAAATAGGGAATGAGAAATATAACTGTGTGCATGCATGCATGCGTGTGTACGTGCGTGCGTGCGTGTGTACGTGCGTGCATGTGTGCGTGCGTGCGTGCGTGTGTGTGCGTGTGTGTGTCTGTGTGTGTGTGTGTGTGTGTGTGTGTGTCGCAGTCATAAATAAACACATCCTCTGCATTAGGCTATATGTTACATTTGAGCCGGTAACAAGTTGTGAGCGGACACTTTGTGCGCATTGCAGTTGGGCAAGTCATAGACCGTGTCGCGGGTGCAGTACTTAGTTTAGACAGTACTTGGTTTAGACTAGTCATTGGTCCGACCAGTCATTACTAGTCGTACAACTACAACCCATCTCGAACCCTCACCCTAAACCTAACCTCTCTATTTTAGGACCATGTCATGTGGTCTATACCTGCACAGCCTTTGTGATCTACTGGTAGATCACAATCTACCTTTTGGGCACCCCTGGCTAGTGGCTAGCAGTACTGATAGTCTGATACTAGAATCTTGCGCACCTCCCGCTGTATGTGTTGTTGTTTCACCGTGCCACGCGAGTGTGTGTCGCAGTGCGATCCTGTGTCCGCTAGCTGTCCGTATTCTGAGGCCAGCGCATCACGGAAAAGTGAAACCACAGAGCTGGGTTGAAAACGTAGGGGTAGTGTTTGTGACGTATATGGCGGCCGCGGAGCACAGGCTTCCGCATGCGTCATCTGCCACTTGAATTAAGGTGACTTGATTGATCGACATAAAACAGGCATAAAAACAGGCCTGTCAGCAGTTTTCAAGTATTGTATCACAAACATCAGTAGCATTACAAAGTTATATACAAGAAAACCCTACCAATTCCATTTTTGCATCTGTAGCCTATTTCCCATTCCAAGTGCGTTAGTCGTATATGTAATGCCATTGCCACTATTCCAAAGCCCCCTCAGGTACATTCATTGTTTAACTATTTCCAGCAATTGCATAATATTTTTTGGGTGTGGGCACCCCTGCTGCTAGCCATACAGTTGTCTAGCACAGGCACTGCCCCTCCCTGTGTAAGTAACCACATGTAAAGAACATTCTAAAGATTCTAATCTAGGCCAAAAATGTACAACAGAGAAATTCTCTTCTCTGTTTCCCTCTCCTGAGATGACCTGTATGTTTACTATACTGGAGCATGTAAAGGTAAAGGTCCCAGAGACATGAATGTCTGTTACAGGAGAAGTATCCACGTTACAAATGGTGAAGTAAAGTGCATTAATAGTTCAAAGTAGGGAACAGCTTTAATTACACCCAGGCTATAGAATACCATGCGAGAGGGTATATGGCAAACACAGTAATGACAACTCGTAATGAAGGGTATGTAGTCAGTGTGTATTTTAAAGAGGGGTGTGTGTTGTAGTGTGTCGCGCGACACAAGTCTAAAAGGAAAGCTTCCCCCGGCCTGAAATGGAACAGGGCCGTCTCAGAAGAGAGTCGCACCTGTCCAAATCACTGAAATGGAACAGGGCCGTCTCAGAAGAGAGTCGCACCTGTCCAAATCACTCAGAACCAGCTGGCAGCAGTTCCTTCCTGTGTGCTACTGCTATACACAGTCCTTAGTAGCTCTTGTAGGTCTGCTATTTTTTAAAAATCGAAGAACGACTGACATAGAAACATAGCTTTTTCAGAAAACTGTCAGGATTTAGAAGACATTTTTTTAATCTGATCTCAGGTCAAAATGGGTTGTGCCGAATGAGCATTTAAGGCCTATACTACATATTCCTTGTGAACTACCTTGGCGCAACAACAAAAGCTTTAATCTCGGAGATATTCCAAATGATGCACTCGCATCATTTGAAACCAACTCAAAATGCAGAATAAATAATAATGGGTCTATCTTGACATGAAAAGGGTTGAAAACCACAGTCCTAGGGTGGGTAACACAGCCAGCCAGGCTGTGAGGACGAGAAGAGAGAATACCAGCCAAACATGGGTGTGGTTACATGTGTGGGAGTTGGCAATAACAGACAGTAATTATTATGCCACAGTACAGTATACTACAGTAGCTTAGTATGCAAGGCAAGCACACAGCCATGTTGTTACTTCATCTGGGAAATGGGTGGTCTTTCTTGGTATGATAATTCTACAACATACGTTAAGTTACTGCACACATCTTTTATATCAGTGATATAAGCTTGAGAACGAAAGATTAAACCAAATGGGCCCTTTTGGTTATATTTTACGCTTTCAAGAGTTAAATTGCTGTTAAACATCTGCAGTACTTAATTTACAAGAAGTCTACACATTTAGAGAATGTAGAAGAATTGTTATTTTGATCAACGTTTGCCTGTTATCTCTCCTAATAGTACCAACATCAATACAGGGTTAGGGTTACAAAGGAAGGAAGGACAACAACATATATAAGTCTTGGGTCTGAGAGGCTGCTAAATATCATCAAATGGTGGTCAAATCGTGGCTCAAATGCAGAATAAATACGGAGCTTGATGTATAAACAGAGTACAAACCAATGTTTTAAATGAAGAATGTCAAAAAATCGCGCAAACAAGATCACTAGAGAAGCACTTTAACGAAACAAACCTCAGGCTCTGAGAGACAGAGTTACACATGCAAGCGGTTTCATTTACAACACTCAAGTCAGTATCTAAGCTAGCTACTACAGCTGCACTACACTACCATAGAGACGAGCGAAAGTGCAGTAACTACGAACAAAAATGTAACTGACAAATGGCTAAAAGTGTTTCAACTGCATCGTCAGCCAAATGAGATATATCGTCATATAAAGTGATATTACACTATTTGTTCTTGAGGTAATTGTTTAAACCCCCTCAAAATCACGTAGTGTAAGTGGACTACTTTGACTTTTGACTGCGCTGCACGTGATGGGGATATAGACAAATAAAACGTCCACAAACGTACAGTTCTGGGCAGGCTACCGCACCTTTTTGCTTTTCGTAGCGTAGTCTAGTACTCTTTAGTTGTATACAGTGTAGCTGTGTAGCCTGCATGGCTGTATAATCGAATACAAAACAACTCGCCCCTTTACCAACTCGCCCCGGGCGTACAGCCGGCGGAACAGCGCGGCCTGGTATTCTTATGTTTATGGTTACCACCGCTGTCTGAAAGTGTCAAGAGTGGAGAGACATTATCCGGTATTCAAGTATAGCGACATAACATTAGAGACTCGGTCCCAGCCATGGAGACAGAGTTGAGCCGCATGGGCGCACACTACTGTGTCTGTAAAATGCGTAACAAACATCCAGGGAGAGGACCCATGGGGGGGAGGCGGGAGGGAGAGGAACCGTTTTCCATCACCATTAGTAGTTTTAATTAGTCGTAAATAATTACCTCTGAAAGTTAACGTCGCTCCCTCCTGTCTGTCTAGTGTTGTTGTGTCTTCCTGTGTATAATACGCACGCCGGGGGTCTCAGAGGAGAGGAGCCGAGCTGGAACTTCTCCCCACGGCTGTGTGTGTGTGTGTGTGTGTGTGTGTGTGTGTGTGTGTCTGGGATGCTGCTTGCACGGACAACTGACTCACTGCCTGCATGGCGGGTCTTGCTTAATTTCAACACAAACACACACCCCTAAACGCGCGCGGCGTGCCCCTAGCATAGAGAAAGGACACATACGCACGCACGCACGCACGCGCGCGCGCACACACACACACACACACACACACACACACACACGCCCACACGCACGCGCACGCACGCACACACAGACTGACTGACTGACTGACTGACTGACTGACTGACTGACTGACTGATTGATTGATTGATTGAAATATTTATTAACAGTTTGCAGAATTACAGTAGTGAGTAGTACATTTCAAGCACAACTCAATACAAAGACTGTTAACTGTGAGTGGACGGACGCACACGCTGAGTTTATTTATGTACAATAAAACAATTTAACAATTCAAAAAGTAGCCCACTACTACTGACTGACACGTTGAGTTGAATTCCTGGTTAATGTGGATTTATTGATGTTTTAAATAGTTTTGAGGGAAACAAAATGCTGCTATTTGTCCTAAAGTGAATGTAAATTAAAGATTGCTGCTACCATTGAGGGGCGCTATAGCCCCTCCTATATTCAGCTATAGGCCTAGTGTAGATTTGTGTCCTTACACAATAAACATTAAATGCCATTGACAATGAATGGAGAATTTATGTCATATGTAGACGAGAAAATCGGAAAATCGGCTTTGTCCTAATACACAAAATTGATTAAATCACGTTAAGGAACAATAATGGTAGGTATAGGTAGCCTACAATTAATAAAAATAAACGAATTAAGAAATATTAGTGAATAAATAAAATAAACTGTCTAAATTAAAGTAGCCTACATAAAATTGACATATGGAATCGACATAAAATAAATGGCAGGTTAAAAAGGTATAGTATGACTCCAGATACTTCATAAGGGAACACAAAGCCAGCATTCTGGGTTCAGGACTCTTACAGTACGGTATGTGTATTTTAAGATCAAAGTGATGAACTTATCCTGTTCTGCCTGATCTAGGATCAGTGTCAGAGGCAGGAAAAAGAGCATGGACTTCAATTCCTGCCGTCTTCTGAAACACTAGTGACCTCTGGTGGCTTTCTGCTAGTAATGTAATCAAGGTTTTCTGTTCAATGCAAACTGGTGTGATTTAAATTTAAATTAAAGCTGCTGCCTGAGACTGAAAAGTGATATCTGTTGTTTAAAACACAAGGGTTATATTATAATTATTATAATTATTATAATTATTATAATTATTATAATTATTATTAGTGTGTTTGCCCAGACTATTGTTATTGTGACACTTTCTTTTTCCTCCGGAGTAATCAAATAATCGAATCGAGTAATCGAATAATCGAATCGAACTTCCATTGTGATTGGCCGAGCTTTGCATAACGTTTGTAGCAGCTAATTGGCTGTTGTTGATTATGTAACCAATCTATGTTATTACAGACAGACTATTCCGGAGTAATCTAACTTCCGCTGTATGTTATTGTAGGCCATCTTCCTATTAGATTCTATTATATTTAAGTATCTTCTTTGGGTTTAAGAAAATATTCCTTATTTGACAACTCTTGAATGAACCTTGAACCTTGTAAATGATCATAATTAATTTTAAACGATTTAAAAACATTGACTGGTTACGTAATTAATAACAACCAATTAAGGTCGTTATATGTATGCCGTGGCTGCGTATGACGTAATGAAGATGTGTACCAATGCCAGGGTATAACTGGCTCTCAATGGTGACGTAATAAAGATATGTTTCAGTGTCGGGTGGATTAAAGGAAATGCCTCTATGTAATTTCTAAGTTGATTAGCAGTATACTGTGGTTACTTGGGTCGTTTGATGCGTATGCCGTGGCTGCGTATGACGTGATGAAGATATGTACCAATGCCAGGGTATAACTGGTTCTCAATGGTGACGTAATAAAGATATATTTCAGTGTCGGGTGGATTAAAGGAAATGCCTCTATGTATATATGTAATTTGTAAATTGATTAGCAGTATACTGTGGTTACTTGGGTCGTTTGATGCGTATGTCCCGTAGCAGCATATGACGTGATGAAGATATGTACCAATGCCAGGGTATAACTGGCTCTCGATGGTGACGTAATAATGATATGTTTCAGTGTCGGGTGGATTAAAGGTAATGCCCCTATGTATACATGTATGTAATCATATCTAATCATTACGTCATCCCCAGCCACGGACATACGCATCGGAGCACCGGACAAACAACATAGTAATAGTAATAAAGTAATAAAGTAATAAAGAGTTGCTAACCAATTCAACCCTATAGCTCTATAACTCTTGAGAGCGTAAAAAGGAATTAACACACACACACACACACACACACACACACACACACACACACACACACACACACACACACACACACACACACACACACACACACACACACACACACACACACACACCAGGTCCTTCTCCATACCTGGTGAAGAACAACATACGACGTACTGACGTCATCGAAGTCATTAAAAGTTGGTGACTCGCTGCAGTCAGTTCATTTTGTACAAGCCAGTGAGCACATACTAATTTTAATTTCCCCGTCAGAAAAATACCTCTTATCTAACTGGCATATTTGCATTGACGAAGAAGCTTGAATCATCAATAAATAAATATTTAAATTCACAAAATCCAGGAATCGTAACTCTCTCAATCGTCAAACACTTGGCCCCAAGTACTCTGAAAACGTCTCGTGCAACTAAGTACCCTTAGGCTGAGGTACTAAGTACAAATCTTGACTCATGTGCACTGTCCCAGTTATTAAATAAATAAAGCATAAAAGACACTTCTAATCAATAAAACCATTATCATTCCAATCACCCCACAGGTCTTAGGACAGTACGACAAACTATTGTTGAGGATCTTCATCGTTCATAACGAGCGACCAGGATGTCCGGTAAGACGCTGGCGGTCGTGCTGCGGATTAACGACGACGAGGGCTCGGCGCAGTCCTCGGACAGCGGCGGGGGGTCCGAGGGCTACCTGAGCCTGTCTTCGGCCGTTACGGCGGACCACAGTTACCCGGACCACCTGAGGAGCGCCCGAGATGGCCTCAAGAAGACTTTGGAGGACTGCAAGCATGCAGCCGTAGCCGAGTCCAAAGCAGTCCAAACCACACCGGAGCCCCAGCCAGGGACACACGCAGCTGAGGAGAACACGGAGAACACCGCCCTCCTCTGCAACCCCGCCACCGACACCCATGGACAGAATGACACGGACAACCGGGTGAGTTGTGACGTATCGCAACCTTTGCGACATTCGGACTGCAACGCTCTGGCTGTGAAAGGCAACTACGGCGCAGAGTTCCAGTGTTTCTTGGAGAACCGGGTGAAACTCGGCAGGTTCAAGGAGTTCTACAAGCTCATCATGCACATCTACCACATCGCCAACATGGGCGTCGGCCGCGTCAACGTCCACCACGACGACTTGCTGCAAATCAACGATGACGAAACATTTGGCGACGCAGTGTTGACGCCGCACCCGCTGCTGAGGCTCTTCATACAGAGACAAGAAGAGGTGGACCGCCTCAGTTTCAGCGCGCTGACGCGCAGGATGAAGCTGCTGGTCACGCTCTGGAACGATGCAAGCTCCAAACCCCCAGCGCACGCCATCACCGCCGCCGGCACGCCGCGGGTTGTCCAGCACGCCTCCAGCACGGCCCTGGACATCCTGCCCGTCGAGTCCCCCTGCAGCGTGCGTCTCTACTGCGTCAGCTCGGACAAGCCTCTGGAATTCTACATCAGCAGCGGCGGCACCAGCCCCTGTGTGACGTCGAATGGTCTGGGGCCCTTCATCTCTTGGACGGTTCTGGGGGGCCCAGCCGCGAGCACTACTGGGCCACTGGTGGCGGTGGAGGATGTCAACAACGGCATTGCGGTGACGGTGAAATCGCTGGACCGGGTCATGGACAAAGCTATCGCGAAGGTCAAGCTGGTGAACCGGCACAGCGACATAGCCGTCGGGAGCAGCAGGGTCACCGTCGACAGCTTGGGTCAGAACTCTGTGGTGACTCCCAGCCAGGAGTCTGAGGTGACTCCTAGCCAGGAGTCTGAGGTTACTCCCAGCCAGGAGTCTGAGGTGACTCCTAGCCAGGAGTCTGTGGTGAGTCCCAGCCAGGAGTCTGAGGTGACTCCTAGCCAGGAGTCTGTGGTGAGTCCCAGCCAGGAGTCTGTGGTGAGTCCCAGCCAGGAGTCTGAGGTGACTCCTAGCCAGGAGTCGGAGGTGACTCCCAGCCAGGAGTCTGAGGTGACTCCTAGCCAGGAGTCTGTGGTGAGTCCCAGCCAGGAGTCTGAGGTGAGTCCCAGCCAGGAGTCTGAGGTGACTCCTAGCCATGAGTTTGAGGTGACTCCTAGCCAGGAGTCGGAGGTGACTCCCAGCCAGGAGTCTGAGGTGACTCCTAGCCAGGAGTCTGTGGTGAGTCCCAGCAAGGAGTCTGAGGTGACTACCAGCCAGGAGTCTGTGGTGAGTCCCAGCCAGGAGTCTGAGGTGACTCCCAGCCAGGAGTCTGAGGTGACTCCCAGCCAGGAGTCTGTGGTGACTCCTAGCCAGGAGTCTGTGGTGAGTCCCAGCAAGGAGTCTGAGGTGAGTCCCAGCCAGGAGTCTGTGGTGAGTCCCAGCCAGGAGTCTGAGGTGACTCCTAGCCAGGAGTCTGAGGTGAGTCCCAGCCAGGAGTCTGAGGTGAGTCCCAGCCAGGAGTCTGAGGTGAGTCCCAGCCAGGAGTCTGAGGTGACTCCCAACCAGGAGTATGTGGTGACTCCTAGCCAGGAGTCTGAGGTGAGTCCCAGCCAGGAGTCTGAGGTGACTCTTAGCCAGAAGTCTGTGGTGAGTCCCACCAAGGAGTCTGAGGTGACTCCTAGCCAGGAGTCTGTGGTGAGTCCCAGCCAGGAGTCTGTGGTAAGTCCCAGCCAGGAGTCTGAGGTGACTCCTAACCAGGAGTCTGAGGTGAGTCCCAGCCAGAAGTCGGAGGTGAAGGCCCAGAAGACGCTAACGGAGCCCGTAGCCGTGGAGCTGAAAGACGACGCCATGCCGGAGCCCCATCCAGAGAGAGACCCAGCTGAGGAGGAGCCTTTAGAGGAGAGACCCACCGCTGTGTCTGCTGCCTTCTACGAACAGAACGAAAACATTGATCTGAGTTTGAACACATCGCAACCTTTGCAACGTGCCGAATGTAATTCTCTGGTGGTGAAAAGAGACTTTGGTGCAGACTTCCGGCAATACTCATTGGACAGGGTCAAACCGGACAAGTTGGAGCTCTACGAGATCATCCTCCCCGTTGGCAACGTGACGGTGGTGATGAGCTACGCCGACGTTCACGGTGACCTCCTGCGATTCAAGGACGGCAACGTCCGCGAGGCAATGTTGACGCCACGCCCCCTGCTGACGACTGGTCAACACGAAGAGGTCATCTGCGACAATTTCACCATGCAAATACAGGAGAAGAAGTCGGAGGTCGGGCCTTGGAATGACATGAGCCACAAGGGCGTAGTGGGCATCCCGCAAGACTTACAGCATGTCACCTCCATCACAGACCTGGCCGAGTCCCGCTGCCACATGAGTCTCCATTGCCGCGCCCTGGACAAGCTTCTAGGACACTACACCAGCGTGTCGGTGACATCACATGGCCCGGTGAAGGTGCCACAATTCTGTATCTCACGGACGGTTCCAGGGCTGCTAGCGGTCAACAACGAGGTGCCCGAGGTCGGCGGAATCAAGGTGACGAGGAAACTGATGGAACAGGTCATGGGCATGATCACCAACAGCCACAACCTTGTTGTGACAGTGGAGCTGCACAACTGTGCGGTCAGGAGCAGCAGGGTCTCTGGCAGCTTGTGCTACGGTGACGCGGGACTCCGCGGTTACCTGGACGACATGCTGGCCAGCCCTGAAGCCAAGGCGGAGGCTGAGGATGTGGCGAAGCCTGCCGCCACCGTGCTGGAGGTGAAAGCAGACATTCCACATGAAGCTTTGAAAATCGCTGACACCGAGAATGAGTCGTTGAAGATCAGTGAGGGAGTTGATGTGAGCAATCACCTGGAAGTCATCCGACAGACGCTGCTGCTGCTGGACCCCGAGCGGGTCTACCAGGCCCTGGCGGCTCTGGAGGCTCTGACCAAAACTCTGGCTCGAGACTCTCGGATGGAATCCATTGACAAGATCACGCCGCAGCTCTCCAAAGGCCAGAGCGCTGCTGCGGATCAGTGCAAGGTCGATGGCCAGCTGCCGGGCAGCAGTGCAAATAAGGTCATTCAGACAGACCCGATGAACGGAGACAAAGACACACCTGCCAGCAGCAGCACCTCGACTGCTCAGACGCCAATGCTTGCCACTCCCCCTCCACCGAACATGGGTAGTGGACCCACCCCACCTCGGGCCCCACCGCTACCCTGTGGTCTGGTCATGCCACCCCTTGTACCCCCACTAGGCATGCGGGCATACGGAGGGAATCCTCTGTCCGGCGTGCCTTCCCCGCCTCCGCCCGCGGCTCAGAGCAGCCGTTCACTAATGGCGTCGACCAAGGCGGGGCCAAGCCCCACCCGGACCATGAAGAGGCTATTCTGGACAGGCTTCCACACCCTCTCCGATGGTCAGTCCATGTGGGCGTCGGCTCAGAAAGACCCTCCCCCTCTGGAGCCCGACTACAGCAGCATCGAGCAGCGGTTCTGCTGCTCGATGCCCAAAGACAAGGGGAAGGCCGCTCCCGTCAAGAAGGAACCCAAAGAGATCACCTTCGTCGACATAGAGAAGAACTTCAACCTGAGCATAATACTGAAGCAGTCCAAATGCACCAACGAGGACTTTGTAGCTATGATCCAGAGCGGGGATCGGACCATCCTGACGGAGGAGGTGCTGAAACAGCTCCTCAAGCTCCTTCCGGATAAACGCGAGATGGAACGCCTGAAGTCATTCCAGGGAGACAAAGACAAGTTGGCTAACGTGGACCGCTTCTACATCTCGCTACATCACACCGTCCCATGCTATCAGCTGAGGATCGAGTGCATGCTGCTGTGCGAGGAAACGGCCTCGGTGGCGGACATGCTCATGCCTAAAGCCGTGCTCGTGGAGAAAGCCTGTCAGTCCCTCCGGGAGAGCGTACTCTTGGCCAGCTTCTGCAGGCTCATTCTGGCCGTCGGAAACTTCCTGAACTACGGGAGTAACATCGGAAACGCGGTGGGGTTCAAGATCAGCTCTCTCCTCAAGCTTGTCGAGACCAGAGACAACAAGAGCGGAATCACGCTGCTTCATCACATCGTGGAGGAAGCAGAGCTAAACCATCCGGAGCTCTTGGAACTGCCAGATGATATCGAGATCTGTGAAAAGGCAGCAGAGGTCAACCTGGAGTATAGCCAATCAGAGGCTAGTGACTTATTGAAACGACTGAAGAACACTGCCCAGAAGGTCTCCAACTCGGTGGAAGATGTGACAAAGCAATATGAAAAGGTCATTGACGACAGCCTGCAGGCATGCAGAGCTTTAGACGAGAAGTTCACGGAAATTGGCAAAAAGAGGAGTGAGCTGGCTGTGTACTTGTGTGAAGATGAGCTCAACCTGGATAAGCTATTTGGAATTATCAAGACCTTCCGGGGACTCTTCATCAAGGCCTTGAATGACAACAAAGCCAGAAAAGAACAAGCAGCCAAGGAGGGGAAGAGAAAGAAGCAACTGGCAGACGATGAATCAAAGAGACACAAAGCTGACGACGGGAAAACGACCAAAAGAGCCGTCCTGCCACCGAGCGGCGGCAGCATCATTGACCATCTCATGGCCGACATCAGGAAAGGCGTCAGCCTCAAGAAGGTTCAGGCGCAGCTCGGAACGTCCGGCGCGCCGCGGAGCTGCAGTCCCTCAGAGGCGTCGGCGGTCGAGTCCCTGGACGGAGACGGGCCTCGGCTGCGCCTCCCCGCATACGGCTGTCCAACAACGGACGATCAGACAGAGCTCAGCATCCTCGACAACATAAGTCTGTCTACTTTCTCGGACTCCGTCTCGGTGTGAGTGAAAGCCTGATGAACCCTATAGCCCTGGTCCAGTGGGCCTCGCCAGGAACGCACGCCTCTGCTGCACACACCACCACACAAACAAAAAAAATCCATTACCATGCGAGGGGTCTGACTTTAGTAACGATAAATCAAACTACTTTGCTACTCACCGAAACAAAGATTGTTTTGTGTTGTTGAAAGTCTATTCTCCAGACTGGGAAGCCTCTCAGAACTTCAGCTTTTCTGTACCATATACTTTTTTGGGCATAAAATAAAATAACCTATTTTATTTAGAGTGTCCTGAAAGGCATCCTGGGCTGGAGAAAATGGACTTTCAACAACACAACAACAGCCTATGTTTCGGTGAGTAGCAAAGTAGATTAGTACGTTATTTTTTACTAAAGTCGGACCTCTCGAACGCCGGTGGAATTTTTTGTTGGTGTGAAGAAGAGGCGTTCCTGGCAGGGCCTTAACCCATTTAGACCTGAGGACGATGGTTTTCTGAAAGACCCATGTTTCTATGTCAGTCATTCTCAACCATTTTCATGTCAAGGACCCCAAAAAATAGCTGCATTTGGCCGCCGACCCCCATCTGAAAATATGTTGTTCCCCCCCCCCCAGAAGCAAAGACTTGAGTTAAAAACTCTGAAAGAATATATATTCAAAGATTTGCGCCACATTTTCACAATTTTTCAAAAATAGCAGACCTACAAGCTTGTAGATCTGCTATTTGTCCATAGCTAAAGCACTGAACTAGGGATGTCCCAATCACGTTTTTTTGCTCCTGATCCCATTCCGATCATTTGATTTTGAGCATCTGCCGATACCGATCTTTTATATTTTATAGAACACGTTTATGCCATATCACAATAGTACAATATCCCAAACCACAGACAATAGCTAGTAATATCATGGATATAATATTGACACTAGGGATGTCCCGATCACGATTTTTGGCTCTCGATCCGATTCCAATCATTTGTAAATGATGAGTTCAGCCCCCGATCACACGATCCGATCGGGACAACCCTACACTGAACCCACAGACATCAGGCATAAGTTCTGACATACTAACAGTCCTAAAGTCTAACCTAACCCTAACCGCACACGGGATGCATAGAGCATGTCGGGAGCAACGGTTGATGTTCGCATGTCAGACTTTTGGTGTGTCAGATAAGTGTGCGTCCACCACGGGAGGGTATCCAACGTTGAAGCTGCCACTATACCTACTGGCGAAATGTGGAACTGCAGCACTTTCATGGAGGTGGACGGACGTTCATGACGTCACGTGCGTAAGCCTCAGACCTCAAATTTGAGGTCCGGGGCTAGGCCAGGCTAAACTTCCGCTCGCTCGAGCCATTGAGTTATAATTGTACTTCCGGCAGTCTTCCGGGTGCTTCAAAACACCACTGAGCAACTTCTATATTGCTCTATGGTATACACATTCAGGGACTGTGGTGGAGGCCAAGGAGGAGGAAATGCCTGCAGTCACGGAGCATCCCAGAGAAAGGAATAGCAAAATGTCCACCCAGGACTGTCCTCCCGCTTTAGCCTCACACTGAAGTTTTGGTTTCACGTTTCATGTCATTATTCAGACTGAAGGCCCTTCCCACAGCAGCCGTTTCTTGGATGTGGGCATTGCCAAAGCGGCAGTCTTCGGCGATTGGTTCACACCAACCAATCAAAGCAGTAGTAGCAAAAAGCAGATGAGGCCGTCGTTGTGGTCAATGTGGCTAACCCGGTTGCTAACCAAACAAACACAGTCGACGAGCGCTACTAGCATGTAAACAAACACGGTAAAATGTTGTTTCTGCAAAGACAATATTTATCATAGGGCGATTTTTATATGTTACCACGGTGGGGCAGCCATGTTTGTTGTTTGACGTCATCGAGTTGAAGCAATGCTGGTGGCCAATGAGCCGCTGTGCCAGACTTTTGACCGGGGTCTAACTAGATAGTCACCAGACATGTTGGGGCCACATGAGGGGCCCTATAGCCCCCCTATATCCAGCTTTTAGTGTCCATTCATCTCAAACAAACTTCCCATTGACAATGAATGGAGAATTTTATGTCATATAGTGTAAATCTTACGTCGTAGTCAAATTACGGAAAATGTTACGTCATAGTGTCAACGCAAACATTGCGTAACACAAACATTGATGACGAAAGGTGAGGACGCAAATTGTGATTGGCCGGAATGAGATAGAACGATGATAAGAGCGCCCCTCACTTCACACGGGTGTGATTTTTTTTTAAATGGGCGTAGCTAGCGATTCAGGGCTGGTGGTGCAGTATATACGCGTCGCGTTGCGACGCATTGTGAGCTTGTAGATTGGCTATTTTCAAATGGCCAAAATGTATAGGGTTGAATTGGTTAATGTATGTTTTCTAATCAAAATTTTAATCGCCAAAGTAACTAGTAAATAAAGTTTTCAAATAATTGTAGTGGAGTAAAAGTAAAAATGTTGGCTCTGAGATGTAGTG
This sequence comes from Electrona antarctica, assembly GCF_951216825.1. Taxonomy (NCBI): domain Eukaryota; kingdom Metazoa; phylum Chordata; class Actinopteri; order Myctophiformes; family Myctophidae; genus Electrona; species Electrona antarctica. The sequence continues at coordinate 11,498,142 of NC_136792.1, read as the reverse complement.
GAGTAGAAGTAAAAGTACTGTAAATTGGAAATACTCAAATAAAGTACAAATACCTCAAAATTGTACTTAAGTACAGTACTTAGGTAAAAGTACTTTCTACCACTGCATATGATGACAAATGCATAATAAATCCAGATGGATCATCTTAAAGTCTGTCCTGCTATTAATCTTTAACAGCATCAGGGGACCAGACGCACGCAGCGTCATGTGAGAAAACTGCACTTTACACTGGATTTACACAAACAACAAGGGTCCCTACAAGAGGTTTAAATCCACACGCACGCACGCACGCACACACGCACACACACACACACGCACACACACGCGTGTGCACGCACACGCACACACACACACAAATGGAAGACAGGCTGGATTGCCTTTTATAAGTCGACGGCTACACAAGTTTACGCACAGTCTACACTATTAGTACACACGTTGAAAAGGTAAGAGACCGGGGGGAAGTTATACCAATTCCAAAGTATTTATAAAGTACTTAAATGGTTGCAATGTGCTTTTTGCCTTCATGTTTGTTACTTTACTTGTTACTTTACAATGTCACTACAAGTGCTGATCAAACCTAAAATTATTGAATTTGTATTTTGTGAATAATTAGCTGGTGGAGCAGAGTCTTAATGAAATATTTTCCTAAATGAGGGGAAGGTGGTGAATCACCGTGCATGAGACTGAGGCATGACTATTGATGATTGATATGCACACGGCTGTTTCATCCAAACATTGCAGTTGTGCAAAAAGCTTGAATTATCGTTATCGTCTTACTAAGTGTTTGTTTCATAAGAATCCACCGTAGATATTAGGGGTGTAACCATACATTTTAACAGCGATACGATGCGTATCACGATACATGGTTGACGATACGATACATGGACGATATTGGTTCATTATGGCGATCCGATACGATCCGATTAAATTGAAATCGATACAGAAACTATATTTAAAATACATTGACATTATTTTAAACTAAGTAATTAAACCCCTCTTTTTCTTTTTTCTTCTAAAATTGCTGTTGACACGAAAGTCTGGTTCTACCCACAGAGTGTGATTTCTGTTTCAGCGGCTGGTCAGAAAAATGTCCCCCAGGTGGCTAGTAGTAGGCCTACTGCTGCTGCTCACGGCCATTCTGATTGGCTCAGCGGACTGTCACTCAACGACCGCCGCCGGGGCCACTACTGGACAACCTCTGAGCGTGGCGCTGACCAGCAGGGTCAAAGGTCAGCCAGGGTCAACGCTGACTCTACGCTGTGGACACGGGATGACCTCGCCCTCCGCCGTCCCAGAGCCACTGGATAGAGGTGACGAGCACACGTTGTGCACACCACTGTTGATTTCGTCGACTAAAACTAAGACGAAAAATACCTTTTTCACTGACGAAAACTAAATGGAAACTAAATGAAAACTAAGCTATGATGACTAAAACTAAGACTAAATATATTGACAATTTCGTCAACACATAAAAACATGACTAAAATATTAGGAAGGGACTAATCCAGTATAAGTCATTTTACACTTGGTTGCATGCTGAAAATAGCAGATCTGTGTTTATGTCATTAAATGTTCTGATGAATTGAAAATGGAGGACCCTGATGTAAACAAGTCTTTTCCGGTTCTATCCTCCAGCAGCAGTTTTTGTATTGACTTGTGCTTTCGTTTGAAATGTACCCAAAATCTGCATACTGTGAAATAATATTTTAAATCAATCAATCAATCAATCAAACGTTGTCTACCTTACAGGTGTGGTCCAGTTGTGGCACACGCCCTTCGGAACACTCCAAGACCCCCCGGGCGTCCACTACAGCCGTCTGGACCCCGGTAGTCCGTCCATCCATCTTCAACCGCTTATCCGTGGTCGGGTCGCGGGGGCAACAGCTCCACCACCAGAGAGCTCCAGACGACTCCCCGTCAGTGTCCAGCACGACGGCAGCCTGCTCGTTTCAAACGCCAGCCGTCACCACAGCGGACTGTATTACTGCCTCCTGCGGGACGGGCTGGGAATTACAATTCATCCGTACCGGATACACACCGATGATGATGATGATGATGATGATGATGATGATGATGATGATGATGATGATGATGATGATGATGATGAAAAAGTGCACGAGGAGAAGAGCAGAGACGCTGGGAGGAGCGACGATGGCGTTCGCCGCTCCCCGGTCAGCCGTCCCCGAACGGGACGGTTGTTCCAGCTGGGCGAGCCGTCCATGGGTATAGTGTAGGCCTGTCACCATGTGTTGTTGATTTCGTCGACTAATACTACGATGAAAAATGTTTGTCTACTAAATGTAAACTAAATTTAAACTAAGCTATGATGACTAAAACTAAGAGTAAATATATTGACAATTTTGTCAACAAATACAAAACTAGACAAAAATGTTAGGAGAAGAAGAAGAAGATATCCAGTATAAGTCATTTTACACTTGGTTGCATGCTGAAAATAGCAGATCTATAAGCTCACAACACGTTGCAGCGCGTTGTAAGCTTGTAGATCGGCTATTTTCAGCAAGTGTGAAATTACGACGGCATCAAGGCCCGCCAAGATACATTTAGTTGACTAAAACTAACACTAAGGGCCCTATTATGCGTGTCTTAAGTACCAGGTCTTATTACTTAACTTAAGACCTGGAGGCGTGATCAATGCCATTTGGCTATTCTGAGTGGCCAAACAGCATTGACCACGCCTCCAGGTCTTAAGTTAAGTCATAAGACCTGGTACTTAAGACACGCATAATAGGGCCCTAAGTCATTCCGGGTGACTAAAACGAATTGATAACTATTCAAAAGACTAAAACTAAAATCACTGTCAAAATCAACACTGCCTGTCACCGTTATTACATAATCGTCAAAATCGCAATTATTTGAGATAATGTTGAAAAATGTTCAAATACATCAAAACAAAGCTGAAATAGCAGATTACAAGCTTACAACGTGTCACAAAGTGAGGCATCGTAACCTTGTAGATCTGCTATTTTGTCCGCTATTTTTTGTATAAAAATAATGAATGTCATTATATATTTTTTGTGTATATTTCATTTATTTTTTAACTTTCTTTTTTAAAGTTGATTTTCGGCAAAACCGTTTCATATTGCTATATGTACGACAATGTTCATACTCAGCAGACAACAGGTGTAGAGGGAAAGTACGAGAAATCTCACACTTATGTAGCAGAGAAAGAATTAAGCATAAGATTATGTCAGTAAATGTTTCAGTTATTTTGTCATATATCTGCCCTGTGCATTTTCTTGATTACCAGACAAAAATGTATTCTTAAGGGCCTTTCAAACATGAAGCGATATAACGCGCCTATAGTTAATTTTCAATGAGACCTGCGTTTTTGCGCGGAGCACTGGGGAGCAGTCGCGGTGCGACAACGCAAGCGTATTTACGTGAGCGCAGTCCCGTGAATTTGTCGCGCGCGTGCTCGTTTCGTGCACACGCCCGCGACTCACCAGACCTGGATACTGTTTAGCTTATTTTTGAGTGGTGCAACCACTCCAAGGAACAGCAATGTCTGTGACGTACACACCTATGTTTGTGACTTTGTGACTATGTTTGTGTGTGTGTGACTCATGTGTGACTCATGAGTACCAGTAGGGGCGCTGTTGTGCCAGAAACAGAGAGTGAGAGATAGTGCTGCACAGTTGCCTGCTAATATGAGAGAGAGAGAGAGAGAGAGAGAGGGGGGGGGGGGGGGGGGAGGGGAGTTGCACCACTCAGTTCACACGGGTGTGATTTTTTTTTTACGCTTGCGTTGTTGCGCCTTTCTCGAGCAGACCTGGAGGAGACCTGTCGTTGATCCAGGCAACAACGCCTGCGTTCCTCGCTTCACGTTTGCAAGGCCCTTCACAAACACAATTAAAATCGTTAATGCGCAATCCTGTGTGTGACAATAAATATTCGTCAACCTAAAATGTTTGTAATCGTGACAGGCCTGTCTACGGGCGATCCCACGGAACGAGCAGCCCGACAACGGGAAGGGAACAACGGGCGTTGGCGGCGGGCGATCAGGGTCGACAAGGACGTTGTTGGGTCTAATGGAGAGAAGGAGGAGGAGGGGGCAGCCATCTCGGTCGGCCATCTTGCGGGCGCGGTGGTAGCGTCGGTGCTGGTGACGTTTGTGGCGGGCTTCAGCGCCGGGGCTTTGAGCAGGGTCTACGTTCTCAGGTGGGTTCACTCACTCAGAGCCATTAATTAACCCATTTAGACCTAGAGGCCGATTCTACAAATGCCTTCTAAATCCTGACAGTTTTATGGAAAATAAACCCATGTTTCTACGTCAGTGGTTCTCGAACATTTTCATGTCAAGGACCCCCAAAAATATATGTAATTGGCCATAAACATAAATTGGGTCTAATTAAACGTATATCTCTGGGTTATCACACCGTTTCTCTCCAGGTGTGTGAACGCGGTCGCCGCGAGGGCGAGGAGTCGGCGGCGACACTCGGCGCCCGACGCCACGGACCGAGGCTGCGGCGTTACCATGGCGACCCTGCCGGGCATGCACGACGACATCGGGACGTCCCGGGATGAAGAGCGAGGAGGGTGGGGAGGAGGACGGTGGGGAGGAGGAGGAGGGGACTCGGAGGCGTGGGACACGACCCTGGAGAGCACCGCCTCGACGAGCCCCGCGCCTCCCGACAAGCCTCAGAGGAGCTTCCGGCAGAAGCGCGTGGACGCGCAACGAGAGACCACAGCGTACCTGGAGACATGCGACCGCACGGCAGCACAGCAGGAGGAGGAGGGGGCCAAGGCAGGAGGAGGTGAGGCCAAGACACTCTCAGGCCAGGGAGAGCTGGAGCCGGACCAGCCGAGCAGCAGCAGCGAATCGGAGCGGCCCGTGTCAGAGACGGATGAGGAGCGAGGGAATGAGGTCGGAGAGGAGGCAGAGGAGAGGGGAGGCGACAGGGTGGGAGAGGCGGAGCTACGAGGGAGTGAGGTCAGAGAGGAGAGGGGAAGCGACAGGGTGGGAGAGGCGGAGCGAGAGAGGAGTGAGGTCAGAGAGGAGAGGGGAGGCGACAGGGTGGGAGAGGCGGAGCTACGAGGGAGTGAGGTCAGAGAGGAGAGGGGAGGCGACAGGGCGGGAGAGGCGGAGCGAGGGAGTGAGGTCATGAGAGAGGAGAGGGGAGGCGACAGGGTGGGAGAGGTGGAGCTACGAGGGAGTGAGGTCAGAGAGAAGGGAGGAGGCGACAGGGTGGGAGAGGCGGAGCTACGAGGGGGTGAGGTCAGAGAGGAGAGGGGAGGCGACAGGGTGGGAGAGGCGGAGCGAGGGAGTGAGGTCATGAGAGAGGAGGGGGAAGGCGACAGGGCGGGAGAGACGGAGCAACAGAGAGAGGAAGAGGAGGAGGCGTCTTCTGGAGCCGTGGTGGCTGTGGGAGACGAGGAAGAGCTAGGAGGAAGTCTCAGCGACGACGATCCTTCTTCTTCGGACGGCGACAGCGAGTCCGGACGGTCGTCCACGGACTCGCACGAAGACGTGGCACAGGAGACACAGGTACATAGTCTCAGGTACTATGTGTACGTTTATTTTGTGGGAAAGAAACCCCTATGGTTGTACGGCTGACGCTGTACAGCCTGTAAGTAAGTTAAAACCCCCGCCAGCAGGGGGCGCTGATAGTTTAGCAACCGCCACCGTTCACCACCATTCTATTTGGCTGTAGAAAAAGACGGCCTCCTCGTCTCCCCAAAACAACAATTGTGAAGGTGGTCGAGCTGATCGGATTAATCACTCGTCTCCCAGTGGAGACTTCAGGGTCCCCCCAGGGGAGACTTCAGGGTCCCCCAGGGAGACTTCAGGGACCCCCCAGGGGAGACTTCAGGGGAGACATATGTACTATAACTGCACTTTATATATACGTTTTTCCCTGCACGGTGTTGTCTTGTGTCTTGGTTTTTAAGCAAAAAAAGAATAAGGGCCTTTCTCGGCCCCACCTCTCTCCCATTGTTTATATTGTGTTTTAGTTTCCAAGATGGCCGCAGCACCAGTAGGGGGTGGCCTTACTGGGCTGCGTTCGCACATTCAAGACACCTGTCTTGTGTCTGTTTTGTGTCTGTGTATGATGGCCTCTCCAATGCATTTCCCATGGAAGCCCACATGGTTTGACCAAACATTTTGTTTGATGGGGGGGAGGGGGGCAGAACACATCCATCAAAGCTGTGTTCAGACACAAGTCAGGTGTCAGACACAAGGCAAGTGTCTTGAATGCAGCTCAGTAAGGGCATATGTCAACCCCGCCTGCTCACCTCCGCCCCACCCCCTCCTGGTGCTGCGGCCATCTTGGATCCTAAACACAATATAAACAATGTGAGAGGGGTGGGGCTGAGAAAGGCATGCACGTTAATGTCAGGGCAATTTCCTATATGTACAATGGCAAAAATATAGGTATATGAATCTGAAACTGTGACAATAAACCCGATTCTAAATGCTGGATTCTGTTTCTAGGAAGAGCGGACGACAACCTCCGACGTCGAACGGAGTGAAGCGGCGCCCCCTGATAATCCCCCCCGGCCGGCGGCCCGACGACGGAGCCGCGTGATTCGTCTGTACCAGTACGACGAGGAGGGGCATCGTTACGGTCACCTGCTGCCCGACCGGGTTCCCGACGAGGAGCTAGGCCCCGCCCCCAAGCTGCGCTCGATGTCCCTGACGCGGCTCAACGCCATCATGGCCGCCGCCTCGGCGGGGCCCCTGGACACGCCCCCACCAGGGACCACCACCAGGGACGAGAGGGAGGGGGATGGGCACTCCCCCAGCCCCCCCACCACGCCACTGAAGAGCCCGGTCTTTCACATGGACATTTGACATTGAAGCAATTAGCCCTTCTTTAAGTCCCTACGAAATGAAAGCCTGGGTATCGAGGCTACTCCTCCCCCAACCCGTCCTTGTCCAATAGGGACGTTAGCAGCGAGGACTAGGAGACAGTCCTCCCCCATAGAGATTCATGTTTCATGTAAATAATCGATCATTTCAGTAGCAAGAGCATCAAAATGTCTTCTAAAGCTAGTCAGTCTGCTTTCTAAATTTTTTCTGGAAAACCCTATATGTTGCTAACCCGTTGTTGAAACCGGGCAGAAACCTATCTCCATATTTCACTCCATACTGTTTTTTATTTATTTATTTTTATTTTTTATGAATTGAATGCCCTACTTTATCATACTGCAGCAAAAGTCAAATGCAACACGAGGTGATCCTTTTTGTTTTTGAGCTTTCAGACCTGCTAGGCTGCTACTTGACATTTTGACCGTTTGAATCCTGCAAAGTAACTGTTATGGACATGTCACATGTGAGGTTTCCACCCGACAGAGACGACAACAACTAAAAATCTAATCTGACAGATGCCTTCCCGGTTATGATTTGGCTTGTAGAACGGTGCAAGTGGCCGGTGAATTTCTAAATACATAGAAATAGCTTTCCCCCATCCTGAGTGTAAGGTTAATATTCATACAATATCATTAGGAACATGACTCCCATTATTATGCCTGGACACCACAATCATAGGGCCGATTCATACTCCTATTTTAGAGCCGAATAAAAGTCGGTTCGGCTCTGTAGAGCCTACAATGTGACGTCATTTGAGGTTCGGGGGGGGGCGGGGACCGTCCTAAAGTCGGCTCTTCGGTGCTACTGAAAATCTCTGACGAGCCGAAATCATTTCGGCACTACAGCGCCGAAACAGCGGTAAAATAGGAGTATGAATCGGCCCTAAAGGGAGACTTTAGATCGTGGCGATCATCTAAATCCCATTGTTCTGAATTTGCAACTGGATCTATCCCATTGATACCTGGAACGCATCTGTGTCACCTTAGCTTTTATTCATTATTTTACACCGAGTGCCGTGCTACGAGCTTGTACATCTGCTATTTTTGAAAAATCATCAAAGTGCGTGCAAAGCGCAGCCAAATACATATAATTCTGGGGGTCCTGAAATAGTTTGAGACCCACTGATATAGAAACAGAATTTTCAGAACACATGATTTAGAAGACATTTTGTAGAATGTGGTCTCGGATCTCAATGGGCTGGACAAGTCATCCAGCTTGCCAAAATAAAAATGACCCCCAACTGTTTTTTTCTGTAAATATAGTACGTTCACTGAACCTAGTATTGATGACTTCTTGTATAGGATTGTATGTCTGTTAAAGGTACACAGATTTAGAACACTTTCCTGGGGGTCTTTATGTGTGCAATATGTGGTTTTAGATATTTTAGATTTTAGCAGCTTGAGCCCATGCAGTGTCTCTGATGTCATGGACACTGGGTTCACTTCCTTCCTGGACTACAATTCCCATAATGCTTTGGTGCACTGCTCCTCTTTATGGATAGGGGGAGGGCTGTCTTACTGAGACATGTAGTGCAGGAAGTGAGGCCAGTGTCTATCAGACACTGGGCTCACTGCTAAAATCTAAAACCACATATTACACACATAAAGACCCCCAGGAAAGTGTTCTAAATCTTCTAAACGTCATGAACATGTATTTTTTTTGCAAAAAGGGTGAAGTGTCCCTTTAACACCCAGGAATCAAACCACGGTCTCCCTGCATGGAAAGCCAACATCTTAACCACTGATCCAAAGGGAATCGGGGGAGATATTAGACTGTTTTTAGGCCATGAGGCTGAGGCTGTGAGCCACTCTCTGCTACTGTACATGTCTGACCAAAATGGAAACAAGCCCTAGGGTATTTTTTTGTGTTATCTTTTTAGCATTTGTGGATGAATATCTTCAGTTCCTGAAAAGACTATATCTGGCAATTATAAACCAACTGCAGAATCAAGAGTGAGCGCTTGAGCTCAACAAATAAACCGCTTGAGATTCCTGTGTCAGGAAAGTTAATCACAGATCTATGTGTCTAATTATTCTTATTTGTGAATATCAGAGCGGGATCTGTGGGTGTAGGCGAGGGTGGTTGCACCACCTTACACCTAACTCAAACTTAGCCTACCGTTTACGCTCCAACTATAGGCCAAGTTTGAACTCAGTGTTAAGGTGGTGCAAACTGGCTGGTGTTGTTTTTGGTCACATTCGTGTTCACTTACTGAAGGATGAAGCCACATTGACTCCACTTAAGTTTTCCTTTTATTCATTCTTCAAAACATAAAACAACTTTAAGACTTAAACAAAAGGGGAAAGAAAAAAAAAATAGAGAAAGGGGGGGGGTCACCACTGACCTTACAACACTAGTAATTATGAACCGAGAAGAAATATGAAAACCTGACCCTCCCCCCCCCACTTTCAGTTATTTATTTTCTCCCTTCCATCCTTCCTTCCTTTTCATTTCAGCCCCTCCCCCTGTTCTTTGTTTTAATTAACACTGTAGAAAGTCTCTTCGGTGAGAGAGGGAAAAGGGTCTCTCCAAGCTGATTGGCTGAGGAGAGGCCGCGGAGGAGGCCATTATTCCCCGCGGGTAGTGTGAATGTGTGCGTCGTCCATTTCTCTAGCTACGCTTCGCGCTATAGGCCCGAAAGGAAGGGCTAAGAAACACAGAGGAACGCGAGCAGAACTCGTACAACAATGGTGTCTTTTGATTATTCAAATCATTGTTAACCCATTCAGGATGGGAACCCCTTTTGGTGTTTTAACCATCTTGTTATACTTTAGCTATTGAAAGATAGCAGATCTACAAGCTCATAGCGCAGCACTCGGTGCCGCGCTATGAGCTGTTGTTCCAGGGGGGGGGGGGGGGGGGTGTCCCTGGAACAACAACATTTTCAGTTGGGGGTCCGCGGCCAAATTCAGATAATTCTGGGGGTCCTTGGCATGAGAAAGGTTGAGCACCGCTGACACATAGAAACATAGGGTTTTTTCAGAAAACAGTCAGGATTTTAGAAGACATTTCTTTTATAATCGGCCTCAGGTCTAAATGGAATAAGCTTATCAAAAGACACCGTTGTGCAAGTATGCGTTTCTAGCACTGACGTAGATAGAGCAATGGACATGCCAGTAGTGAATGTGTTGAGGACGAGGTCCGTTTATTCCCGGCGTGTAGCGTGGAATGGGGGCGTACGGGACGTGGTGTGTATTTCTGCGTGTGGTCCGAGTCTCGCCACTTGAAATGCGTAGTCCGTAGTAGGGATGCGTTCGTTCTCGCAGCACGCGTAAACCACTTAAAAACCCCATTCTGGACGGGAACCCCTTTTGGTGTTTTAACTAAGCATTATGTTATACTATTGAAAAATAGCAGATCTACAAGCTCACAAGCTTGTAGGTCTGCTATTTTTGAAAGATCGTAAAAATGCGGCAACAAATCTTTGAATATATATTCTTTCAGAGCGAACGTTTGACGTCGGGCCTAAATGACAGTACAGTACAGCTCTGTACTTGGTCCGTTCTTTTATTTATAATAAACCCCTCCTCTACACTGAATCTCCTCGCTTCCCCCACAAGCTAAGTAGCAGTATCGGGCTACTTCCAGGGCAAAAAAAATAAAAATAAAAGTTTCCCCACCACCAGAATTGAGCATAGCAGTGGGTGTGGATTTCTGGTCCCACTGAAGAAAAAAGAAATCGCCCATTAATTTTTTTAAATTCATTTTTAAATTATTTTAAGCCTATAGAATCCAGCCGTCCCAGGATCCTGGTGAGTCATCATGACCAGAACACCTTTGATTCTGTGAGGAAATGAAAATGGAAAAATACTAAACAAAGGGTTATTTATTAAACATAGTATCAAATAATTAAATATTCAAAGTCTTTTTTTTTTTTACAGAATCAAAGGTTTTTATAGTCATGATTCACCAGCATCCTGAATGGCTTGATTCTATAGGCTTAAAATAATTGATATAAATATTAGTGTAAATCTCTATGGGGAAAAAAAAGAAAAGAAAAGAATGGCAGATTTTTCAGTGGGTCCAGAAAACCACGCACACTGCTAACGCTCTATAGGTGGTGCTAACGGGGTTCAAGTGGTTAAAGGAGAATTCCATGCTAGAAAGCTTTCTTACCTTTATGTGTAGTTGTTACGTCCCCACCAAAGAGGTCCAGGTGTTATTTTGTGCAAAAGCGCATTATTGGCCATTTCCTCTACCATAAGCCCTCAATGAATTGAATGGGACATTGGGGTGTTGTGCTAATTCGCTTATTTCCATCTTCATAATGTAAATAGTATCCCAAGTGGAATGGAAATAAGCGGATTAGCACAACAACCCAACCCCCATTGATGGCTTATGGTCGGGGAAATAGCCAATAATGCACTTTTGCACAAAACACATAACACCTGGACCTCTTTGGTGGGGACGTAACAACTACAAATAAAAGATAAGAAAGCATTCTAGTATGGAATTCTCCTTTAAAGCGTGCGAGACAACAAACGGCAAAGTGTTTTGGTTTTTCTTTCTGTTGTGGTTTTTCGTAGAGCAGCAGCAGCAGCAGCAGCAGGAGATGCTATACAGCTCCCGGCGGTAACTGTGTGTTCGTTCGTGTGTCTTCGTCGCCCCCCCCTGCAGCTGCTGCTGGCGTCCTATTGGCTGGTTTTGGCGTGGTGGGCGTCATCGTCCTCCGTGTGCTATGACGACGATGATGTCGCCGACCGACTCTTCTGCCACTCCACGAACTCGTCCAGCATCACCGGCCCTGTGGACGCAAGAGAATGTTATATACGTTAAGCGTTTAATGACATTAAAGGACAACTTTAGTTTTTTTTCAACCAAGGTTCATGTTTTAGGTTGTTATTAGAGAAAGTAAAAGATGAGTGTTAATTTTTTTTCATTTGCTGCTTTCTTTCGTTTTAGGGATTTTAGCTGTTTTTGACAGGGGGGCGGGGGCATTCGAGCATGGGGCTAATTATGTATTTTGTTACAAATCTTTATAGCGATTTCTTTTTTTATTATTTACTATAGTCCTACTAGACCCCAAGAAATTACATCTGGCCACAAAAGATCACAGGATCTACTGAATGTGAAGGTAGCCTACTGGGGGGAAGCCACAATGTGTGTCATAGGCTCAATATGTCAGTGTGACACATTCAGTACAGTGTGACACATTCAGTAGATCCGTCTAAATGGGTTAAATGTGTAAGGGTGACATCTAGTGGTCAGGGAAGGAACACTCACAGGCTCCGTCCTCGTCGTAGTTGCTGAGGTCTGCGTTGATGGTCCTGCTAAACTCCAGAACGTTGTACCACTGGTCCTTGTTCATCACCTTGTACTTAGACTGCTGTGGGAGGAGGAGGAGACACCATTTAGTTGTTCACCTTGTACTTTTACATCGGATTTACATCTTAAGGTTCAATAAAAGAGTGTTTCTAAACAGAGTGAGTGACCTCTGAACCTTACCTCCAGGAAGTGGTTGAAGACGGGGAACAGGGGCCACGTCCTCCCCAGCACCAGGGCCAGCATGGACTTGGCCGTGTCCATGTCCAAACTCCTCTGGTCCTTATCCTGGTGGCGAGAAGGACAGGGTACACTCAGGCCTGTCACAATCATCATCGCCTAATAGACGCAATTATTTGAGATAATCGCAACTTATTTTGTCACAGTCGTCATAATCGTTTCCATGTTGAAAGATTTTCATACATAAAAATAGCTGAAAGAGATCTGCTATTTTGCCCCTTTTTTAAGTATACAAATAATGAATGTCAGTAATTGCTTTGTATATTTCAGTTATTCGTCACATCTGCCCTGTAAATGTTTCTATTACCAGCTCAGGCAAACTGATCCGAACGATATCATTAACCACCATCTTTGTAGTTGTGGCTGTGTGAATTCCACCATAAACAAGTTATAGTTTTAGTTATAATTAGTGTAACTTCCAGGTGTGGATGGCCCTTGAGAGATACCTAGTTAACACCCCGAGCGGCATAAACTGAGTTCTCCGTCCTATCAAATTGTAATGCCCAGCGCTCAGGACGGAGATTAATAAAAGGACGGAGATTTATTGATATCAAAACGGTTGGGATGTCATCGAAAATGTCCCCCCCCCATTTTAGCGGATGAGACCGAAAGTCTTAAAACGTGAATAACTCTTGATCTAAAATCATTCCGTCCAATTCTAAGCAATGATTATGTTTTAGACGGCCCATCGCGGTCCCGTCGCTAGTCGCGTTAGAATTAATCATACCCCCCGTTGTGTTTTGGCTAGATCAAGTTACTTCAGCTACATCCGGGATAGCGCCTGGAGCATCGCTATATGTGCTCCGTTGCTGTAAATCGCTGGGCGCTCTGATTTAATGGTCCTAAATACCCCTGAGCGTTACCCCTAGGTGTTTACAACATAATGTTTGCCAAGCCAGGCATTTTCTCACGGCATGCCAACCTTATCACCAACAAATTGACATTTAAAATGTTGAGCTAATGAGGTATCGGACGACGGTATCGCAGGTCAAAATCGTATTATTGGCCAGTACATTTGGCATCCTTGAATCCAAGCGAAAGAGACTTGTTTCATCAAACCAATCATGGATTAAAACAAAGCTAGATCTCGATAATATCCATTTTCATGAATGTGTGGATTCCATAGAGTAATAAAAGGATAGAGACCGAACTGGAGCGTCACAAATTAGATCCAAACTTTGGATGGCAGAAGATCCACCGAGGGGACAGCTCTCCTAGATTCCGATTTATGGAGGTTTGAAAATCCTGTTTGTAACTGAGGCAAACGGTGGTCAGATTTCTACGTCCCATAGCTGGAAGTGATGGTCGTTGCCATAGCATCCGGATCAATGCCAAAGGCTGCCGTGGGGCTGAACATACACAGAGTATACCGAGGGGGTACGAGCATGTACCTGGTTGGCTGATAATGTCCCATAGCTGGGGGGGTACGAGTATATTTGTATATGGCGCAGAAAAAGTAAAAAAAGGACCTAAAGACGTGTATACACGTCCAAGGCCCCCGCGGTTTGATTAGAAAAGACGTGTATACATGTCCTTAGCATAATTAGTGTTAAACAGGACATCATACTGACCCTGGCGAAATCGAAGGCGTATCTGTAGATGTTTTTAAAGAGCACAGAGTCGTTGAGTTGACAGCGCAGGTAGTCCAGCTTACGCTGCAGGCTCTCTGTGCTGTCACACCTGGAGGGAGGTAACAGGAAAACACAGTCACTCAGCTGCTTGTACAGACGGAAATACAATTACAATTTAGGCATTTAGCAGATGTTCTCATACACAATTTTTTTTGGATGGGTACCAAATACATTTTTCTTATATATATACTCTACAATATCTGGGTACAAATATGTGAGGACTCAAATGGCTAAGTTATAGAATATAAACAACTAAATATGCAAGACAAGTTGAAGTACACTATATGATTTACTTACTCATTTTGGAACATACTATAGCCAATCAGCATATGAGTCATGTCAATGTTCATTACAAAGCATGAATGAAATGAAAAATATAAATGAGTATAAATGAGCATAAAGTTACAATTGACAAAAATATATATATTTAACTTGTATTTAATCCTTTGGCCACCAGGGGGGGGCACGTGCCAGTGCTGTATTGATGTTGGTACCATTAGGAGAGATAACAGGCAACCATTGATCAAAATAACAATTCTTCTACATTCTCAAATTGTGTAGACTTCTTGTACATTAAGTAATGCAGATGTTTAACAATAATTTAACTCTTGAGAGCATAAAACATGAAACCAAATGAACCAGTGAGGGTCCATTTGGTTTCATTTTACGCTTTCAAGAGTTAAAGGGTCCATTTTATTTGGCTACCAACATTTCCATCATTTAGCTGCATGGGGACCACCTGGAACCCCCTCAAGGACCACTGGTGGTCCCCGGACCACTGGTTGAGAACCATCGGATTAAAGCTAAATTAAATCCCACGACTGAAAACGTTTGTGTGAGCAAGTCCTAATGCGTGTGCGTTTTGGAAAACAGTGTGAAAGGAGCCCCCCCCCGCACACTAGCGCCGATTCCTAAACAATGAAGAAATCACTGATTAAACCTTTGCTTTTATATGAAATACATCCGAGACTATTATCTAAGATGTGACCAAAGTCCATTGTGACTTGTGTAAAGCAGCAGTTGTTAACTTACTGTAGTGACGTCATTCCCTTGAGCCACTCCTCCTTTGTGAAGAAGCCCATATTTGGCGCTTCCAATTTCCACGCTAAGACTAGCATGATAATCTGGGAAGAGAAAACGGATGATATCAAAACATGTTTACATGATCTAATCTGGGGCAGTGGTTTTCAACCCTTTTCAATCATATCAAGGTCTAATATTAATTCACTATTTGAGGTGACTACGAGCTCTTGTAGATCTGCTATTTTTGAAAAATCGTGAAAATGTGGCGCAAATCTTTGAATATATATTATTTCAGAGCCAATGTTTTTAACTCAAATCTTTGTTTCTAGGAGGTCCCTGGAACAACATATTTTGAGATTGGGGTCCGGGGGCCAATTACATATAATTCTGCGGCTCCTTGACATAAAAAAGGTTGAGCACCACTGACACAGAAACATTTAAATCAGAAAACTTTTGTAGAATCGGGTTTTCAGGTCTAAATGAGTTTTGAACCCATTCTGGGCGGGAACCCCTTTTGGTGTTTTAACTAAGCATTATGTTATACTTTAGCTATTGAAAAATAGCAGATCTACAAGCTCATAGCGCGCCACCGAGTGGCGCGCTACGAGCTTGTAGGTCTGCTATTTTTGAAAAATCGTAAAAATACGGCACAAATCTTTGAATATATATTCTTTCAGAGTGAACTTTTTTTTTTTTCGACGACAGGCCTAAATGGGTTAATCAATGGAATGGATATTGGATCTCCTCCTCACATTCTCTGGTTCCACGCCGATGTCCTCACAGAACTTCTCCATGCCCTCGGGTCCCACCACCTCGTCGGTTCCGGCGTACTCGTAGAACCAGGCCAGGCACTTCTTATTGGAGAACGGGTCCTCGGCGCTGATCTGCCTGCCCCCGCCCCCACCGCCGCCGCCGCCGTGGATGTGAGGCCTGCAGAAACTTGGGAGAGCAACAAACATTCCAGTTTTATTTATTCTCAACATTACACGGAGTAATCAAACTCATTTTCAGTGTCGTCGAGTAATACAATCACATAGAAAAACATCACAATACATCAGAAGATCAGGAAAATAAAAACAAAGAATGCAATACAATACAAGGTATACATGTGAAATTACATAGGTTTGAAAGAAAAAAAAAAAGCTAAAACAAATTTCAAATAAAAGCTAAAACACATTTAAAAAATGATGATAAAAACAGCTACACATTGTGGGAGTATGTATGCTCACCAAGGTTTTAAAACGATGCAAGGGTACCAATGTAGTTAATTGTAATGTCTTTTGTAGGTCGAGAACGAGATGTTTTCGGATGTTATCTCTGTATTTAATGTCCGTCATCAGTCGTTATCGACACCGTTCAACGCAGCCAGTATGGATATTTCCACATGCCAAGTGTTGTTTTTGACAGCAAAATTCAGTCACCTGGAATGTCTTAGTGTTAGTCTAGTTTTAGTCGACTAGGATTTGTATTTTGGCGGGCCTTGATGCCGTCGTAATGACTGATTTTACACTTGCTGAAAATAGCTGCGCGTTGTGAGCTTGTAGGGTAAACTACAAAAAACTAAGTCATTCTACACTTGGTAGCATCCTGAAATAGCAAAACATGTGAAAGTGGGCCCATGAGGACAGGTCCATTTGGTTACATTTGTTACATTGGTTCATTATGGTGATACGATACGATGCGATTCAATGATTTGAAATCGATACAGTAACTATTTAGCAAAGACATTAAATCTGTGTGAAACATGTGGATAGTGCAGGTTTTTTAAGGGAGGATTTATGAACATGGTGATTCCCTAGCAAATACACATTATATTTGAACACATATGGACAAACCCATATCTTGACATGAACACAGAGAATACACACATTAACCGTTTCCGTCCGTAGGACGGCTCCACACGTCCTAGGGAACCCAATCAACGCGTACAAAGGACGTGTGTACACGTCCTAGCGCGTCCTCAATGATATCAGGCGAGAGTTAAATGAGTAAGTGTAGTGATATTGAATGGAAAAGTAATTAAACGCCTTTTTCTTTCTTCTTATTAAAACTGCTAAATACAACGCACAAGTACTTAGTATTGATACAATCAAAATTTGCATTGCAAAACGATTCGATACAAAGACAATGCAGCTGTTTACGTTTCGAAATACGGGCGCCTGTGCTGACTAAAGGTGCGTTCAGACTTCAGACTCGGATGGTTAGAGCGGCGCGATTACATGCAAACTTCAAAGTCAATGCAAAGACGAGAATTGCGAACAGGCGCGACGCGACCTGGCACGGTACAAACGGGACGAACCGAAGCGAATATATATATATATATATATGTTCAGGTCTGAACGCAGCTTAAGAGGACAAATACAGTATGTGCCGAGCACTGTTAGATTGACACACACACACAGCTGCCAATAGATACACACCATGGCAAATAGACCTCCTGCCAACACACACTCACAAACGGGCAAATCCTTTGACCTGAAGACTTTTGACTGATTTCCACTGACTGACTACATTGATTCCCTAAGCTCCTGAGAGAGAGAGAGAGAGAGAGAGAGAGAGAGAGAGAGAGAGAGAAAACCAGTTACCTGGTGATTTTACATTTCCTGAGCTCATGCTCATCGACGCCGGTTGACTTTCTCTTCTTTTTAACAGGCATCACGGACTCTGGATGGGGACTCACTAACTGGGCTGGACCTGGAGAGGACAGGGGGACAGCAAGAACACACTCACACACTGAACCCAAATGCATTTCAAAAAGTATTTATTTAAAGATCTTATAAGCGTCGTACAAAGCCAACTCGAGTCGTGACAAATCATGACAACACACACACAATATTTTGGACCAAACAAATAATTACAAAGAAGAAAAACAACAAAAAAAAGGTGTTGTAACCTACCATTTTTTTTCTCCTAATTATTTGTTCGGCCCAAAACATTGTGTTTGTTGTCATGATTTGTCACAACTCGAGTTGGCTTTGTCCGCGGCGTAAACGTAATTAATAATAATTTAAATAAATACTTTTAGAAAAGTCTATGAGGAATATGAACGGGGAATTATTTTCCGGGTCTCTCGAGGGGGCGGGACTGCGGCGCTCTATAGTGCTATGTCTACATAATCTAAATGTAATAATTAATTTGTAAGGTCCTGAAAGATACATAACGTCAGTCTTACCCAATACCCAATCTTTCTGTTTTATGAACACAAGGCTGCTGTATTTTATACCTCATACTAGGAAATGTAAAGTATGAGGTATAAATTACAGCAGCCTTGTGTTCATAAAACAGAACCATGAGAAACCATGAGACCCGTTTCTGAATTAGTCTATAGACATATATAGCCTAGCTAAAATCTAACATGATACAGATGCTATCCTGACGGTTTTAAAGGGTTAAAAAGGGTCCTCCATCTCCACTGGTCAAATCAGAATGATGCTCAAAATGTACTTAACATACAGTAGGTACTGTACCTTTATATTTCTGTCTTCCTTGTCCATTCAAATCTGTCAAATTCTACGAACAAACAAAAAATAATACAAGAATAAATTAGCCTTCAGTAAAATATCAGGATTAGTGAAGAGACATGCATTAACACCCTAAGCGCACAGGACGGAGTTCTCCGCCCTATCAATTAGTAACGCCCAGCGCTCAAGACGGAGATTGATCAAAAGGACGGAGATTATCGATATCAAAACCGATCGCATCGCTCCACAGGCTGGGAGCGTCTGTTGCGCAACATTCGATGTTGCGCAACAGTGGGACGTCATCGAACATGTTCCCCCCGTTTAGCCGACAAAAACGAAAATCTTAAAACGTTAATAACTCTTGATCTAAATCATTCCACCCAATTCTAACCAAAGATTATGTGTTAGACGGCCCACCTCGGTACCGTCGCTAGTCGCGATAGAATTAATCATACCTCCCGTTGTTGTCGATCGCCTCAATAGTGTTTTGGCTACATCTAGATACTTCAGCCACATCCGGGATAACATCCGGTCCGTCGCTAAATGTGCTCCTCTGCTATAAATCGCTGGGCGCTATGATTTAATGGATTAAATAACCCCAGGCGTTCATGAGTAAACAAGATTGTGTGTGGGGATATTTTTTTCTTTCTCTCTGCAACGAGCAAAATATAATTATGTAAGAAAATTGTTGGATTTTTTTTTTAACGTACAAATTTGTCCAGCGTCGGAGAGACTGTGTCGAGTCGGCGTCAGCCAGGCCTCGGCAGCACCAGACTTGTCGTGGTTTTCTTCAGATCAGACAGGTTCCTGGAAGAGATTTAAACCATGACATTATTTAAATAAACTAGAAATATGAGGAAATGACAGAGGGAGAAACGGTATCTAACATCAACTTTAACGACCGCCCGACAGGAGTTTTCATGTTACACGGTAAAGACTACGCTGATTAGTATTATTGACATCACCTGGGTGGGTCAGTCGTTCCTGACGTTAAGCTGCCTATGTGTTCAACAACACAGCCATGCAAAATAACACAGCTATGAGGTGACGAAAGCTTGTCCTGCACATAGAGTTATAAAGGATAGAGGGACACCAACATTTGGTGTCCAAAATGCGGAAGTGCTCAATGTTAAACCCGAGCTGCATGGCGTTTCCTCAGGCAAAATGCAGGGGCCCGCCTGCATTCTCAACTCTGACCAGTAGGGCTCAGCGCTTCAACACTGGAGAGCATCCCTGGGGGCTTGGTCCTACATAGCAACAGTTGCTAAACTATATGGATTGGCACAATCGCTTTTTGGGGTGGGGTTTAGCGAACGGCTAATTGGATAAAGCTGAAAAGGTAGCCGTCATGTACACAGAAACGCGGGGTTGGTTGATTCAGCACGATATAAAGTGACTCACTTATCAATGAAGTCATAATAATAATATAGATAGAATATCGGCTACACATGCACATGAAACCAAAAAACTGGGACATTGGGTTGAAGGTGCTTACAACAACAAACAAGGAGGTTTATAATATTATGAACCAGGCTAGTTGTTTCAAGTAGCTGCGTTAGTCAGTCAGTCAGCCAGCAAGCACGATACCGTGACTCACTTTTCAATCATCAATGAAGTACATAAATATACATAGCTATATGCACGCATATCAAACCAGAAAACTGTGACATTGACTTAATCTATTAGACCTAACAACAGATTCTACAAATGTCTTATAAATCATGACAGTTTGCTGAAAACCCTATTTTTCTATGTCGGTTGTTCTCAAACTATTTCATGTCAAGGACCCCCACAATGATATGTAATTGGCCACCGACCCCCATCTGAAAATATGTTGTTCCAGGGAATACAAGACAACTCACCCCGGTGCTTGCCCGTTTTTCCTCCCGGAATTTTCCCCAGTGAGGGGGATAACTTTGTAATATGCTATTGGCTGTTTGTATTCTTTTTGGACAAATATAAAAAGATACTCCTGTGGAAAGGCTATATTATTTTACTTATATTGACCCTATAAACAATTTAGTATTATTTAGTATATGTAAGATTTTTCCCACTCAAATGGTACCTCGTCAGATAATCCCCACATAGCCTACAACAACTTCTGTGAACAGACTTCACTGTAGTAGCTTTTCATAAATTATATTTGTACTTAGGCTGTCTGCTGCCGTGAAAGTTTATAGTTAGATAAATTCAAAGTCCAGCCGTCTGCTGTCCAGCCTCTCCCACCACTCACTGGGGAAAATTCCGGGAGGAAAACAGAAAAGGGGTGAGTTGTCTTGTTACCGTTCCAGGGACCCCCTAGAAGCAAAGATTTGAGTTAAAAACGTTGCTGTGAAGTTTTCACGATATTTCAAAAATAGCAGATCTACAAGCTCATAGCGTATAGATCTGCTATTTTTCAAAAGCTAAAGTTAAAATAATGGTTAAAGTGGTTAAAAGACACAGACACATCCTCGGGTCTAAATGGGTTAAAGGGGCTTACAACAACAGACAAGGTTTATAATATTAAGTATATTATAAGATTTTAAGTTCATAGCTACTGCAGAGTCAGTACTGCTGTATGGGGCTGAGACAGACATGGACCCTCACAGTGGAGTCAGTACTGCAGTATGGGGCTGAGACATGGACCCTCACAATGGAGTAAAGTACTGCTGTATGGACTCTCATATAGTCAGTACTGCTGTATGGGGCTGAGACATGGACCCTCACAATGGAGTGACAGTACTGCTGTATGGGGCCGAGACATGGACCCTCACAATGGAGTCAGTACTGCTGTATGGGGCCGAGACATGGACCCTCACAGTACAACAGGGAAGAGCCCTGGATGGAGTCTACACAATAATGCTACGAATGGCACTAGGGGCTATATCTTGCACCACCCCTTACCCCTTATCCCTAAACTAATTTGCCATTTTTTACAGTTCAAATAGCTGATCTACAAGCTCACAACGTGTAGATTGTGTAGTTGAACAATTTTAAAATGATTTTCAAAATAGTAAAAAATGGCAAATAAGTTTAGGGATAAGGGAGGCGCAAGATAGGTGTCACATGGATGGACCGCATCAGAAATGCGGACCTCTAAGGGGACCTACCACGGGTCACAGACAAAGTGAGAGAGAGAAGGATGAGGCTGGCATAGGGCACTGCGTCAGTCAGGCACCCAGAACTCGAGGTAAGTAAATTGACTCTACGGGAGCCAACCCAGGGCAAAGCCAGGAGGAGAAAGAAGCACACCAGCTACATAGACGCACTGCAGCACGACAGCTTAGCTAACAACCACTGTAGACTAGAGCTCAAGAACCTGATGTTAGATAGGAAAGTGTGAAGGGCATTGATCCAGGAATCCAGAGTTGGCGTTGGCTAAACCTCACTCTCACAGTAACTAATTAGTTAGTTAGCACAATAACATGACTCATTTTTCAATCATTAATGAAGTCAATATATATAGCTATACACAAGCACGTACAACCAGAAAACTGTGACATTGGGTCAATGGGGTTTCATACAACAGACGAGGAGGTTTATGCTTTATATGAAACAGGCTAGTTGTTCCAAGTAGCTGCTTTAGTTAGTACGTACG
Source organism: Electrona antarctica (assembly GCF_951216825.1). Lineage (NCBI taxonomy): Eukaryota > Metazoa > Chordata > Actinopteri > Myctophiformes > Myctophidae > Electrona > Electrona antarctica. The sequence goes on along the minus strand of NC_136792.1, from coordinate 11,476,113 downwards.
ATAACGTGACTTACCATCAATGAAGTCATAATACTATGACTTCATTGATGTATTTAGCCGGGGAGCCACAGGCCCAAAAGCTCAACGGTCAAGGATTAACCTGTGATGTCATGCCGTACTTTTTATTTGTGTTTTGTCTATTCACTTGGCCATTAAGGTCCACAGAATGAGAGGCAAAATTTCCCAAATTTCATCATGCTTTAAGTAGCATGTGACAATTGTGACATGTCAAACTAGGGGGTTTTCATGATTCTGAATCCATTCCAAGCATTTGTTTTGCACGAAAAACACTCCTTGGCCTAAAAACGGCCATAGCCGTCATCACAAATGTGATGAGGTCAGCACATTTGGGCACATTTTGGCAAGTGGCTATGGCCGAATTTAGGCCAAGAAGGAGTGTTTTTCGTGCAAAACTAATGCTTGGAATGGATTAAGAATCATGAAAACTAGTTTGACATGTCACAATGCTACTTAAAGCATGATGAAATTTGGGAAATGTTGCCTTACATTGGTTGACTATGGTGTGGTATACAAAAGTGGCCATAACTTTTTTTCGCGATGTTTCTGGCAGAGCAGGCCTCTCTAAATGATTAGAAAAAACACAAATAAAACGTACAGCATGACATCACAGGTCCTGTACAATTTTGGGCCTGTGGCTCCCCGGCTAATTATACATACATGCACAAAAACAGAAAACTGACATTTATGGGGCTAACAAGGACAACAGACAAGGATGTTTATTTTTTTAAATGTATTTTTATCCCACGATTTTGTAACCCATTTTTCACCCCTGTGTCAATTATCTAATGTGATCCTGGGCTCTACACACCCTCCGTCAACCTAGTCCCCATATATGGGGGACATGGGGAGAGCAACGGACTTGAACTCATGCTTTCTTCATGCCCAAGTTGCTCCTTTACACCTGACAGGGGGGAGTTTCCCTGGTTGGACGTAGCCCATGGAAGGAATGGACCTGTACGGGGTTCATTTGACGCTCTCGAGAGTTAAAGATCTAATAATGGTCCATATGGTTACCAACTCTCCATCATTTAACTGGGAACCACAGTGGAACCTCCTCAAGGACCCGGACCACTGGTTGAAGAAAATAAACACTGCCCTGTGATATACAATACAGTATACACACCGATGGTGTGACACACACACACACACACACACACACACACACACACAGCTGAGTTAAGAGGCTTGTTTAGCTTGTTCTTGTTGTTAGCTGAAGTGACACCGCTCCTTACTAACCTCTCGGGGGGGTTGGTAAGGTTGGTGGTCTGTCTGGGAGAGCAGGGCAGGGCAGGGGGACCACCGGGGTTCGAACCAACCGGTTGGTGCCACACACTCACTGACACACAACAACTCAAGGCTTATATTATGCGTGGCTTCTTTTGTTTAGCTATAGCTAGCTCCTGTGTGTGGCTAACTGTCAATGTTGCCAGATTTTGCGAGAGACAAGAGGAAACCAAGTCTATGAAACAAGCCCAAAAAGTAGCCACAACATGAGCACTAATTAGCACTAATTAAATGCACAGGGTTTTACTTTACAAGTAAACCCTGTGCATCAGCTAATTGAAAATGTGCAACATTTATGGGTGGGGGGGTCCTGACATAAAATTGCCATGATAGAATTATTTGAGAACCACTGGTTTATTATACAACATATAGGCATTTAGGAAGTACTGGTTTATACAACATAAAACAGTCCAAATAAGGACACTTTAGAAACATTAACGAATTTCTGATGAATTGAAAACGGAGGATGCTGATGTAAACAAGTCTTAACTAGTGCTTTTTCTGGTTTCATCCTGGTGGCCATTTGGCCTGTACTTTCGTTGAACTGTACCTATCCATTCTACATACTGTGAATACAAATTTAAATCAATCAATCAACAAGCCCCCCCAAAGCCCCAAAAACCCACAACCACCAAAATGTACTAGCAACTTTGCATGAAATAAACAAGCCCATGGTCGCTTATACTATGCAGGCGTGGCAACCCTGGGTTGTACTGCGTTGAACAGGGAGCAGCTAGCCGTTAGCTTCATTAATATATGCGCTATAGTTACGACGGGGTCGTTTTTTAATGGACACCAACAAAAAGACATCACGCTACAAAATGCCAAACTATGCCATGAAAAAACTTGATAAATAAATCTTACTTTTGTTCTTTGTTGTTTTATTTAAACCTTCGGGAGTCTCGGAGAGAGAAATCACTGTACACACCGGGTTGGTTGCAGCGTTGCCAGGTTTTGCGACAGAAATAAGCGAAGGTCTATGAGAACAAGCTCAAAATAAGCCACAGCGGTTTGAAAATAGACGATAGGTGATTTTTCTTTTGTGAGGGGCGCTAGACAGAGGGCCTCCTATATCCAGTTTTCACAAACTTTGTCCTACACAATTCCCATTGACAATGAATGGAGACATTTTCGTCATAGTGTCTGAACAAAAATAATAATTTATAAATATTGTATTATGACCAAAAAAGGTATCTAGGCTGAAGCTATATTAGCGTATTATGCCCACTCTTACCACATACAATATACCTTATACATGACGAACAAAAAAAGAAAAGAAAATGTGATTTTATTTTATTTTTTAAAGAAAAGAAAGAAAAACAATAAAAACACAAGCCAACAGTGGCCTATAAAAAGCGGACATGGCAACCCTGGTTGGTTGTGGTTGGTTGTTACTACTTCCGGGCGACCACACATGCGCAGGGGTGTCCTGTAATTATGAACAAAACTTTACATTTCAGAGACAAATTATTAGACAACAGTGCACTTTGTATGCCCTTTATAAACGTAAACAGTATGAAAAATACAAAGTGCACTCGTTATTTGCAAAGCTTTATTGCGCGAAATGAATGCAATTTATTTTTTAATGCACCCTCTGGTCCTAAACACGGACCGTACCAAGACCTTTAAAGACACAGTGTATTATTTTTTTTACCCTCACATGTTGCACTCACATGGTAACTCATGTTGATTAGGTGATGTAATGGTGATGTAAAACAAACACAAACATTTACGCCATTAACAATAAAGAGACAATATGACGTAAACGACACATTATGACGTACATTTTTCCCTTTATTGTCAATGCCTTTACTAAACAAACTTTGAACTAAAGACAAACATTAAACCTGTGCATTGGTTTAATGTTTGTCAAAAAAATAAGCTGATAAATGGGTAGGCCTACTCTGTCCTGATTGACTGACATATTGTCAACTACCTGAAAATGTATTTTCTGTTTATCAAAGAGCTGTAGAGACAGGGAGAACCCTGTTACTGAACAAACACTCTAGCAATGATTTATCTACTATCAGAATGTAGTGATTTACCATTTTCATCAGATAAATAATAATATACCAACGTCATGGATAACTGATAAACCTCAAAATTAATATGGCCATATTTGGGCACGGGCAGACCATTATATTCTAGATAGAACTGCACCCATAGTGCTAGAAATGTAGGCACAACAGACAGAGGTATTAGTAGAAGAACACTTTGATTGACCGACCAGAATCGACCACGACGTCACTGTGATGTCATATTGTAGCACTGGCTACATTTATATGCTTTCCAAAGTTGCTTAATCAGGCCACTCTACTCTTGACATCTGAACATGGTGTTACTGTAAATGTGTTTTGGACTATAGGAATATGTATTTGGTCTCCAAAGGCCCTGTTAGAAAAATACACAACTGTGAATAATTCATCTTAATTAATTAAATGAACATCCAAACAATGGACTTTCACAGATCTAGCCCACATTCAGCCCCATACCAAGGCAATGCCATGCCATATCAAGGTAATGCCATGGCATATCAAGGTAATGCAATGGCATACCACCAATGTCCTAATAACTACATGCACCCACCAAAGGTATCTTCCCCAGCAAAGTACTGTCATCGGCCTATCCTGCCTTCAGCTCAATACCATGGTAATGCAACGACAACATACTGGCAGCAACAGCAACGACCAAATAACTACTTAGGTGCAAACCCACCAAACAGCCCCCATGGCCAAATGAAGCACTGTCACGGCCCGAGCCTGCTTTCGGCTCCATATCAAGGTAATTCAGCAGCACACTGGCAGCAACACCAACACTACTTTGTCACAAAGCCTCCGAAGGCCTCTAAAATCTCAGGCCAAGGGAAGCACTGTCACCGCCCTCCCCCTCCTTCGGCTCCATTTCAAGGTATTCCGGTGGCACACTGGCAAGGCCCGAAGCCACCCATGTTCTCTAATAACACCCCTGGGGGCCAGACGAAGCACTTTCACCGTCCTCCGCCAAGCGGCAGAGGGCGGAGGGGGCAGCAGAAAGGGCGCAGGGGGCTCAAAGGGTCCCAAGCACTTGGGGGCAATAAGGGAGCCAAGTGTGAGGGGGCAATTAATAATCCCCCAAAGAAAGTTATCGTTCATGGAACTAAGTGCGAGGACAAAACAAGTAATTTTCCAAAGGAAGTTATTCGGGGGGATAAATGTGAGAGTGAAACGGGTCCTCAGAAGGAAATTATCACTGAGGGAGATGAACTCACTCCCTCAAAGGAAGTTATCACTCCCCCAAAGGAAGTTATCATTTGTGGAGTTAAGAGTGAAGATGAAATGACTCCCCCAAAGGATGAAGTTATTGTTCAGGGAGATAAGTGTGACGGCGTAGCGAGTCACGCAAAGGAAGTTATGATTCGGGGAGATGAAGTTAAGGGTGAAATAATGAGTCCTAGTCGTCCGTCAACGATTAAACGTCGCCACGAGGGTAAGGACGATGAGGAGGGTGTGGAGGAAGTGAGCCACAAACGGCAAAAAGTGCAGGAGACGGGTGACCGCAGCAATGCAGTGTTTCCTTGCGTCAAACCGAATCCTTCGCGGCGTGTTAATCAACCCGGCAAGTCAAAGAAAAAACAAAGGAGGGCCAGGAAGACCACCACCAGTAAGGCTTCGAGACCATCAACGAAATCAGCCGCAAACGCTCCTCCAAAGGGGATCATCAGTCAGGGAGGTAATTGTGAGAATAATAAGACCAGCAAATCTAACACACCTCTAGAGGCCTGCAGCCTGCCCTGCTTCAAGCTGCAGGTGGCCAACTCTTCGATTCAGGGCGACACAGGGTGCACAGACACCTTGCCCGTCCACAACACTGTATTTCCTTTTTCTCAAGCAGACGAGCGGTCTCTGAGAGACACAGCGTGCTACAGTCCTCTGGCCCATAAGAGATACATTTTCAACCAGTATTCTGACTGTCCGTCCCATCACGACGGTAACTCGAGGATTCCGGGGACGGACTTCCCGAAGATTCCCGTGCGACCAAGGATCGGAGCCAAGCTCTTCGAGACGGATCCTTTCCCCGGCTGCTTCAGTGATCCTGTCAGGTCAGAGTAAGTTATCCTAAACACGATACCATTAGACCGGCTCATAAACAAACACAATGATTTACTATATTCCAGCTCATTTCATTGATACTGGACTGGGCACCGGCCTACTAGGGGCCAAAGAAAGTTGAGACCGAAGCCATACCCGTTGTAACCATCAGTCTCCCTTTCATACCCATACCGGTATAGTATGGGTATCTCTGTCTGTCTGCCTGTCTGTCCTTTTATGCCCATACTATATACCAGAGATATCTATATCTGTCTGTCCTTGTCCCTTGCATGCACACACCGTATGTGGAGATCCTGGATCAGTATCTGGCCATCGGGGACATCGGTGGTTCTGGACGGTTCTCGTGCAGTGGTGGTACTGGTAAACATCTGTGGAGAATGGTAAAACATCTGTGGAGAATGTGTGAAGAGTGCAGACTCACCGTGGAAAGTGGACTGACTAAGTGATCAAATAAAGGGCATGCAGGTGAATTTTCCAAATCAAGCTTATAGGCGGCTCATTTGGGCCACGGCCAGATCCTTTTCTGGTGGTTCCGGACAACCGCCTGACATGTGGAATTTGATGTCTTGTATGTACTATGTTAGGTGCTATCCCACATAAAGTCATAAACTACTATAGCTAGTCCTGCTATACTAGCTATAGTGGGTGCTATGTAATCCTAAACATCAGCTGCTATATGTAATCCTAAACATCAACAAAGCTAGTTCTTAAACTTAAACCTGTCTATTGTTTCTGAACTGGGAAACGGTTCAGTGAGTTGATCTCAAAATGTGACCCGAGCACAAAAATAAAATGCGATTATGCCGTTTTCTGTCTGAACGTACGACAGATATCACCCAGCAATTTGATTTCACGAATGTTATCACCGTCCCAACAAACACACACACACACACACACACACACACACACACACACACACACACACACACACACACACACACACACACACACACACACACACACACACACACACACACACACACACACACACACACACACACACTTATCTGAGAACTACTAAAGTCTATCACACTGTCATTTCACGTTTCGGGAGAGTTCAGTTCTGTCAGTAACAGGCCTATATGATGGCATCAGCAGTACTGTGACATAGTATTGTCAGAGAACTTGGAGGTCATCATCGAGAGATCAGCCTCCAAGACAAGATGCACAGATAGAGAATCCCTATAGATTCCAGTAAAATGTGCACTTATCCTTCTATAAATGCGGTGTGCAGGCCGAGTTGGCAAGCTGTGGCGGACCCTTCCTTCGCGTGGTGTTTCTAAATTGTATGTATACCTTTAAGATTTTCTATATTTCTGCACAAATACAAATATAATCAGATGTCTGAACATGTCTTGGTGGTTAAAAAAAGAACCCAATTAAAAATGCAAACGGATGAGACAAAACTGTGGCATTATTATAATGTGGCAAAAGTATATTAATCTCTATGATTTTAGCAGTTAAAGTCACAAAGAAACAATCAAGTCAAAATTAATCACATTAGTATGACATTAGTACTTCAAATGGAGGCCAAAACGTGATTTGCTTGCACACTGGAAGTCAGAATCAGAATCAGGTTTATTTGTCACATCACATTACAAGTAAGGTGGGTGAAATTCATTTTTGTGCAGACACACATTGCAGTTACAGGGGAAGGTGACAGCAAATTGAGCTACACAGCTGCAGCCATATTTCGGCGCTGCCCTTAGCAGAAAAAAATAGAAGGATAGTGGACAGAGAGGGAGGGGGGGGGGGGAGTGGACAGAGAGGGAGGGGGGGAGGGAGAATACATCACATCACATTACATTACAGTTGCATTGTATCGTGTGGTTATAATCATTATACCAATTATTTCCATTATATTGTGCCAAGCCTCCAGGCTATGGGATGTATGCCGTCGTCTGGTGCTGCGTGGAACTGCATATTTGGGCACGACTTTAATCATGTTCTATAATGAATGACAATTAATCAAAGGAACTCTGCAGTCTCCATGCTGGGCATGTCAATAAGTTAAGATTCAGCAAAAATAAAAAAGGCAAAACATTCTGTGAAGATATGCTATTTGTAAGCTCAGCCTATTCACAAGGCATCACAACATGATGCGCTGTGAGCTTGTTGATCGGCTGTTTTCGGCAAATAGATCCAGGTGTATAGAAGGGAAAAGGAGGGGGCCAAATACAGACCCCTGTGGTCACTGAAACTGAAATACAGTATACTGACTGTATCATTTAAGACAGTGACTAACTAGTGCACACAAGGTTATTATTACATTTTTTTCATTCGTTTTCAGGTTAGTTTTAATTCGTTTAGGCAGTGGATTTGTTAGTTTAGTTTTTCTTTTGTAAAAAAATACAAAATATTTATTATTTTTAATTTCATTTCTCATGGGGAGATTCAAAAAGTATTGTATGAAAAAGAGGAAATATATTCACAGTAAAAACTGGGGCGCAGCCAGAAGAAAATGGGAAGATCCACACAAAAAAAGTTTCATACATTTAGTTAAAAAATAAATGATCGATATAATTGATGGGAGTTGATCAATATGACGTCAGTCTGTCTCTCTATAATCCTCCTTTAAATCACTATGTATTGTATATGGTCACACTGTGTGTGTGTGTGTGCGTGCGTGCGTGCGTGCACACGCGTGTGTACCTGTCTTCCACATATCTTGTGCGATACAACTTCAAACTTGGCTTGTGTGTCAGTGAGGACCTGTGCGTGTTGGATTGGCGGCCCTCCCCCCAAACATATTGATACAGTACATACATAGCATAGGACGGTAAATGCGGTTGAGATCTCCATATATGAGCATGAAAGGAAACAGACAGATATAGAGACCTCCGTTCATGGCCATAAAATGGTCACAGGCAGACAGATAGACCCTACATAGATCTATAGACAAATTCAGAAACAGGTCTCATGGTCGCAGCTTACATATTTCCTGTAGGCGAAGCCGCCATAGCTGCGGTTTAAACCTGCACCTCTTCTACTACAGTGAATGGTAGAGTGACTGATGTTGGTCTGTTCAAACTTTACTCTTTTACCTGCTTTTTACTAACACTAAAGGCTCATTCATAGTCTGGATTTTCGGTGGTGAGGTGACCACGGGAGCTGAAATATCGTTGAGCGATGGTGAGTAAAAACAGAGAGAAGGGCTGGAGCGGTGGCGGTGGTTTGCTCTTCACCGTGGCTTGTGACGTCATGTTGTAGTTCGGTTGTCACCTCACCACCGAAAATCCAGACTATGAATGAGCCTTAACTTTACAAAGATGCCCAGAACATCGGGATGAACCTGTGTAGTTTATTGCTACCCAGAGAATTGCATTAGGCCTATAGAGAATATGTTTCCCTCTGTGAAAAAAAATCCCTTTCTGGCCAAAAAGTACCATTGTGGTGGGGGGCTCAGAGTGCTCCCACTAAGGAAAGTAGGCTTTCTAATGACACAACCCGCCTTTGTTTTGGTGAGTAGCAAAAACTGTATTTTTATTTTACGCTAAAGACGAGAGGCTGGTCAGCATTCGTGTGAGCGGCGGAAGTCGAGAGTAACATAGCACTAAATGCAACGCATTAGAGCCATGGACCAGAGCTATATGTATACATACAATGCTATCGAAGATACATATGTTGAACCGATATGCATACGCCTGTAATGTCGTCAAGGCTACGGAAAGTACGGCAAGTGCTACGGGCTTTGACACTTGTTTCATTTTTTATGGTCTCTATACCATACTGTCCATCCTGTCCATGTCTAGCTACTCTCACCTTTGGACCACACGGTCATCATGGGTTAAATCCTGGATGTGTGATAATCGCCAATTCACGGCATGTTATTTCTTTCTTTTTTGACATACATCTACTCGTGAAATGTAGAAGACCTAGTCATACATGAGTCATACTGAGGACCTATAGTGTCATACTGACGCGGTGACGTGATTAGCTTCTTCTAGCCAATGGGACGGCAAAGCGGCCTTTGGGCAATGGGAAGGGGAGAGGCAAATATCCCTGGCAGCCTCACAGTCACACTCACGGGTTGACACCGGGGAACTATACAGCGCATAGTAGGCTACAGTTATTTGACACGTTTGCAATGTTTGAACGTCACTCGATATAACTTCAAACCAAACGCGGCTGAAACAGCGCAACGCAGCCAATAAAAAGCCGGCGTCTGTTCCGGGTTTTTAGAGAGCTGCTGGTGGAAATAAAGCTCCACCCACGAGGCTGACTGCCGCGGGGGCAAGCGTTTCCGGGAGCGTGGGTGGAGCTTCTTTTCCATCCACCAGCTGTCTAAAAACCGAAAGAGCTGCCGGCAGACAGCTTCCTTTGGCCGCGCCTGTCTGCTCAGGTCTGGAAACGCTTATAAACGGAAAAAGTGAGGAAGGAAATTGAGAATGCAAATTGTGATTGGCCGGTGTGAGATGATGTTTGATGATAAGAGCGCTCCTCTTCACAGTACACGGGTGTGATTTGTTGTTCTACATTTCAACACAGCAATGCACTGATATTAAAAAATAGAAAATGTACTAATATGCAATTTGTATATACCTGTGGAGGGCAGCATTACGCTTTCACTCAGTAGGCCTACAGCCTGCCGGAAAGGCACATTAAAACAAGAAGAAGAATCTTTCCAAAGAGGAAGCGGTTTGGTTGGCTTGTCAGGGTTGCCATGTCCGCTTATTATAAGCGACCTTGGGCTTATTTTTCTGAAAAGTTGCTTGTAAATATTGGTTTATTTATAAAGCACATTTCTACTCACACGACAAGCACAGCCCAGACTCAATGTGCTTCAATGAAATACAATATAAATAAGAAAATACAAAAGTCAATACTTACAAAAATGAAGACAATTATATGATTACATTTCAGAAATTAGATATTTTTAAGTAAAATAAATAAATAAAACACTCCACGATCTATCTGGAAGCTAGTGAAAATAGGTAGGTTTTAGTTTGCTTTTTAAAAGAAGACGATGTGGTAACGTTTTTGTTTTTGGTGATGTTTAATATCTAAAGTGTAGTTGCGTGTTTAGGCTTAATTGTTTGTAATTGTTTCCTATCCTAAAAGTTGTTTAAACCAGTGATTATCACAGTCACACATTTCCATGTCAAGGGCCCCCACCCACATGACATTAAGCAAAATATGCAAAAGATGAGATGAGATGGAGTAGAAGTAAAAGTAGGCCGGAAATTGGAAAAAGTTAAGTACAAAATAAAATACCTCAAAATTGTACACAAATTAAGTACAGTAATTGAGTAAATGTACTTAGTAGTTACTAAATTCCACCACTGCAAATAAGTTATGAATAATAAAAAAGGGGGATAAGCCAGAACTTGTTTTAGACCTGGCTGCTCATTTCTCTCACGCAAACTGGCAACAGCGTTCCTTGCTCGCTGCTCTCTTGACTGTAGTGTATATTTGTCGCTGCTGTGCGTTTCCTCAATGATACAACCATTTTAATCCACTCCAGTGTGTGTTGCAGAGGAGGAGGGAAAAAAAGAAATAACTTCTTGTTGTTTTTAAGTCGACAGAAGAATCAGAATGGCTTCTGGTAAGAAGAACATGTGTATATATTTCTATATTTTCCACCCCAAGTTATTTATATGTATATATTATACGCACAGATTTCAGGTAATATGTGTTATTGTTGTGCGTGCGTGAAATGACATCAAAACTTAGCCGTTAGCTTAGCGAGCGAGGCCACGCTACCAACCAACCAGGGCTCGGGCTATGTCGTGGAACGCAGCGCGAGCACGTTCGTTGCCTCTATTTTGTTGCATTTATAGCTTCATGTATAACATATTTATAGACGTCAATGTAATTATATATGTTCCGCTAATTATAATGACTGCGACGGGGCTGTTTGTTTTTGTTTTGAGCTTTACTTATTGGCTAGCCGACGTTAGACGCGTGCTAACATGTTAGGCTAACATGCTAGCTGATCTTTGTTGGTGGTGGTACGTGCAAGCCTGCCTGGCTGTGGTGTCAGGTGTGACCCCGGCCGGCCGGCCGCCGGCTTCATTTCTTTCTTTTGTTGTTTGTCCTGAATGTGAGTTACGGAGATCCGTTAGATTTGACTCGGTTTTTATTGAGCACCGTATAAAAACAAAACGATACAATGAAACATAACAAACATGTGAGGGGAAAGTGCTAGGACGAGGCAAGAAGCCCAAGGGCTAATTTATACGAGGCCTCAACCTATAAGTTATAATAAAACCATTTAGGACATGATTGTAAACAAGGGATATAGTAGAACCCCCCCCCCATTGTTTTTACATGATTGCAGTGTATTACAAATAAACAAAATAAAAGACATGATTAGAATACTAGGGTTATCGGTCTAAGACATGATTAGAAAAAAAAGAATGCAAAAAAATATACATTAATTTTGGTTAGATGTAACCGGTCGCCTAGGTGGGGGTGCGGAATTTGTTGTTGTTTTGCTCAACTCTGTCACGTATATTACGCGTTTATTTTTCCATTTGTGTTTTATGATCCAGGTATTAGTCCAAACCCCGGACGGTGGTGGAAATCCACCGCCATTTTTTTTGCCGCACACGCACGGCGTGGTGATTCATTTCACGGAGGCCTCGTTTTGTTTTTATATACTTCCTAGTAAAAACGGTGTCGCTTCTTTACGTGGGAAAAAAATAGAACAGATCTACAAGCTCTAATAATGCAGGCAGAGCTTTTAGGTCAAGCGAGCATAAATCAAGCTTAACGGGCTAACCTACTTCCCAGCATTAAGTGTGTGTGTGTGTGTGTGTGTGTGTGTGAGAGAGAGAGAGAGAGAGAGAGAGAGATTACCATACCAACAAAGATCAGGGCATCGGGCCTGCCTGTTTGAGGGTTTAAAACCATTCGCCATCCACACATTTGTGATTTTGAGTAATTTTCTTCTCATGGTCCATAGACTTAGAACAGTGGTTTTCAACCAGTGGTCTGGCGACGACCAGGGGACCTTGAGGGGGTTCCAGGTGGTTCCCCAGCTGAAGGATGTAACCAAATGGACCCTTTATTACATCTTTTAACTCTTGAGAGCGTACAATGAAACCAAATGGAGTGGACCCGTAAGGGTCAATTTGGTTTAATTTTACAAGAGTTCGAAACTCAATTGTTAAATGATCTGCATTTGCTTAAGAAGTCTACACAGTCTACACTAATGGTACCAGCATCAATACAGCATGGAATGGTGGACAAAATCTTGGAAAAAATGGTGGACCATCCATCTTCAACCGCTTATCCGTAGTCCGGTCGCGGGGGCAAAAGCTCAACCAGAGAGCTCCAGACATTCCTCTCCATAGCAACATTAGTAACTTCCTCCTGGGGATCCCGAGGAGTTCCAAGGCCAGTGAGTCGATTAATCCCTCCATCTGCGCCTTGGTCTGCCCCGGGTCTCCTCCCAGTGGGATGTGCCTCGAGGACCTCCCTAGAGAGACGCTCGAGAGGCATCCTAACCAGATGCCTGAACCACTAAGCTGAAAACAATGCAAAAGTCTTTAGTTTGGGGTCTGAGAGGCTAAATCTCATCAAATGGTGGTCCGTGGCTCAAATGCCCAAAAATCATGGTCCTTGATATGAAAAGGGTTGAAATCCACTAAATTAGAAGCATAACTCCTAACGCTATGGACCAGAGCTACTCCAAAGCCTAATAATAATCAGATTGAAAAATGTATTAACAGTTTGTAGAATAAATAAGCACAGATTGAGAAAAGCAATTACAACATCTCAATTAATTTTTTTTACAGATTCGGGCTACGGTCAGCCCGGTGCGGCACAAAGGTATTATGATTATTATTACACCAAATATAAATAAAATGTATACGTGGTCAGGGTAATAAATACGTGACATTTTGGTTCTAATGTGACCCTTTTTCTTTTATCTTATTATAGTTACGGATCGTATGGCAGTCCTCCGACTGGACAGGTAACACATCTTCACAATTTATTCACTACCAATCTCCTGTTTAGCGCGTGACTACTACTAGATACTTTATATCGGAAATTTGTTTTGTGCCAAGCAGTCATCAGGATACAAAAAAGTAAAAAACACATACACAATACAATCGGATCACACGACATGGACTGGTCTCATTACATTTTATGCCCGTAACTGAGATGGGGCCTGTTTGTTCATAAGTCCTTATTCATAAATACTTCATAAAAACTATCTTGAAGCCCTAGCCTGCAGAGAAGGTACTGTGTTGTACCGTCGACCCTGATGGTAAAAGATGGTATTGGCTGCGTAACAGGTGTGTTCTATCCCTAGTAATAGCTCTCCCCTTCCATACTCTATGTAGAGCAGGCCGTTTTGAATAAATATGGCCTGTTAAAACACAATGGATGCTGCCAGCATATTTCAAAATATAGGTGCTAAAGTTCCAGCAGATATGGCAGATTTTACTCTGAAAGGACCCCCCCCCTTCCGTTCCCTCCAAAAACAGGGAGGCATAATCTTCCATTCTTACCTCACGCTGGTAGACCTAAAGTCTCTCTAGAAGAGTTTATATTCCAAACGAGAGGCATGCTGAAGTCAGAAATGAAGACATATTGTCCTAATGGTGAAATCCATGGCGAGTTCCCTAGATTAGGAGATACGAGCCGTTCTTTCTGAGCCATAAACAAGGAAGTAAATGGCAGCGCGCATGCATGCGCGAAACAAGGCCACCTGCGATTAGATTAGAAAAGACGTGTATACACGTCCAAGGCTAAAATTGTGTTAAGTGTCCTTGGTGCTTTTCCCCCCCCCACCCAGGGTTACGGTCAAGGTAACGGAGGCAGCTCGTACGGAGGAGGTCAGGGCTACGGTGGTGGTGGTGGTGGTGCTGCTGCTGGCTATGGAGGACCAACAGGTACGATACGTCATCTCATCTGCTGGCCTACTTTCGTTGTAGCAGACATGTCCTGTTGGTTTAGATAGGTTGTGGACTGTTGCTATACTAGGCCTGTCACAATTATTTGAGATGAAAGCAAATCTATTTTTTTTGCGTAATGGTCATCGTTGGTCGTTTCCATGTTGAATTTTTTTTCTTCAAAAAAAGGAAAATATTAAATGTTAGGGATTTTCTTTGTCATATCTGCCCTGTGCAATCTGTGATTACGAAGTTTAAACGCAAACAAATACAAATGGTAAAGTTCCAATGTTCAATGCAAAAAAAAACACCATTTAATCGTCAACTCAAATTTGTAATCGTGACACCGGCCCTGTGTGTATCAGTATGTAACAGCCAGCCTCCACCGGCAGCATATGGAAGCTTTTTAAATGTCATATTTGTTGTTTGTCGTCACAGATAGTTACAGCCAGCCTCCAGGCCCTCCACCGGCAGCATATGGAAGCCAGCCGGCCTACGACAGTTATGGACAGCCGCCTGCCGCCCAGGATCCCGTTGGGTAAGATCTAGGGACGTCCCGATACCACAATTTCTGTGTATACCAATACCAGTGTTGTGATCTCATGTTGTGTTTATAGCTATCTAGCTATATATCTCATGTTGTGTTTATAGCTATCTAGCTATATATCTCATGTTGTGTTTATAGCTATCTAGCTATATATATCTCGTGTTGTGTTTATAGCAGACTCCTCACTCATATGTGCACTTGCAGTTTGGGCAACTCCAAAGAAAACTCCACATGCCCCAACATTTTATTTAGCTGTGATGGTGTCAACCCCCTTACCCCTGTGTCGGATCGGTGGTTATGACAAATAAGGGCCGATAGTATACCGATACTTTTCCGATACAGTATCGGGACATCTCTAGTAAGATCACGTGGCCTTGTCACAATCATTAAACAAGAACCACCCAATCACTGTTATTTTTTGCAGCATCGTTTCCACGTTGGAAAACATTCTCAGAAAATAGTAGAAACGGCAGATCTACAAGCTCACAACACGCTGCAAGCTATTTAAAACATTTTAAAAGTATAACGTTATTTAATGTCAATAATGTCTTAGTTAATTTGCCTTTAAAAGCCAAACAAATTTATTTATTTTTTTACTATTTATTTTTGTACCATGTGATGATCGTGGCAGCCCTACATATCACAAAAACCTTGGTTTGCTGTTTACTCCCAAGAAAAACAGGATTTATTTCCCCATTTGTTTTTTCTCTCTTCCCCTTAACGGTTTCTACATGAAAATGGAAAGAGGATTAGACTGTCTGAGGACTAGGATTTATTTCATATTAATACTGGACTGAAGTGGCCGACGTGTGATCTTTATGATGGGAATCCTTTAAGAACTTATCCAATTTACTGAAATGTCTGAAAATGCAGTCGACACAGCTGTTCATATATTATATGCACTGTAGTTGATTTAGTTAAGTTGATTTTAATAAATCCTTCCAGTGCTTACTTCCTGCTTTCACATGGGTGGATTAAATGTTTGCTTGTAGGGCGTTTTCCCCCGTTGTATTGATATATAACCCATTAAGACCTGACGACCAGATTCTACAAAATGTCTTCTAAATCATGTGTTTTCTGAAAAACACATGTTTCTCTGGCAGTTGTTCTTAAAACATTTTCATGTCAAGGACCCCCAAAGATATATGTAATTGGCTGCCGACCCCCATCAGAAAATATGTTTTTCCAGGGACCCCCCCCCCCCCAGAAGCAAAGATTTGAGTTAAACGTTCGCTCTGAAAGAATATATATTCAAGATTTGCGCCACATTTTCACAATTTTTCAAATTGCAGATCTAAGTGCCGTGCTACGAGCTTGTAGAGCTGCTATTTTTCAATAGCAACACTATTAGAACACACTATGGGTCCGGATATATATCGGATCTGCGCCGTTTTGGTCGGACCGGTTCCAAATGGTTCCGGTGCGGGTGCGGCCAATTAGAATGTTTCTCGGATCCGTATCGGTTCGGTTCTGATATCACCGGTCCCGTTTCGTTTCGGTTTTATGGACCCGTGCTGCCCTCTACCCCACGGCCAACGGGACACTAATCCCCGCTCTTTTCTTTTTGTCTAGGTATGGTGACAAGGCTGCGTCTTTCGGACAGCCAGGAGCACTGGGGTCCGGTGCGTCGTACGGCCAGCAGCCGGGCAGTGGTTCTTATGGTCAGCAGGGCTCCTACGGTGGTCAGTCTCAAGACGCTAGCGGTGGTGGCGGCGGGGATGGCGGCCGCGGCGGTGGCGGTGGCGGCGGTGGCGGTGGCTATGGAGGGAGGAGGAACGAGGGTGAGAATTCTGTAGTGGTCTGATTGTTGAGAAAAGTACTCAACCTTGTGGGTTTCAACCCTCTTCACGTCAAGGCCCATTATTTATTCGGCACATTTATAGCCCCTCAGACCCAGAAACGAAAGAATATTTTGTTATCGTTGGATAAGGTGTCCACAATTCCATGCTGTATTGATGTTTGTACCATTAGTAGAGATAATGGCCAAAAGTGGACCAAAATAACAATAATTCTACATTATTTTAATTGTAATTGACTTCTTATGAGTAATGCAGATGTTAAACAATAATTCTACTCTTATGGGTCAATTTGGTTTCATTTGACGCTCAAGAGTTAAAGATCCGTAATGGTCCATTTGGTTACCAACTCCATCATTTTGGGGACCACCTGGAACCCCCCCAAGGACCACTGGTTAAAACCCTGTAGTAAAACCATAATGTTTACTGTTGCAATGCGTAACTTATATTAATCCTTGAAGTCTCTCTTGAAGCAAAAACATAAGGGCAACTAGTGCTGCGTGCTTCATGCGCAAATGTAGACTGTCACAGGTGTCTGAATCTAGATCACGATCCTTTTTTCCTTTTTACGTGTTGTGCAGCACTAGTCACGGTATCTAAAGTGTGTGTTCTGTCTGCGTTACGCATCGCAGCACGGTATCTAAAGTGTGTTTTATTCTGTCTGCGTTGACGGCGAAGAAGGCGAGAGCGGCGGTGGCGGCCGGGGAGGCAGCCGGTACGGCAGCCGAGACGACTCTGATCGCTCGGAGGGAGGAGGAGGAGGCTACAGAGGAGGAGGAGGAGGCCGGGGGAGAGGAGGAGACCGAGGAGGAGGCAGCAGCTATGGAGGAGACCGAGGAGGAGGATACGGAGGTGATCGCGGAGGAGGAGGTGATCGCGGAGGAGGAGGAGATCGCGGAGGAGGAGGAGGAGGAGGATACGGAGAGCGTAGCTACGGCGGCGGGGATCGCGGAGGTGGCGGCGGCGGCGGCTACGAGCGCAGTAGCGGGTATGACCGCGGGGGAAGAGGCGGCGGACCTCCTATGGGGTAAGTTGCAGAGCGCCACTGCCCTCCCTGAGGTACACCAAACACACCCTAGACGTCACTTATATACGCCCCCCTCCCCGCCCCCTTTGCATGAATGTACCCATCCATCCATCATCCCCATGTAGAGCATAGCAGTGGGCGTGGTTTTCTAGACCCACAGAAAACTTTTTTCCCCATAGAGATTTAGAAGTACACAAATATTTATATCAATTTTTCTAATCCTAGCCGTCCAGGATGCTGGTGAAGGAAAAATTATAATTTAATTAATTGTATGATATACTACATTTAATAAATACTAGGGCTGGGACTTGATTAAAAAATGTCATCTAATTAATTAGAGGCTTTGTTATTGAGCAGTTGAGACGAATAACATTCTTAAGTCCATCATTTATTCTGACCCCTCCCCGAAAAGGCCTAGCTGTCCTGACCCCTTATCCATAATTTATACATTATGGATAATTAGAGTTAATGATGCATGTAGCTGCTCCAAATGATACTCCCAGTTCGTCGTTGCGTCTGCCCATGTGAGCGTTCACATGGGCACAGCATTTGAGTGAGAGTGGATTGGGGAAAGGGTCGAATGTACCATAGTGTTAAAGGAGAATTCCATGGTAGAAGGCTTTATTTGTAGTTGTAACACCAAAGAGTTCCAGGTGTTATTTTGTGCAAAAGTTCATTATTGGCTATTTCCCCTAATAAATGTGCTTATTTCCGTCGAAATAAGTAGTAAAGTGTGCCGCTTGGGATACTATTTATATTATGAAGAGAGGATATATATAAAAAAAGATTTTTGAGCGATGGAAATAAGCAAATTGGCGCAACACCCCAATGCCCCATTCAATTCATTGAGGGCTTATGGTAGGGGAAATGGCCAATAATGCACTTTTGCACAAAATGACACGTGGACCTCTTTGGTTGGGACGTAACAACTAAAAAAAAAAGGTAAGAAAGCCTTCTAGCTTCTTCTCCTTTTAAGCAAAGTAATCTCAGCGGCAGTGTTGATTCCGTCGAGTAAGACGAAAAAGGTTCGACTACCTTTTTTCACCGACTCAAACTAAATGGAGACTAAATGAAAACTAAGCTATGATGACTAAAACTAAGACTAAATAAGTGTAAAATATTTTTAACGCGATAATGTTTCTGTAATTAATTAATCTCAATTAACGCGTTTAACAGTCCCGGACCTAATAAATACCCTTTGTTTAGAGTTTTTCCATTTAATTTGTCCATTTAATTTTTTTTTCACAGATTCAAAGGTTTTCAAATAATTGATATAAATATGTGTGTAAATCTATATGGGGGAAAAATGAATGGCAGATTTTCCAGTGGGCCCACACTGCTAAGCTCTATAGGCCGACCATAAAGCCCCGTGCCAGTTCCCCAGCTGTCTTCATTCACATTTCTTTATTACTAGTCTAGGGCTGTCGCAATTATTAATTTCATAATCGTCTTAATCACAACTATTTCAGATATTGCAATTATTTGGTCATAATCCGTTAAGATGTTCAAACCCCGCAAAAAGCAGAATTACATAGAGTAGTAGCTGATCTAGAATAGTAGATTTTTACCCATTTTAAAGTATAAAATTCTGAAATGTCAGTAATTTCTTGGTATATTTCATTTGTCATATCTGCCCTGTGCACTTTTCCATTACGACGTAAATTTGAATAGAAATGTAATTTCTATTCAAATTAAATGTTCCCATTTCCAACGCCAAAATCACAATTTAATCATGAATCGATATATTACTAGGGTGACAGTTGATCGTCAACTTGAATGTGTAATCGTGGCAGCCCTACTTTCTACCCGACTCATTTAGAACTGTCTCTGAATCAAACACGTGTTACTGGACACCCACCCAACACGCATGTACATTTACAGTATAATGGGTTCTCTCTTTTGAGAGACTGTTGATGTTTTTTGAAAGAGCTTGAAGTGTGATTAACTGAGGAGGACCAACCCACTGGTTTTAACTACATCAGCAGAGCCCTCAGATGGGACAACAAACGGTACATTGCGTGTCGAACCAGGAGTTTTCTAGCCCCCCGTCGGACAGGGTCCCCTGCTCTTGATTCACAAATCCATGCCTGTGTAGTTTAGGATAGCGTATTCGAATGAAAATCAACAGATAATCACCAGAAGATTTACTTGTCACTCAAATGAAATTGAGCCAGCCGGTTCGGCCTGGAGCCGACTGGCTGCGATTAGGACACACAGAGACGCCCGACGTGGTGTTAGTCGCGTTGTCCGACTATTAGAAACCCTAATCCTAACTCTGAACCGCAGTTTTAACCGACCACGTAAGTCTCTTAGTCTCCCCTAACCTCATATCCGTCTTAACCGGCCACGTAAGTCCCCTAACCTCATATCTGTCTTAACCGACCACGTAAGTCTCCCCTAACCTCATATTAGTCTTAACCGACCACCTGAGTCTCCCCTAACCTCATATCAGTCTTAACGGACCACGTAAGTCAGTTTCACGATGTTCTTTCTTCGGCGGCAGTAATTCCACTTCCGTGTTTCCTAATCGCAGACAGTAGGCTGAAGGCAAGCCTAGTGGCTCGATTGCATTGGATAATTAACCTACTGGTGATTATAGGTTGATAACATTTGAAGCGGGTGGGTAGGAAGTTGATTGGCCATTTTGTTTTGGATGGGGTGTGTTGGAGAGGGAGCTCTAACTAAAGTTAATTGTATATAAATGGGCCCGCTGGTGTTTAGAAGCCAGACTGCTTGACGAGACCTCAGCGTTCCTTGGTATGAGCACTCTTTGAAGCCATTTCCTCAAGTCTTTTTCACTACTGAAAATGGGGCTTAAGTGACTATTTTTTATTTTACTACTTACTATACGGGTGAAAGGAAAGGCCATGCAATTTAGTGACTTTTTTCAGGCACATAGGAAAACCATAGGTTAATAGATCATCAAATGTCTGGATTTAAATACCACATCATGACTGCTCTGTCTGGCTGCAAACGATTCTATTCCACTGGCCAGATGTTTGTAGATGACTATTATGCAGCAAGCAATACACCCTGCTTTTCTTTTTGGTCTATTTTTCATTTTCTTTCCCCCCTCAAAAGTTTTTCTTGCTAAACCGATGAAATGACCTCCTTCTTGGAGAAAAAAAACCCCAATGCACTTGAACTGGAGCCCACATTCTGACTGAGCTGCTTCACATTCAACAGGTTTCATTCAAAGTGTTGTTATATTTGATGTTAACATGGATGTGCGTTTTATACTACAGGTGTCAAAGTGATTGACATAAAACTTGGACCTCAGTAAAAGGACCGTTCACATGGTGCACTCGCTGGAAGAGTGACACAGACCCATTAATGCTAATTTGGACTTTTTTTTACCTCAAAATTGAATCAACTGCGTTGACTTGGTAACTCGGCTGTTTACTGTTCTTTTATATTTCCTTTTTTTTTTAATCCAATCTGACCCTACCACTTGAACCCTATCGTTCCTTTTCGGTGAAAATAGCAGATGTACAAGCTTGCGTGGCGTTAACGGTGCCCTGCGAGCTTGTAGATGTGTACAGCAAAAAAAAATATATATATATATATATATATATATATATATATATATATATATATATATACAGGAGCAGGCCTAGCGTAGACCCATGGGGTGCTCCAGTCAACTAAGTAACATAGGGTTTAAGTGGTTAAACCAAAAAAAATCTAACCAAAAAACTATCAAAATTGTGTAAAGATTCAGTGACACGATTACTGGGTGTTTTCCCTCCCGAGTAGAGATGCATGATATTGGAATTATGAACGACATCCAATCTCCGATTATTTGCATATCGGCCGATACCGATACATTACTATATTCATATTGAACTTGATTATTATTTTTTAGTAGATGCAGTAGAGGCAGGCAGGCAGGCTTGGCTGCTCTGTGAGTACAAAGCCATTAACGAAAATTAATAATAATCTGGATTATTTTGAGACCGATAATTTCGATAACGCTACAGATTGATTATATCATGCGTCTCTACTCCCGAGCCTGGCTTCCATCCGTTGAGCCTCGGAGACGTCCAAGTCTGTCGTCTGTCCACTGATCTGCACGGTCCCAAGACGTAACGCACTCCCCTCGCCAGAGAGAGGGAGAGGAGGAGGAGGCGTTTTGTCTGTCGCAGTACGTCGCGGCATGACTCTGTGATGATGATGGTGATGTAGGGGAGCTATGAGCTCCCGGTTGTTGTTGGGACACAAAGGAAAAGCCATCAATATCTCCAATTTTTCCTCTGCAGAGGTGGTGACCGAGGTGGCTACAAAAATTTCGGTGGTAAGTGACGAGCATCAGAACTGTCTCGGTGGGGGAGGAGGCGAGCATTAGATTGTTAGGAAAAGGGAAGAATGAAAGGAAAACTAGGGAGGGAGAAAGGGATCAAGAGAGGAGGAGGAGGAGGAGGGGGGGTGGGGGGGAAAAACTAAACAAAAGTGAATGCCACCATTTTCAAGTTCGAATCCCAAGGGAAGTCCACCTGTTAACAGGATCTCTTATAAATGGTCTTCAGAATATGGTAAAAAGAACAATGGAGGTTGAGTTGTAAAATAATATGGTACTGTTGCATGAAGACGTGGGTTGAATGTTTAAATGCCAGAGGAGGAAGCGTGTGTGTTTGTGTGCGCGCGCGTGTGTGTGTGTGCGTGTGCGTGCCTGATGATGTGAAGACGGTAAAACATAAGGAGGTAAAACATTCTAGACCTGGAGACATTCTGGTGGTTTTTTATTTTTCTATCTAAACTCCAAACAAAGGGGGAAAAAACCAACTATTTGTTGTCCTTGTTGCAATAAGGTGTTGGTATATGATGCAACCGTCTCGAAACACACCGCAGGGAAACTGTAAAACAAACATGGACTTGGTTGAATGAGATCTTTTGAGAATGAGAAACAAAGGAAAAGTAGCTTTATTATGCATCACATTTGTAGGAATCGTGGTTGAATGAGTTAATGTGTTTGTTGTGTGTGTGTATGGACCACTGCATGCGGTGTGAGATTCCTTTGCTCACGGTTTCCCCCTCCATTCTCTCCTCTGCTGTGTTACAGGCTCCAGAGACTACAGCTCAAGGGATGAACCGGGTAAGAATCCTCCTTGACTTTTTGGGGGCTTTCGAATTCGAACCTATATGAAAGTGTGACCTGAGATCAGATTCTAAAAATGTCTTCTACATCCTGACAGTTTTCTGAAAAAGCCATGTTTCTATGTCAGTCGTTCAAAAATAGCAGACCTACAAGCTCGTAGTGCGCCACTCGGTGGCGCACTATGAGCTTGTAGATCTGCTATTTTTCAATGGCTAAAGCATAACATAATGTTAACACCAAAAGGGGTTCCCGCCCAAAATGGGTTAATAGAGGCAGCTCATTTAACCCATTGTTGACCTGTGAACAGATTGTACAAATGTCTTCTGAAATCAGTTTAGACAGTTTTCTGAAAATGTTTCTGTCAGCGGTGCTCAAACTTTTTCATGTCAAGGACCCCCAGAATTATCTGTATTTGGCTGCCTACCCCCATCTCCAAATATGTTGTTCCAAGGACATGTAGCGCGGCACTCGGTGCCGTGCTATGAGCTTGTAGATCTGCTATTTTTCAATAGCTAAAGCATAACATAATGCTTGAAACACCAAAAAGGGTTTCCGCCCAAAATGGGTTAAGAAGGCATTTGTAGAATCGTCCTCGGGTCTAAATGGGGGTAATTATTTGGAATCGACGTGTAATCTATGCATATTGATATATATCGTGGCCTCTGTATCGTATCGTGATCCATGTCTATCGCGAGGTTGCAGGGGTGTATATATATCTATCTAACGTTTGTCTCTCCCCGATGGATCCCTTCATCGTCCACAGCCGGGGGCGGCGGCGGCGGAGGAAACTCAGAGGACAACTCCGACAACAACACAATCTTCGTTCAAGGACTGTCGGAGGAGGTCACGACGCAGCAAGTGGGCGACTACTTCAAACAGATCGGTGTGATCAAGGTGCGGTTTAACTTTTCTGAACCATTGTGCTGCAGCCACCGCACGTTACTCTAGCCCCCACCTCTTAACCCATTTAGGCCTGACGTCGGGAGGGGGGGAGGGGGGAAAGTCTTCTGAAATAATATATAATCAAAGATTTGTGCCGCATTTTCACGATTTTTCAAAAATAGCAGACCTACAAGCTTGTAGCGTGCCACTCGGTGGCGCGCTATGAGCTTGTAGATCTGCCATTTTTCAATAGCTAAATTATAACATAATGTTTAAAACACAAAGGGGTTCCCGCCAAAAATGGGTTAACATGCTCTTTACATTCACTGCTGTACGAGGCCGTTCATATAGCCCATTTTGTAGAATCGTCCTCGGGTCTAAATGGGTTAAGAGCGTCCATGCCTACATTGTAAGTTGTAACACACTTTAAGGACTGATCTCTCTCTGTTGTAGGTGAACAAGAAGACAGGCCTGCTCATGATCAACCTGTACTCCGACAAGGCCACCGGACGGCTAAAAGGAGAGGCTACCGTCTCTTATGAAGACCCGCCGTCGGCCAAAGCTGCCATCGAATGGTTTGATGGTAAGAGTCTTCTCTCTGCTCTACTGTAAGCAGTTGACTCGTACAGTGGTTTTCAACCCTTTCCACATCAAGGTCCATTCTTTTTTTGTCTGCATTTTGAGCCACGGAACCACCATTTGATGACATTTAGCCTCTGACCCAAAACTAAAGAATATTTTGTTATCTTTGGATAATATTGTGTCCACAATTCCATGCTGTATTGATGAGGTATTGACGTCAAAATAGTGTGGCTTGAGTGGTTAAAAATAAAATGTCATCACATCACAAACTATGTGACCTACAAAAGACATTAAAATTGACCACATTGGTACCTTTGCATCGTTTTAAAACCTTGGTGTGCATACAGACTCTCACAATGTGTAACTGTTTTTAGATAATTTAGAAATTAGTTTTAGCTTTTTATTTGTAAATGTAAACCTATGTAATTTCACATGTATACCTTGTATTGTATTCTTTGTTTTTATTTTCCTGATCTTCTGATGTACTGTGATGTTTTTCTATGTGATTGTATTACTCTACGACACTGAAAATGAGTTTGATTACTCGGTGTAATTTCGAGAATAAATACAACTTGAATGAATGTCAAAGCAAATGACTAAATAAAAAAAATATGTAATTTGCGTTTCTAGGCAAGGAGTTCCAAGGCAAAGCCATCAAAGTGTCTTTTGCCACCCGGAGAGCCGAATTCACCTCGAGGGGAGGAGGAACAGCAGGAGCAGGTGGAGGAAGAGGAGGTGGTGGAGGAAGAGGAGGTGGTGGAGGAGGAGGAGGCGGCGGCGGAGGAGGCGGTGGCGGAGGAGGTACGTGTCTAAACCGGTGTTGATTTCAGCGACTAAAACTAAGACGAAAAATGTTTGTCGACCTTTTTCCACTGACGAAAACTAAATAAACTAAGCTATGACTGCTAAGACTAAATATACTGACAGTTTCGTCAACAAATAAAACTAGACTAAAATGTTAGGAAGGAACTATAGTGGACAAGAGATCCAGTATAAGTCATTTTACAATTAGTTGCATGCTGACAATAGACTATGTACAAGCTCACAACGCGTCGCGACGCGTTGTAAGCTTGTAGATCGGAAATTACGACGGCATCTAGGCCCGCCAAATTTTGTTCGACTAAATAAACTAGACTCAAAACTAGACTCAAAACGTATAATATTTAGTCGACTAAAACATTCCAGGTGACTAAAACTAAAATCAAATTTTGCTGCCAAAAACACTGGTCTAAACTACGTCCGTCTCTAGACCCGCCGATGGTAACGCCTCGCCTTCCTCTGTGTAAAATGTATCAAGCCTCTGAGATCCGATGAAGACCACATTTAACCAATTTCTTCATTTGCCACTGCTGTTTGATCTGCAGTGCACTGATTCATGTAATTTATTTGTATGTGTAAACTTGAAACATTATTGTACTGGGAAAAAGGTATCTTTTCCCTTTCATCTTTAAGCTTTTTAGTATAATAGTATTAGTTTAATATAATTAGATTTACACGATAATCAACACAAACACTTTTATTTAGAACACACCCAAATCATATTACGCCGTACGTGTTCAATCAATTATTCAATCAAAGCAAACGGCATAAACATTTTTTTTGCCTCTTCTACAAAAGTAAAAGTTACAAGTTACAGGGCTGCATTCTGCATCTGTCCCTTGTATTATACCGTACTTGTATAAGTTGTATTTCTTCCCACCACGGAGTAACCTGGCATCAGTGTCACCAGACCATCCACCATCTTATCCACCTCAGAGGTCTGGTAAGACGGGCAGTGTCGGTAGGCCAATCGGATCAAATCAGACGGGGCGTTGCCAATGTCTATATAGACGGACGTACTTTAGAATCATGCCGTGTCCGTCGATCATAGCGCGGCACTCTATGAGCTTGTATATCTACTATTTTTCAATAGCTAAAGTATTAATAACATAATGCTTAAAACACCAAAAGGGGTTCCTGTCCTGAATTTGTTAACCGGCCATGCAGGTCTGACTAACGGGGTCTGACACAAATAATTTCTTTGCATTGAACATTGGAACGTTTCAATGCGTGTTTCAGTTTGCCTTTTAGGCTTTGTAATCACAAATTGCACGGGACAGATGTGACATAACTTCAATATCCTTCTTTCCATAAAATGGCAGAAATAGTTGATTTTGTGACATGACGTGTTAAGCTTGTAGTTCTGCTATTTTTTTTAAACACCTATGGACATTTTTCAACATGGAAACGTTTGACGATTATGCAAAAGAAATTGCCATTATCTCCCAATAACTGCGATTGGGCGATTATGTAATGGTAGCTCCCAGGTATATGATGATGTCTGTTCTTTGCCGTGTCAGGTTTTGGAGGCCGAGGACGTGGAGGCGGTGGAGGGCCTAACTTTGATGTGAAGGGAGGAGACTGGCCGTGCCCCAACAGGTATGAGGGATTCATGCCACTGTCAATGGTGCTTCTCAACACAACCCTGACCCCACTGTTGTATTTTGCCAACAAAATTTGATTTAAATTTTAGTCCTAGTTCTCTTGAATAGTTTTCATTTCACCTGGAAGGTTTCAGCGTTAGTCTAGTTTTAGTCGACTAAATCTACAGTTGGTTTAGTCGACTAAAATGAGTTTTGGCGGGCCTTGATGCAGTCGTTATGGCT
This sequence comes from Electrona antarctica, assembly GCF_951216825.1. NCBI lineage: Eukaryota > Metazoa > Chordata > Actinopteri > Myctophiformes > Myctophidae > Electrona > Electrona antarctica. The sequence goes on along the minus strand of NC_136792.1, from coordinate 11,449,300 downwards.
CATTTTAATAGCTGATCTGCAAGCTCACAACGCGTTGCAGTGCGAGGTGTTGTGAGCTTGTAGATCAGCTATTTTCAGCATGCAAGCAAGTGTAAACTGACTTATACTGGATCTCTTGTCCACTAGTCCCTTCCTAACATTTTATAGTCTAGTTTTTATTTGTTGACAATTGTCAATATATTTAGTTTTAGTCATCATAGCTTAGTTTTCATTTTGTTTCCGTCAGTGAAAAAAGGTAGTCGACAAATATTTTTCATAGTTTTATTCGACGAAAACAACACTGCCTGACCTTGTTATATTCATGGTTGGTTTGAAATGAAACAATCTGCAAGTGGTTAGAGAGGAGGTGGTCTCCCTACTCTTTCATTGAAAAACTTAGACCCTGCCTTTGGCACTAAAAAACATCCTGGACAACGAACGCTCCGTAATCTGAAATTCCACCTCTTCAGACTCCCATTTTAGCCGGTAGCACTTGAACTAGCCTCGATGACCTTACAGGCGTATGCAAAGACTAAACTTATGTAATTTAGATTACATTTTATGTAGACATGGCATTCTATAGTGTATACTCATAGTTTCATTGTACAGATATTCTACTGTTAGACGAATGTATTACCATGTGGTGTTCTTGTTTACTGCAAATTGCTCTGGATTAAGTGCGTCTGCTAAATGCCTAAATTGTAAATTGGTATGGGATAAATCGAGGACACAAACTGCATGTAAGTGTGGCTTTTCGTATATATGTTTGTCAATTTCAGAGATGTCCGCTCCTAAAATCTGACATTTGGCATTAGTAATAAAATGTGACGGCTGCTCACACTGTCTCTTTTTAGTAGTAAAGTGTGATGCGTGGTGCTCACACTTTGTCTCTCTTGGCCTTTCCTTCCTCAGCTCATGCGGCAACATGAACTTTGCACGGCGGTATGAATGCAACAAGTGCGGCGCGCCCAAACCCGGGGACAGCGGTGGAGGAGGAGGAGGAGGAGGAGGTACGTGTCAATCACTGTCACCTGCTTGATTGAAAGCAAAAATGCAGTTTAACCCTCAATGTATGAGCTGATATGAAACATCAGATATTTAGCAGTACGACGGTTTCGTTCACCAAAAATAACTAATCTACAAGCTAACAACGCTTCGCTACTGCACCGCAATGCAAGGCATTGTTTGCTTATAGATCGGGTGGGTTATGAGCACTCCCAAAGTCCACGCCCCCTTTCTTCTGGGCAGAGAGGGAAGCAGTAGTTTGTCTACACTCACTGCCCACTGCGCTCCGCACAGAGAAAGACGAAAAATGGACGGGCAATTATACTCAGATGTCGAGCGAGTGGAGGTTGAGGAAGGGCTAGTTCCCAAAAAGAACTGTACAGCAGTGGTATGGAACTATTTCGGATTCTCGGTAAGGGACAAGGACCAAACAAACATTATTTTCAAACTCCTACGGTTGACGGAAACTTCATAGTTTGCAAAAACACACGCGGTGTGTGTGTGTGCTGACTGCACTGTACACCGTCCGGCAGCGTTCTCCTCCCTTGCTCTATAATGTAGCCTACGTTAATCTGCTCCGCCAAAATTCAAGAAACTTTCATAATGACAATTTAAAGTGAATCCTACTTGATGCGCTGTGCGCCACGTTCAAAAACGTATCCAGCAAACCAACTCCTCAGCAAAACGTTATAGTATTCCATGGAAGCAGATGGGATCAACACTTGCAAGCATAACATTTTAAATCCCTTTAGAGAGGGTAAAACCACAACATAAACCGGAGTTTCACTTATCTAGGGAATGACTTGATGTATTCTTGTTGCCTTGAAATGCAGTAAATTAAGGCAGTGTTGACAAAGCTTTGCTTTTTTTGCCTTGAAAATCATGATAGGCAGATGTTTTGCATGGCTCTGCTGAGTCTGCTCACTCAAGGACCCCTAAATTAATATGTATTTGACTGCGGACCCCAATCTGAAAAAAAAAATTGTGAGCTTGTAGATCGGCTATTTTCAAATAGCCAATGTGCATGATTAAAGTGGTTAAATAGATATTTATGATATTCATAAATTTAGCTGGGGACCCCCTGGAGTACACCCACTTTGAGAACCAATACCATAGGGTGTCGGTTAATCACTTTTTTTGAAGTGATTATATTATATATCATATCTTTCTGCATAAATTCAAATAAAACACTGAATATTCCATCGCATAATCAATATTAAATAATAATAATGTTGCCCGTCTTTCTGGAGGGTCTACTAAATGGTATTTCTTTTAGTTTTTTGTTACGTTGTACTGTTAAACATTAAACCTGTGTGTGTGTGTGTGTGTGTGTGTGTGTGTGTGTGTGTGTGTGTGTGTGTGTGTGTGTGTGTGTGTGTGTGTGTGTGTATATACGAGGTTTAATGTATATGAAAATGTTATTCCAGGAACCCCTCAGAAGCAAAGATTTGAGTTAAAAATGTTCGCTCTGAAAGAATCGTTCCCAGGTCAAAATGGGTTAAACTTTGCTTGTGTGTGTCTGTGATTAAGTCTTAAATTGCGGCCTCCTAAAGAATGTCCTTGTTTGTTTTGTCCCGTCAGACCGTGGCGGTCGAGGTGGGTACGGAGGGGACCGAGGCGGAGGAGGCTTCAGGGGCCGTGGAGGGTTCCGTGGGGGAGACCGTGGGGGAGACCGCGGGGGCTACGGTGGAGGTGGAGGAGGAGGAGGAGGATACAAAATGGGAGGACGGTGAGTTGAAGAGCACATGCTTTTTTTTAAAAATATATATATTCTTGATTTAAGGATATCTGCAATCTTATTACATTTTTTCAAATAACATTTCTTAGGTTGTCCAAGGGATTTTATAATTCTTCAAACAAAGACAAAAAAACAAATGGCCAATTTGAATGGGAGAGAGAAAAGGTCTGTACATAGAAGCTAAAATACAATACTCATAAGAAGACATGAGAGTACATTAAAATGAAAACTAATAAGACGCATACATGATTAAGGGCTCAATCTTGCACCACCCTTATCCCTAAAATCATTTGCCATTTTTTGCCATTTTTGAAAATAATTTTAAAATAGTTCAACTAGCCGATCTACATGTGAGCTTGTAGATCAGCTATTTTAACTATTTTAAAAGGTTTTTTAAAATAGTAAAAAATGGCAAATACGTTTAGGGATAAGGGTTAAGAGGTGGCGCAAGATATAGCCCTATGACTTTGATTGCCTCTACGAAATCTGGTCGCAAAGGTGTGTGATTTTGGTTAGACAGCTCCTGATACCAGCCTACCTGTAATAACAGATTGTGTCTAGGCTACTATACAATATTATTGACTGCCAGTAGCTTCTCCTTTGTCTAGTTTGAGGTTATCCATGAGCTTGATGGATTACATATTTCACCCGAGTAGACCAAAACTTTATCAACTTCTCCTTCTGCAGCCCGGAGAGAAAGTGATCTGTTCCATATAGATATAATTTACTGAAGAGGACATGCTTAACACATTTTTGCTCTTTAATGATGGCTGCATTGGGTCTCATTGGCCAAGTTCAAATGTATTGTGTTTCGGGCAATCTCTGCTTCATTCAGATTAAGACAGTCTAGTGAACTGTCTGGGACACACAAGACAATGAACAGTCAGGCGTGAGAGAGGCGGGGGATGAACGGACTGTACAGTGCCCCAGGTTGGATTCAAACGGGGGTCGTTTTAACCCATTTAGACCTGAGGAGGATCCTGCAAAGGCCTTCTAAATTCTGACAGTTTTCAGAAAAACCCATGTTTCTAAATTCTGACAGTTTTCAGAAAAACCCATGTTTCTAAATTCTGACAGTTTTCAGAAAAACCCATATTTCTATGTCAGTGGTGGTCATCCTTTTCCATGTCAAGCTTGTAGCTCTGCTATTTTTCAATAGCTAAAGTATAACATAAATGCTTAAAACACCAAAAGGGGCTCCTGCCCAGAATGGGTTTTCAACCCTTTACATGTCGAGGTCCATTATTTATTCAGCATTTGAGCCACGTGACCACCACTTGATGACATTTAGCCTCTCAGACCCAAAACATAGAATATTTTGTTGTCTGATAAGATTTTGTTTTCACAATGTTGTATTGATGTTGGTACCATAGGGAGAGATAACGGGTAATTGTGTAGACTTCTTGTAAATGACATAATCTAGATGTTGAACCATAACTTTATTCTTGAGGGTGTAAAATTAAACCAAATGTACCACTAATTCTGGATTCTTCAGGACCCCTAAAATTATATGTATTTGGCCTCCAACCCCCATCTCAAAATATGTTGTTCCAGGGACCAAAGATTTTAGTTAAAAATGTTCGCTATATATATTCCAAATTTGCGACACATTTTCACGATTTTTCAAAAATAGCAGTCCTACAAGCTTGTAGCGTGGCTTGAGCTATGAGCTTGTAGATCTGCTATTTTTCAATAGCTAAAGTATAACATAATGCTTAAAACACCAAAAGGGGTTCCCGCCCCAAAATACGACTAGCATATTATGTGGTATATGGACCACTGGGTACCGTTCACATGTATTTTTGACTTGTGTCCAGTAGAGGGCGCATTGACCTAAAAGTTGACAGAACTTCAGGGTCTTCACTAGTTTGTTGGAGGTCTGAAATGAATGCCATCATGGCTCTCAAATGTTAGAGTTGGTAGATTTTAAACCCATTCTGGACGGGAACCCCTTTTGGTGTTTTAAAGCATTGTTATACTTTAGCTATTGAAAAATAGCAGATCTACAAGCTCATAGCGCAGCACCGAGTGCCGCGCTACAAGCTTGTAGGTCTGCTATTTTTGAAAAGTCGTGAAAATGTGGCGCAAATCTTTAAATATAATATTTCACGGTGAACGTTTTTAACTCATATCTTTGCTTCTGGGGAAGTCCCTGGAAGAACATATTTTTAGATGGGGGTCGGTGGCCAAATACATATATTTTTGGGAGTCCTTGACATGAAAATGTTTGAGAACGACTGACGTAGAAACAAGAGGTTTTTCAGAACTTTTTTTTAGAATCATCCTCGGGTCTAAATGGGTTAAATGAATGCCATGGCTCTCAAACGTACCGCTTAGAGTTGGTAGATTTAAAATGTCATGCATAAACTAATAATAATTAATTTGCATTTGCATTCAATAAGAAACAAGATTAGTTGCATACATGATGAAGTGCCAAAAAACCCAAAGGGGCTTATCGAGTGGCCTTCCTATAGAAGCTACCAGTTGAGTTTAAATAACAGAAATTAAGATGTGAATAATATTGATAGGCCTAAAGATTACAAAAAAATAATCCTTATAGCACAGTAGGTAAAGGGGGAGAGAGGTATAGTGTCTGAAGGTCTGTCTTGTTAAAACGAGGTAGTTTCCCCTCACTCTTCAATTTAAACATGTTTTGGATGCTTTGTCTCTAAAACGCCAACGTATCTTTAACCACTGACACTATATGACACAAATAGGCGATCTACAAGCTCACAACACGTCGCAGCATGACATGTTGTGAGCTTGTAGGTCTGCTATTTTAAGATAAAACGGGTATTTGAAGTGATCAAACTAGCAATAGAATACAAGTTTAGAAGCATTTAGAAGCAATCCAGAAACATGAATGTTCTCAGAAATGTCATGATTTCTTATCAGCTGCGGTCGGCCTTAAAACATCATCCCATTTTCAGCCCTGGAGATTTTCTTTTGTGTTGCTTTATTCCACGTGTTCTTGGTCTCATTGAACTGGGCTGTAAATCAAAACGCTTTCATGTTCCTCCTAATCTGCCCCCTCTCCAACAGAGGTGACCATAGAGAAGACAGAAGAGACCGGCCATACTAGGAGACGAGATCCATTCAGCTGACAGGACAGAACACCATTCCAGCCCAGGGGTCGTTATTAGGGGGTGGTGGGAGGGGGAAAGATGGAGACTCTGATTTGCATACCTTTCATTGCCAACGCATCCTGTGGATCAGATCAGATGGCCCTCTGGTCGGCTTTTTGGCCACGAAAGGATGTGCACAGCTACTGTGAACGGGGGACTTTTGGGCTGATTGGCAGTTTGTTTGTCTGTACTGGGGGTCGAATGTGTTTTTTTTTTTTTTTTTTTCTTTGTCTTTTGTTCATTTTTCTTTGTACATCATCATGCGTTTCTCTGAATCTTAAAAGTCCTGGTTGGTGGTGTTATATTTTTTTTTCTGTGAGCTTCTAGAGTTCGTAGCTGTTGTTTTGTAAGAACGATGTTTTACTTGCGGTATGGGAGGGATTGTTTTTTGTTTCTTTTTTTTCAAGATATTAAAACTGTTGTGATCTTTCTCTGGTGTCCTTTTTTTTTTCACGGTCTTCAAATGCAAAAAAAAAGCAAAATAAATTAAAAGCTTGAATGGGAATGGAGCAACGTTTTGGTCGCGGACCTTCATCAACTTTTAGCTTAAATATACAAAGAAATTGCTGAAATATTTAATTTTACTTTCCCCAAGAAACAACACGCCATGAAGTGACGCGTAGGCTTGTAGATCTGCCATTCCTGATATGTTTGGATGTTTGAAAATGTGTGAAAGTTCGTCAACATGGAAATGATTATGCAAAGGTCGTTGGCAATAAGCTCGTCTTGTCTCTTGCCGGGTGGAAACCTCATGTCGACTTGTTTTCGGGATTCAAATTTAAAAGAATCTTTGTTTCGTGTGACGCGTGGCTGTACTGTAGTGTGTACTGTAGTGTGACCAAGTAAGGGTGTTCATTTACGAAAACACAAAGTTCGAATATTAAGGTTTCAGCATTTGAAGAGTGGTCTTCTATGCAACTTTTGTATAGAGGGTATGCGCATGCTTAAAGTGAATGGCACATCGAGTGGCAAAGTGAGTTTAACATTGTTTAATGTTGTTTAATGCAATCAGATAGGACTTTTCTGTTTGGATGTATGGGCTGTCAAGGCCAGAAAATAGTTTTTTGCCACTCAGTAGGCATTTCTGCATAACTTCCTTGTTTGATTATGATGTTGCACGCATACTCTCTATTGTTTAAATATATTATATTTATATCATTTAACACTACAAAAAGTACAAATATACAAGTATGTAAATGCAAGGCAATGCTAAACCCGAATGCCTGGGAGGTATCCTAATCGTAATTAACTGGCACTTATAGAAATGGAACAAGATTTGCACTTGTGAAGTGAAACTGTCCGCACAGTCAAAAGGTTCAGTTGCATCAGAGCTACAGCCGGCAGGCCTGGTGGTTAGTGAGCAAAAATAAAAGCCTGGTTACAGAGGCTATAGTGAGTCAGTTCAGTCTAAGGGAGAACTGTGATGCTGCAGTGTTTTTGACAGCAAATTTTAGTTTTAGTCACATTTTAGTCACCTGGAATGTCTTGGTGTTAGTGTAGTTTTAGTCGACTAAATATAAGATTTTAGTCGACAATCTACAGTTGATTTAGTCGACAAATGTATTTTGGCGGGCCTTGATGCCGTCGTATTGGCTGATTTTACACATGCTGAAAATAGCCGATCTACAAGCTCGCAACGCATCGCAAGCTTGTAGATCGGCTATTTTCAGCATGCAACCAATTGTAAAATGACTTGTACTGGATCTCTTGTCCACTATACTATAGAGACTAGTGACTAGTCTCTTTAAGAGACTAGTCACTTGTTGACTTGTTGACGAAATCGTCAGTAGGCTATATTTAGTCATAGTTTTAGTCATCATAGCTTAGTTTTTATTTCTTTTCCATTTAGTTTGTCAGTGGAAAAAGGTAGTCAAAGAAAACCTTTCGTCTTAAGTTTTAGTCGACGAAAACAACACTGCTCTGCTGTTATTTTGCCTTCAGCATTTCATGCAGTAGGCCAGCACAGATGTGGGCGGCGACGGCCCCACAAAACTCCCTCCCTCCCTCCACCACTAATGTAACTGGCTTGTCTTAAAGTTTCTCTCTATGTTGGGGTGGATATGGATGGAGAGGTGAGTCTCTCACTACAGTGATCTAGTGAAGCTGCTGCTTTGACCACTTAGAAATTAATTTACATTCAAATAAATAATGGTAGACTATCGCTATATCCGCTCAGTTAATTAGCCTGTACTTTAAATAAAGTAAAAATAAATAAAAGGTAGATCAGTGGAAGTTCTATCTGCGAATATCTGCGACGTGATGTGATGTTACTGTCGCAGCACCACCAACCATGGAGCTCCATGGACAACCGGAGGACCGGCGGCGGCGGACCAGCGGTGACTGTAACTTCATCAGGCCGACATGGAGGTTGACTCTAGCGGCGTTGATCGTCCTGAAGTCGGCCGTGTGTTCACCGGTGGAACGCAGCAGGGACCCTGAGGTAGCCTATACAGTCAATATGAGCACCGGCCATGATGGAAGGGTTTTAACTTTTTGATTCAATTGAACTGTCTGTCCACGCGACAAAAATGTTTGATACGGTAATTAAATGATCTAAATGGTGCTAAACATCTACTTAATGGAGAGTTGGTAACCAAATGGACCCTTTAATACAGATCTTGACTTAAAATTCTCGAAGAGTTTAAAATGAAAGTGTTTGATATTGTTAACACCTGCATTACATTTACAAGAAGTCTACACAATTGGAGAATGTAGAAGAATTGTTATTTTTGATAAACGTTTGCCTGTTATAAAGCCTACCAACATCAATATAGTGTGGAATTGTGGGCAACATCTTATACAACCGTCTTTATAGTTTTCGCTTTTGGGTCTGAGAGGCTAAAATAAATGTCATCAGATGATGGTCCTGGCTCAAATGGAGAATAAATGTGCCTTGACAATATGAATGAAAATGGTTAAACCACAGATAAATATAATATGCTAAACATCGATGCAGACAGACTGAGGCAGGCGCAGTCCGACTTAAATAGGCTAAACCCTATTTTGTTGTTTAGTCTATCAGTAAACCATAGCGAGCTGGTTTATCGAATTTGAAGACAATGTTTCACTCATACCATGCGCTTTATGTTTAATGAATATAGGCGATCTGCAAGCTCAACGCCATGGCCGCTATTTTCATGTGACACACGGTGTATAGTACGACGAAGTATATTATTGGCTGAAGATAAGTGCGTCTGCTGTGCTGCGCAGTGTTGGGCAGTAACGAGTTAGTTACTTTAAATATATTACTGTAATGTAATTTTACTCAGTGACGAGTAGTGCTATGCTATAATATAGTGTAATAATAGTTTTTTATATTATATACTAGACCACTACTTGGCCTCACTCCCCGAACCCACCTCACCCCTGCCCACTTTGACAGGCTGGAATGGCTTAGGGTTGACGACAGAGTAGGCCTACAGCATCTTGCAATGGGTCTGGTCCACAAGATTCGCTACACCACCAATATACCCATGTACCTGTCTAAATACTTTAATGTTAATGAAGTCCACACTCACAACACCAGAGGGAGTTCAACAAGCCATGTGCAACCCAGATTCGGCACAAACAAGGGTCTACTCTAAATTAATTCCACTGCTATGCCACCAAAATGTGGAACGCACTACCAACAGTCATTAAGACATGTGGATCCCCTGACTCCTTCAAAACTGCTCTCAAAGGACACCTACGGACGGCTGCAATTCGAAACTGGCCCCCGTAAAATCTGAATCCCCCCCCCACCCCTTTTCCCCCTAACTGTATATGTTTATTTTCCCTTTTTACCTCTATGATGATTTCCTGTTTTGACTATATAGTTGTGTATATTCGTACGTCTCTTAATGTTTTGATGAATTGAACAAGGTGGACCCTCTTGTAAACAAGTGTAGGCCATAGGCCTAATGCTTTGTGTCGTCCACTCACAGTTAACATTTTTTTTGTATTGAGTTACTGTAATTCTGCAAACTGTTAATAAATCAATCAAAACCAAACACTGTAATATTACATATTATGTAAAAATAGTAGGCTAGCTATATCTACTCTAGGTTGGCTGCCTTTTGAAAACATTGTTTAAAAGCTCAAGAGAGATTGATGATGCTTGGATATCTACGGTAGCCTACATATGGGTGACTCAGATGCCCCCTTTGCATGGAACAGTCCCTCATTTCCAGGACTTTGAAGGGGGACCACAAATTGAGACCCTGTCCCACATTGTGACTGGCAGGCATAGGTGTTCAAATGCCCTAATAGTTAGTTCCCCTAATAGTTGGATTAAGTTTGATTGAGTTAGACTGTTGACCTTGCAATTATTCAGTTTGGCTGATTTGTGACTCTTATTATTATTATTATTAGTGCGGGGCACTATGCAAGTTGCATGCCCCACACACAGTTATGTCTGTGTCCCTTTTATGCCCATATGGAGTTCTTTATCAGGCATGCCCAAATGTGGAGTCTATGGAGAACAGGCCAGCTCCATATATGGAGATCTAGGTGTGATCAATAAAGTACCACAGAAACATTTCATTCTGACCCCTACACGAAAAGGCCTCGTTGTCCTGAACCCTTATCTATCATTTATACATTATGGATCAATAGTGTGGACTTAGACTGTTTTTCGTCTGTGGCATTGGCTAATTTGTCCGGGCCCTGTCCAGAGCCTCTAGAGCGGTGCCCTTTGGGCACTGGCCTACTTGGAACGATGCAAGTTGTAAATGGATGCCCCACCCTATTATTATTATTTCTGTGTCCCTTGTATGCCCATATATGGAGTTCTTTGTCAGGCATGCCCAAATATGGAGTCTATGCAGACATCAGAATGATGTCGGAACAGGCCAATTTCATATATGGAGATATAGGGGTGATCAGGTCCAGAGTCCGGGTAGAGGAGTTTGTGCTGGTTCTGGACAACCGTGGGTCCGACCGACTCGACACCGGGCACTGCACTCCCTGTGGGGGTGTGGAACGCGTGTGTCGGCGGGGCGAACGGTTCTCGAGTTACGTGGAATACAGACGTATCGTACATACACACACGTACAGAGACTTGGTGCATTTATAGATAGATGATTATTCCAATGAATTACATTCAGTTCTAAAATAAGCTGTCTAAACAGATTGTGTTGTTGTAGGCTACCTCTCTTTTTTGCGGATGTGCGTAGCCGTAATATTATAATACATAAGCAATATATTATTACTTTTATGGAGTGATTATGCAATAAGTAACACATTCCTCTCCTGAGTAAAACTGCGGCTTTGACTTTGAATTTTTGATCAACCCTAGATTAATGACATGGGGCTGCTGCATCACTGCGGCTAGATGCATTTTGACAGCAGTTGTATGTCATGCAAGTTGACTGGCGGCAGCCGATTTATAGAGAATAACAATTCTACCTCCCAGAGGCAGATTTCTGGGAAATGCTAGTAAAATGTATGGCATTGCCTGTGGACGTTTTTTTTTGACAGGCAGACAAAGTGAGTGACAAATAAACCCTCTTAATTCTGTCTTGAATCCTTTTGCCAGCATTCTTGTGAGAGCAGCAAAGGGTTGTGTAGTTGTCTGTTGGTTTGTATAATTTATGTTGTTCTGTAAAAGTGTATTTAGTGCTTGTTTGTTTGTGTGTGCCTCCGACAGAGCGGGCAGTAGAGTTTCTGCTATATCTGCGCGCTGGTTGTGGTGGGCCTGTCTGGGCCAAATTCGTGCGAAAATGACCGGGCCGAATTTTTTGTCCCAGTCCAGCCCTGGGCATTGCCCATAATAAAGCACAGTTTAACAAACTGTCTAAAGTTCAACCCAGTTTTCTGAAGAAGTCTGCCTTATAGCCTACATGTTTGGAATTTTACAACAGTATAGTTTGGGTTGAAGTGGTTTAATTTTGACTGCAGTTTTGCGGGCACCGCCTCGCTTTTTATTGGCCAATCCTAAACGTAGGCTATGAAACCGAAGCACATTTGTTTCTGCAATTATAGGGACAAAACACGACAAATTTGTTTATTCTCGAGTTGGAGCTTTGAGGTTTACACCTCATTTGCAAACGCTGTCGAGATTACACACAACAAGCAACGATTAAGACACATACTGTACCTTATACATGGGATTGACATTAAATGCATGCCTTGCCTTTTCTCTGTGTGTCTCGAGGGCAACATCTTAGCCCCTGCATTCCCCCTCATATAACCCATTTAGACCTGAGGCCGATTAAGATTTCTTAAAAAACGAATGTTTCTATGTCAGTGGTGCTCAACCTTTTTCATGTCAAGGACCCCCAGAATTATCTGTATTTGGCCGCGGATCCCCATCTGAAAATATGTAGTTCCAGGGACCCCCCCCAAGAAGCAAAGATTTGAGTTAAAAACGTTCGCTCTGAAAGGATATACTTTCAAAGATTTGCGCCACATTTTTTCCACGATTTTTCAAAAATAGCAGATCTACAAGCTCGTAGCGTGGCACTCGGTGCCGCGCTATGAGCTTGTAGATCTGCTATTTTTCAATAGCTAAAGTATGCCATAATCCTTAAAACACCAAAAGGGGTTCCCGCCCAGAATGCGATAATAGACATCTGTCATCGGTTGCGTTTTTAATTTCCAACACATCCACATCTGTAATTGTTGCTGTTTGCAGCTGCCTGAACACGCATGCAGCTCAGCTGGAACAGGCCAAGAGGAGGTCGAGGGATCGAGAGATTGTAGCCTACTATAAAAAATAAAAAAAAGATTCCAACATGGTAATCTCAAAGCGTAAATGCTCCATCAACATTTGTAGTCATGTATGCAGTTTGGTTTGTTTCTTGGCTTAAATTCAACAACATTTACCCAATGACTGCATGCCTGCTTGTTGAGTAACAGCCCCAAGGGTCCTTCTTTATCTAATGTATGTTGGGTGGTCCGGATTCTCCGGAACCACACACACACACACACACACACACACACACACACACACACACACACACACACACACACACACACACACACACACACACACACACACACACACACACACACACACACACACACACACACACACACACACACACACACACACACACACACGTCTCTGTAACAAGAGTGAGTGACACATCATGTCACTGACAGATGGCCCACAAAATGAAATGGAAAATGTATAGGTATACAATTTTCCATTTTATGATTTTTCTTTTCCATTAAAAGCAGTCGGGGAGGTAAAGCATGCCAGCTTCCTTTTCGGGATAGCCTTAAGGGACGTGATTTGTTCTAACAGATCACCAACATTTTTTGCTCTGTAATGTTCTTCAGCAAACGGATCCCCAAAGGGAGGTTTGAATACTGAGCCTGTCAAGTCTTGTGGCTGCAAGGTTTTTTGTCTTGGGCCTGAACAGAAAACCTGGCTTTTTTTAAGGAAACGTTTTATAAAAAAATGTTATAGCGCTTTTCTATGCACAGTGCTTGCTCAAAGTGCTTTACAACGGTCCATTCATTCATACATTGGGAGGGGAAGCGGCAAACAGTCAACTCCAGCGTCCTCACAGAGTCTTGCTCAAGGACACTTCCACACTAACTCTGCTAACATAAATCAGTAATCCCTTTGGCAGACTACAGTTGATACACATAAACCGCAAAAAACAACCATGCAAATATTTCACAACGCATCTTACAATAAATGCACCACATCTCTTCGCGAAGTCTGTAATCCACGTAACTCGGGGAACCGCTCGCCCCCACACCGCGTTCCACACCCCCACAGGGAGTGCAGTGCCCGGTGTCCAGTCGGTTGGATAGTCGGTTGTCCAGAACCAGCACAAAAGGCTCTGGTCAGGCTCTGCCAGTGGACCTAATTTATCTAAGTCCCCTCACCTGTAGAATTCACCAGCCTATAGCTAAGCCCCTCCCCAAACTGCTATCGTCCAATCACAGCTAAGCATAACATGGGTTAGACAAACCTCTCCACCAATAGTGGTCCTATATGATAAAACATTGTTTTAAAAGAGAAATGCAACGCACATATTTTTCCAGTGCATATGGCAGACCTTGTTGACGGATTTGGAAGAGATTTTGAAGGTCTGGTTCCAAAAATGAACCAGTATTTAATTAATGTGTAAAATCCATGATATTTACATTGGGATGAATGAGCCCGGCTGGAAGTGTCCAAGTGGGAGTGTCTTAGCTATAGGTGAATTGATTGCCATGGCAACCCCACATAGATAATAGCCATTGGGGGTAAAGTGTAGAAACTAACTTAAGGCATATATTAAAGTGTGGCACTTTAAAATTGTGCATTTGCCATGATACAATCAAATGCAATCCATATATTAGTGATTGCTTAACCGTAGTAAGTGACTGGCTCCGATAGCTGCTGCTCCTTAACCACTTAAACCTGGAGTCCCCCAGGGCTCTATGCTGGTGTATTCTCTGTTATTGTGGGGAATGTTTAATCCCAAAATAGCCAGCATGATCAACAAGCTCTATGTGCGTCACAGTGCAATGTGTTGTCGATCTGCTATTTTCTGCAAACTTTCCGTAGCACTTGCCTATATAGCCTCAGCGACCGTACAGGCATATGCAAAGGCTCAATTTATGTAATTTAGATAGCATACTATGTAGACATAGCATTCTATTGTGTATACTTTTAGTTTCATTGTACAGATATTCCACTGTTAGACGGATGGATCCTCTGATGACCTTTGCTATGCATGCGACGTATTACCATGTGGTGTTCTTGATTACTGTAAAGCGCTCTGGATTAAGAGCGTCTGATAAATGCCTACATTTTAAATTAAATTGTTTTAAAATGATTGCAGGCCTTTCTGGAGAAGTACGGCTACCTGCATGAAGACCACCAGCTCCACAATGCAGTGGAGGTGCAGTCGGCTGTCAAGTAAGTGTTGTAACAGGAGTTTATACTTTTAGTTCTTTCTTTTCTTTATCCCACGATTTTGCAACCCATTTTTTCACCCAGTGTCAATTATCTAATGTAATCTTGGGCGCTACACTTCCTCTGCCAACCTGGGGGGACTGACCTCATGCTTCCTTCTATGCATGAGGAGTCCAAGCTGCTTCTTTTCACCTGACAGGGGAGAGTTTCCCCATGCCGGACGTAGCGCGTGGAAGGTACACGTTATTCCGACCAGTTCCTTTCCCCTCCATCAGGCGCCCTGGCTGGCCAGGGGGAGGTAGTTTTTGGGACCAGGATTAATACATGTTTTTGTGAGGGTATACCTACCCTAGGACACACGGGAGAACATGGTTTGATGACACAATCTTGTTGCATGGGGGGAGGGCAGAAGACAGCCATGCAACAAGGTGTCATCAAACCATGTGACTCCCATTGGAATTTGGAAATGCATTGAGGTCGGCCATGACACACAGAAGACACAGGACACAAGTGGGCAGTATTATGCGTGTCTTAAGTACCAGGTCTTATTACTTAACTTAAGACCTGGAGGCGTGATCAATGCCATTTGGCTATTCTGAGTGGCCAAACAGCATTGACCACGCATCCAGGTCTTAAGTTAAGTCATAAGACCTGGTACTTAAGACACGCATAATACTGCCCAAGTGTGTCTTAAAGGTGTGAGTGAGGCCTTAGGGCTGAAAGGCTGTGGTTGGCTCCGATGGGCCTAGCCTCTGGGCTGAAAGGCAGTGCATGCAGTCAGTAAAACACAGCCTCACCTCCTGAACCCTCCCTGAACCAAGCAGGAATTCCAAGAACCTCCTCCTCGCCCTTGGGCCGCGGCATCAAGAACCTCGCCCTCCCTCTTGGCCGGCAGCTTCTGTGGCCTTTAGAATTGTTTGACAGATTAGATGTTGAAACAATGTGACTACTAAGCCTACTGTATACTACTGTATAGGCCTGTCGCAATTATTATTACATAATCGCCTAATTTGCTAATTATTTGTTTGTTGCATGATCTTCAATCGTTTTCAAACATTTGAATTTGTTTTAGCAGAAATAGCAGATCTACAAGCTTACAACACTATCCTGTACAAAGAAAAAACACTATACAAAATGATTAAATGTGTCAGTGATTTCTTTGTATATTTATTATTTAAGTTTTTTTTGTCATATCTGCACCCTGTGCGTTTTGTGATTACGACGCCTAAAAGGCAAACAGAAATATAATTGTGTTATATGTTCCATTGTTCAATGCAAAAAAACAACACAATTAAATTGTTAATCACAATGATCTGTGTGACAATTAATCGTCAACTTTAATGTGCAATCGTGACAGTCCAACCGCTCTCGTGTGTGTGTGTGTGTGTGTGTGTGTGTGTGTGTGTGTGTGTGTGTGTGTGTGTGTGTGTGTGTGTGTGTGTGTGTGTGTGTGTGTGTGTGTGTGTGTGTGTGTGTGTGTGTGTGTGTGCGTGCGTCGTAGGGAGTTCCAGTTCCTGTCCCGCCTGCCCGTCACAGGGAGGCTGGACAGCGCCACCCTGAGGCAGATGGCGGAGCCGCGCTGCGGGGTGACGGACCAGGGCAGCCATCGGGGGTGGGCACGGCGGGTCAACGCCATCTTCACCGGGAGGAGGAGGAGGATGGGGGCGACACCACCACCCGCTGCCACCGCCGGCAGCAGCCTGCCGCGACTCCGCAAGAAACGATACACTCCACAAGGTAATGAGTGAATGTGTGTTTTCTTTTCTTTTTTTTTATGGGCGCTAGACCCTCCTATGTGCAGCTTTGAGTGTTTGTGCAAACACTAACATTGTCCTAACACAAACATTGACTGCCATTGACAATGAATGAATTGTGATTGGCCTGGAATGACATTATGTATGATGATAACAGCACCCGATTTCTTGTTTAGATCTTTTTTGGTCTTTTTGCCTTATATAGTAGGTTGACAGGAAACAGGGGGAGATATGGGGGGGGGGGACACGCAGCAAAGGTCGTCGGGATCGGGACTCGATTAACCGCCTATAGGTGCCCAGACCGCTAGGCCGGGCCGGGCCAATAACGTGAATGTGTGTTGTGTGACATTTGTAGAATCGACCTCAGGTCTAAATCTACTTAAGTACAATTTTGAGGTATTTAAAGGCCTACTTTACTTGAGTATTTCCAATTTCCCAATACTTTTTACTTTTTACTACATCTCAGATCCAAATATTGTACTTTTACTCCACTACACTTACTGATATATGGACTGTCAGTTGCAAATTGCTGCTAGTTCCCACCCTGCCATTAACCTAATGCTATGTGCATATGGTCCATAGCGGTCGTCAGCGGACATCAACAGACAGCCACTCATCTTTGTGTCTCAGTACGGGGATGAGCCTGTGTGTCCCTCGCAAAGGAAATGCTCTGTTTTGGGCTAAATATTAATTTGGAGGATGCGGTTGAGTGTCTGTGTGTGTTATGAGGATTTGTCAGGATATGTCTTTGTGTCCTAGTGGGTGTAGCTGCTGTGTACAGTGTGTGTGTATGAGGATTTATACATGCGCGTGTCCTTGTTTCATGCATGGCTGCTGCAGTTACTGTGTGTGTGTGTGTGTTTGTGTGTGTGTGTGTGTGTGTGTGTGTGTGTGTGTGTGTGTGTGTGTGTGTGTGCGTGTGCGTGTGCGCGTGTGTGTGCGTGTGTGTGTGGATTTACACTGTGTCTGTGTCTGTGTATGCTTGTTTCCTAGTGGGTGGAGCTGCTGTGTACGATTTTACAATGTAGGCATTTATCAGACGCTCTTAATCCAGTGCGACTTTACAGTAAGCAAAAACAACACATGGAAATGCAAGGTCGTCGAGGCTATAGGGCAAGCGCTTACCCCATACTCTATGGCACTTACGGGCATATGATGGAGTCTGAAGAGGTGGGTTTTCAGACCATGGCAGAAGATTGGGTTTTGGGAGGGAGTCTGCGCTAGTTCTGATTGCAATGGGAAGTTAATTCCATAGTTTTGGAGCCAGAAGGGAGAAGAAGTCTGGGACGTGGGTCCCGATCAGACTTTGAAGATACAGGGCGAGGCTTGCTACCTCCCGTCGGTGCAGTAAATGGTCGTAAAGTTACCTGGGAGTGTCCCACTGTCATAAAGCTAAGCCCTAATAGATCCCAGGGATATCATTAAGACTATTGTCGCATGCTGGCCCGGATAACTCCCTAAGCACTGTGTGTGATTGTGGATGGATGGCCTTTTGTAGAAGCGGAAAGTAACTGAGTACATTTACTTAATGGGTACAATTTTGAGTTATTTGTAGGCCTACTTTACTTGAGTATTTCCAGTCTCCACTACATCTCAGAGGCAAATATAGTACTTCTACTTCACTACATTTATTTGAAAATGTTAGTTACTATAGTTACTCTGTAGATTTCCATCATTGTTAGAAAATATGCAGTAAACCACTTAAGCCCTATATACATTTTGGCCATTTGAAAATAGCCGATCTACAAGCTTAAAAGATTCTTTATGCATTTGAAAACGGGTTGTGAAATGGAACATTCTGCATAAGATAAAAAAATAATGCATAATGAGTACTTTCGACTTTTGTACTTATTTTGATACCTAATACTTTTGCACTTTTAATTCCATTTTGAATTCCAGACTTTTACTTGGAATTGACAAATTAGTACGTTTTCCACCACTGCTTGCCTTACAGAGGGATTTTCAGCAACAGTTCTTATAGTTCTCTGCGTGTACACGCCCGTGCTTCCAAGAAATCGTATAGTTAAATATTGGATGCCAAATTATTTTAAGACTACGGGGCATTGCTGTTTGGACCGACACACTGCGAAGAATCACATTCTTACAGGAATAATTAGGATGGCAATTTCCAAATCACTGCAATTTTCTGCCATGAGATATCTTAACAAAAGACCGCGCAGAGCGGAGCATTAGCAAGGCCACTGCGTTTAACCCATTTTGGGCGGGAACCCCTGTTGGTGTTTTAAGCATTATGTTATACTTTAGCTATTGAAAAATAGCAGATCTACAAGCTCATAGCGCGGCACCGAGTGCCGCGCTATGAGCTTGTAGGTCTGCTATTTTTGCAAAATCGTTAAAATGTGGCGCAAATCTTTGAATATACTGTATATTCTTTCAGAGCGAATGTTTTTCACTCAAATCTTAGCTTCTGGAAGGTCCCCTGGAACTACATATTTTCAGGCGGCCAAATACAGATATTTTTGGGGGTCCTTGACATGAAAAAGGTTGAGCACCACTGACATAGAAACATGAGGTTTTTCAGAAAACTGTAGGATTTAGAAGACATTTGTAGAATTGTCCTCAGATCAAAATGGGTTAAGGTGGTTAAGAGTATTTAGGGGTACTTAGGAGTGGTTAAATCTCTCACAGATTCCTTAAAGTGTCGTTAGGCACAAAGGTACACCTCCCAGGGCCAAATCTCCCTGATTGAATTGAAACGGAGATCGGAAAGTCTCTCGACAACGAGGTGAGGTGCAGCGGGACATCTGGATTGCTGCCTATAGCTTTTGTTTTGATCCGTTCAGCCTTTTGGTCAACTATACGCTCCTCTTTTCATGGGACGGGACGGCCATCATCAGTGGAACAACAGATGTGTCAGAACATCCATCCATCTTCTACCGCTTATCTGGAGTCGGGTCGTGGGGGACAACATGTGTCAGAAGAACATCTCAAACGGACCAGGATTCAGGTTGTCGCTGCATGCTGCCAGGTGGAAACCTTCTACGTCCAAAAACCGTTACTGTTTTTGAATTATTGCAATATTACAATGTATTCATTTAGCAGACGCTCTTTACCCATTTAGACCTGAGGACGATTCTACAAATGTCTTCTTGACAGTTTTCTGAAAAACCCATGT
>NC_136792.1:11417791-11429524 GCF_951216825.1 Electrona antarctica | reverse complement strand
TCTCTCTCTCTCTCTCTCTCTCTCTCTCTCTCTCTCTCTCTCTCTCTCTCTCTCTCTCTCCAGTCATTGCTGTGGGAGTCATTCAGCGTGTAGAGACAGTGTGTATAGTGTCTGCATTCCTTGCTGTCACTGCAGAGATAGTCTCATGTATTGGGAATGTAGCAAACAGTAGACCATGCATGTTTTTGCCGCGTGTCAGTACCTGATGTGTTCCATCTGCTACCTGGGTAAACAAACCCATCACTGTCTGTCTGTCTGTCTGTCTGTCTGTCTCTGTCTCTGTCTCTGTCTCTGTCTCTGTCTCTCTCTCTCTCTCTCTCTCTCTCTCTCTCTCTCTCTGTCTGGACTGGCGTATCTATCTGTCTCTGTGGCCAGTGAGTGTTCGCAAAGTCGCTTTACAGACGCTGAGCCAGAAGGCAAAAAGCGTTCTGTCTATACCGAGCAATCTTCCTTCCTATACTCTCACCTATGGTCATGAAGTGTGGTTCATGACCAAAAGAATAAGGTTGCAGATACTAGCGGCCGAAATGAGTTTACTCAGACGGGTGGCTGGCATCTCCCTTTAGAGATAGGGTGAGAAGTTCAGTCACGCGAGAGAGACTTGCAGTAGTAGTAGTTTGCTGCTTCTCCTCCTGGAAAGGAGCCAGCTTAGGTGGTTCGGGCATCTGGTTAGGATGCCTCTCGAGCGTCTCCCTATAGGGAGGTCCTCGATGCACGTCCCACTAGGAGGAGACCTCCGGATGAGGTTAGGGTTCCCAGAGAATGAAGTCACTAATGTTGCTCTGGAGAGGGAAGTCTGGAGCTCTCTCTGGTGGAGCTGTTGCCCCTTGCGACCCGACTACAGATAAGCGGTTGAAGATGGATGGATGGATGGATGACTGACTGACTAGCTAATTGGCTAGCTGAATAACTGACTGACTGGATGCACTGCTACTGTCTAGCTAGCCTGGGCAGCATTCCATTTCGGGTTTATGACCCGTTCGGGAGCGGATGGTAACTTTTCTGTTGTAGTCAATGATTTGTAGTCCTCAGGCATGGGAAACCACAAGGCGGAATCAGAACTATGAATGAATGGGTCCTTCTTATTCCGCCTTGTGCAGGTTTCCTGCCTGATGACTATACTACAACATGACGTAAATTACCATCCAGACCGGTTCACACAGCGATTTTGGAACACAGACCGCAGGCTTTCCTCCGAGGTGGAAAGCCCTGGTGACGTGAGGTTACTGTCTGTCTGGCTGTAGCTTGCTGACATGTCATTGTTCCCGTCCCAGACATATCCCCCCCCCCCCCAACATCAGAGGTAAAGGGATCTCTCTAATAGTGGATCCCGTTCCCTCCTTCAGGCCAGAGGCCATTACAGTTTTGGTTTAGAATATCCGTTGATGTGGTGTGTTTGAGTAAGAAATTGTACTTAAGTACAGTACTTAAGTAAATGTACTGCTTGGCTGTAGCTACAGCTACAGGAATCTGATCGAAACCCTTCAGTTCCTTCTGATATTTACAGAGCTGGCATTCCATCACCCATGTCCATGATAAGGTGTGTGTGTGTGTGTGTGTGTGTGTGTGTGTGTGTGTGTGTGTGTGTGTGGGTGTGGGTGTGTGTGTGTGTGTGTGTGTGCGAGACCCTGATCCTGCATAACATTCATTGCTGCATCCCATTTTTTTCCTTTTTTTCCCTGCTGCATATCATTGGTTCTCAAAGTGTGGTCCGGAGACCCCTAGGGGTCCTTGAGGGAGCTCCAGGGGGTCCCCCAGCTAAATGATAGATAGTTAGGAACTAAATGGACCCTTATGGGTCTGTAACTCGCAAGAGTTAAATTAACATTGATTTTACTATATAAATTGGGCCCCCCTCTGTATATAGGAGGGGCTAGCGCCCCTACATTTTATTTTATTTTGCCATGGTGCCCCTCCTTGCCAAGTGCCCCGGTGCAGCTGCATCTAGCGGCCTATGGTTAATCCGGCCATGACACGCGCACACGCACACACACACGCACACGCACACTATACGAATGCACCAACCACTGCTTTAATGCTAATTGCTTCCATAAGGGAAGTCATGGAATGTCTTCAGTATCTGACTTCCTGCCTTCTTCGCATCCTCGGGGACCCCTTACTTACCCTCTGGTGGAGGTCTGGGGGGGGGGGGGGGGGAGAGAGAGAGAGAGAGAGACTATCACTCCGCATGTTTAGCCTATACTGTTGTGAAATGGTATCTGTTGGGTGGAAACCTCGTGTCCTGCACTGTTACTTTTCAGGAGTTCAAGTTCAAAAGCGTCCAAAGCGTCAGAGCTTGTAGATCTGCTACTTTTGATGCTTCTGTTTGATGCTGTATAGAGTGATCAAGTAGGACGTTAAATTACGGGAAAGAAAAAACCCACTAAAAGATCTGAACAGCAACACAATAGAGCGCCGAAGTCCCTCCTGAGACGTCACTCGCTCATCCCCTGGTTCCAAGGGGTTCGCGGAAGTATCATTTCCCTATGGAGAATAACGAATATTCACTGTAAAAGAGAGTATGGTTGGTTGATTGATTTATTTGATTGATTGATTGATTGATTGATTGATTGATTGACTGACCTGATGGACGGCTGTGCTGTGAAAATCACTGGTTTTCAATACTTTGTCCACATCAACGTCCATTATTTTATTGGATGGTGTGTAGCCTACTGACATCACGACACTCCATATTTGGGCATGCCTGACACAGAACTCCGTACTGCCCTGTACAGCAGCAGGGCGAAACAACAAAACGGCGGAAAAGATGCATCATTTTACTTGTAATACTGTGATGCGACAATATATATGAATATATGTTCACTGAACAGATCGGAAGGATATACCGTTGTCCGTCTACATCGCCGTTCTCAGCCGACAACTGCTGGGTGGGGGGGCTGTTTCATGGCTCAGATAACGGTTCCACTACTCCAGCGGACCATGGGAAATCTGGGACAGGGACCCAGGGACAGGGACAGCAAAACTGGGGGTCGGGGATTGAAGGCCTCTGGGACTCGATAGTGTCGCCACGGTGTTAGCGCCGACTGACTAGCCTGCCCCCAGTGAACCGGCGGCCCCCGGCGAGAGATAGATAACCACCCCCACGAAAATAAAGGGGGTGGAACGTTGCTTTGATCACGTGTTTCACGCGTCACGTGTTTTCCCATAGTTGGAAAGTCATCTAGCATACAAAGATGTATTGTGGGTATGGCCCGGACATCAAATCAACCCCTTTTGGTGTTTTTTTTTGTAACTTAATTTTTATTTGCAGAAAGCATGATGTTATACTTTAGCTATTGAAAAATAGCATATCTACAAGCTCATAGCTTGTAGGTCTGCTATTTTTGAAAAATCGAGAAAATTATATTCTTTCATAGTGAACGTTTTTAACTCAAATCTTTGCTTCTGGGGGTCCCTGGAACAACATATTTTCAGATGGAGTTGGCAGCCAATTACATATTTTTGGGCGTCCTTGACATGAAAATGTTTGAGAACCGCTGTCATAGAAACATGGGTTTTTCAGAAAACTGTTTAAATTTAGAAGGCATTTGTAGAATCGTCCTCGGGTCTAAATGGGTTAATGACTATTATGAGGTATATTGTTCAAGTATTCTTTGTACGTATTCAGGTCTTTGACACTGATGGATTACAATGTAATCCATCAGTGTCAAAGACCTGAATACGTACAGGGGTGCCCATTACGTCGATCGCGGTCGACCAGTCGATCGCAAGCGCTGCGCAGGTAGACCGCTTGGCCTTGCCATGAAAAAAGAAAAAAAGAAAAACAATCCTCGCCTCGGGCAGGCGGCGGCGCGCCGGTGGCTTTGAAGGAGAACGTCGGGTCTGTTCTGTTGTTAAACAAACAAATTAAAAGGATATCTATCCATCATTGTTCATATAGCAAGATGCGCGCGGCAAAGAAGCGGAGGTCGGCACGGACCCCCGCGGAGGTCGACGCGGACCCCCACGGAGGTCGGCGCGGACCCCCGCGGAGGTCCGCGATAGTCTGCGTGGGGGTCCGCGATAGTCTGCGTGGGGGTCCGCGCCTCCACGGTAGTCTCTGTGTGGTCTGTGCGGTAGCATCATGATGCCATCATCCATGCATCACAACCAAAACAAACTAGGACTAGCTTTGACGGTTGCCACATTTCGTGACTGAGAGAGAAACAAGCAACCAGGTCTATGAAAATGTTAACAGGCCAGAAAATCCGAAAAAGTCAGAAATTAAGTCTCTTCTTTGCAATGCGGGGAAACTGAAAAGATAAATAAATAGAATTGATTTTGAAACCTAGATTTTGAAAGTCCTAATGCCTTAATGTTATTTATTTATTCGCCATATAGGTACATATTTTGAGTATTTTAAGCAAAGGGATAATTATCTTTTGGTTGGTAGATCACCTTGAGCTGGCAATTTTAAAAGTAGACCTCAAGTCAAAAAAGTGTGGGCACCCCTGGATTACATCCATGGAACAAAACCCTTTCTGCGAGTATTGGATGATTCCTGCCAGGTCTAGTTTGGTTTCTGTGCGTGAGTACATTGGCGGAAAGTAACTTAAGTACATTTACTTAAGTACTGCACTTAACCCATTTTGGGTTAAGTGCAATAAAATGGGTTAAATATATTTTCACTTAAAAAAGGTCATTTTATCGACATCTACTCAGGTTCATGTGAACACCTCAGACAGTTTTTAACTTTTCTGTGGCATTATAAGTTTGCTCACACACACGGCACGCACACGTGCGTACGCACGCACGCACGCAACGCACGCACGCGACCATGCCTTGCTGGCACAGCACATGATTCTTAGAAGAAGGGAAAAAACGAGCACTCTCAGTCCAAAAAAATGCAGATTACCGAAGAATGCAGAATAATCGCTGTAAAAGAGAGATAACCAGCACTCCGAAGTCCATTCAAGGTTTATTGCATTGTTGCATTTATTGCATTGTGCACAGTGTTGTTTTTTATTTGGCAGCACATTTCTATTTTAGTTTAGTCATAGTCTTTGGACTGAAACTTAATTTAGTTTTAGTCATTATTTTTAAATTTGCAGTTGATTTAGTCGACTGAGATGTATTTTGTCGGGCCTTAATTGATGCCGTCTGATGACTGATTTTACTCTTGCTGAAAATAGCAGATCTACAAGCTCACAACGCGGCGCAGCGCGATGCGTTGCATGCGTTGCATGCATTGCATGTAACCAAGTGTAAAATTACTTATACTGGATCTCTTGTCCACTAGTCCCTAACTAACATTTTAGTCTAGTTTTAATATGTTGACGAAATTGTCAGTATATTTAGTCTTAGTTTTAGTCTAGTCATCATAGCTTAGTTTTCATTTACTTTCCATTTACTTTCCGTCAGTGAAAAAAAGACAGACAGACAAAACACGGACGCGTTTCGGCGTCGAGCCTTCCTCAGCGTGTATACACCTTAGAGTATATATTAATAGAGACGGCACCGGATGTCTCCTCCCATCCACTTGCATTAAGTTGCGGGTAGTAGGAACAGATTGCATTCTGGGATTGATTGGGCCAAACTCATGAACGCGCTGGCCGTTGACTGTCATTGCACTGAAACAGCGTTCACGTGTCATCATGAACGTGCGCAATGATAGTCAACGGACCAGCACAGCACGTTCATGAGTTTGGCCCAGCGCTGCAATACCAAATTCGGCCACTATGTCCATTTCGCCTCAGGGTTTCCTCCGGGTGCCGTCTCTATTCATATATACTCTAAGGTATACACGCACATGGTTCCTGCAGGGTCTCCAGGGTCCCCAGGGTGGTGCTTGCTGAGGCAGAACATCATTATTTCTCACACTATAAGTCAGTGTAACGCTGTCCTCTTGTTTAGCGTGAATTACGGAGAGAAAACATCATATCTCACCAACCACATAAAGCTGTCCATCTTCCCTCGCTGTTTAACCTCTTAAAGATGTAAATCTGGAGGTTTTTGTTTATTGGTAACCCCCCCAGGGACCCCTGGGGGTCCCCATAGACCCCACTTTGAAAACCACGGTGCTAGGAGTTCATGATGGGGTTAATGGGCCGAGGAGCATTCTGGGACATTGAGTCTAGATTTCAAAATCAGCTAGTGATCTTTGACATGGGACACCGACACTCATCCACTGATTTATTTTGTTGGTCTCTGGGACTCCAATCTATACACTTTATTGTGTAGATTTGTTTCCATGTGTATACTCTGAGAGCGGTGTACACATGGAACCAAATGTGGTTCCATTTCTTACACTCTCAGAGTTACAGACCTGTAACTAGAAAAAGTGCCCTTCTGGGCACAGGTCTCCACCAGGAGGATAGGACTGTGTGAGATGTTTGGCAAAATGTTTAGGAGTAATATAAACATGGTTTTTTGCAACAATTTTCTTCATTTTGTTGAGGAAATGAGAGCCAGATCACTCATAGCATGAGGATAGAATTCTGGATGAGCAGGACATGTGCAGCATTTTGTACAAAACGGGCCACTCCTGAAAATTTCGGAAGGCAATGTTAGCCAATCAGTGTAGAATCTGAGAAATCCAACAGACTCGTCTTGATCTCATGAGTACAGAGATCATGTGTACCGATTTGCATGACATTTGGATGAAATCTGTGCGACTAACATAAGCAATATGTTTTGCAGAAATCGGCCTCATGGTGGCGCTATAACCGGCAGATGTGGAGGGATGCAGGGACAATGTTTTTCCATGGCCTCTAGGGAGTGCGCATAGATAAGTTGTATACAGATCGATGCAGTTATAGCTAAAAACAGGAATTGGCCTGTTATAGCGCCACCGTGAGGCTGATTTTGGGGAAAAAATAGTGGCATGTCGTCCTCGGCCGAGTGGAAATGTGCGTGTATAATTTCACAGAAATTGCACACTGTGTTTGTGAGTTGTGGCATTTTGTTCGAAACGGACCAATCATGTGAGCTTTGGAAGCCAATCTTAGCCAAACAGGATGGAAGATGGGAAATGGTGCAGATCCATGTTGATCACATGACTATGGAGATGTATGGATAAAATGTGTACGAGTAATCTACAGAAATGTGTTTTGCCTAAAACGGCCTCATGGTGGCGCTATAACAGGCCGTTGAGGAATATTTGGGGCAGAGGTTCGTCGTTGGCATCCAGGGAGTGTGTGTGCAAAGTTTGGCATGGATCGGGCCAACGGTGGCGGAGATTAGCTGGTAACAGACGGACGGAAGGAAGGAAGGAAGGACGGACGCACACACACACGGACGGAGTGCAAAACATACTCTCTCCCCATGCCTTCGGCCTGGTGGAGACAATAAGGGTCCATTTGTTTCCATTTGTTACACTCTCAGAGTTACAGACCTGTAATAAGGGTCCATTTGGTTCCATTTGTTACACTCTCAGAGTTACAGACCTGTAATAATAAGGGTCCATTTGGTTCCATTTGTTACACTCTCGTGAATGCTCTATTCCTACACTGGGCTGAGACAACCAGAGAGACACAGTCATGAAGACTTGTCTGTCCAATATGGAGGACAACCAGAGAGACACAGTCATGAAGACTTGTCTGTCCAACATGGAGGACAACCAGAGAGACACAGTCATGAAGACTTGTCTGTCCAACATGGAGGACAACCAGAGAGACACAGTCACAGTCATGAAGACTTGTCTGTCCAACATGGAGGACAACCATTTTGTATGTCTGCTGTATAATAAATCCTATCTGATGAGCGTTTCCTGACAGGCAGCCGGCCTGTCTGGACGTTGTTGATGTTTAGCCGCACGGCTCTCTTTTTGTGTTTCCTAACGTGTCTCCCGAAGTGTAGCCCTGTGTGTGTGTGCAGTGCACGTGCGCGTGTGGCCCTGTATGTGTGTGCGTGCGCGTGTGTACGTGTGCACGGCGGTGCGAGTGAGTGTTTGTGTGTTTGCTTTAGCATCCTGTACTATCGCCACCCAGGGTAATCCACCTACACACCAGGGAGATTACGCTCTTCCCCGAGTCTCATCCCCTCCCTAAAGAGTGGACAAATAGCACCCAAAAAAAGGACCCAAATTAAGGGGTCCGTTTGGTTCAAGTTAACATGTAGACTCTTTAGGAGTTAAACTAACGCAGAGGGTTTTGAATGAATGAATGAATGAATAGTTATTTCAGTCATTGAAGCATACAGTTAATTACAACAAACTTTACAGAACATATTTGGATCGAAAAGGTGTAGGCTGAAGCCGTAGCTCATAGTGCCTGCCCTTTTTTTATCTTAAAGGAAGGCATTTGGTTGTATCACGTGGTGGAGATAATACATTTTAAAAGGTTTATAATAATGTTGTATAATTATTTATCAACTATATTATCTTTAAAGTAAACATTTTCTTAAATGTATAGATTGAATTGCACTTTTTTTTGGGTCACTGTCACAAATATTCCATATTTCTGCTGCCATGACCGATCTTTTTTTTTTTACCTATTTTGGGCGGGAACCCCTTTTGGTGTTAGCATTATGTTATGCTTTAGCTATTGAAAAATAGCAGATCTACAAGCTCGTAGCGCGCCACCGAGTGGCGCGCTACGAGCTTGTAGGTCTGCTATTTTTGAAAAGTCGAAGAACGACTGACATAGAGACATAGCTTTTTCAGAAAACTGTCAGGATGTAGAAGACATCTTTAGAATCTGATCTCAGGTCAAAATGGGTTAATGTTGGTTTTTGCTGTTTGCGGTTTCACGGCGTGTTATTACGGAGGACAACGTGTAATTATACGCCCTTAAGTCAACGACGCCGCGCAACACGTGTCGGAGCAAATTGATTACGTGTAGCTATACAGTGGGTTGAGTTTACGCAGCTGTGAGATAACGAGGTCGGCATCCTATCATTTTGGAGAGCTGTGACTCAGCCGCTGACGTCGACTTCAAAAAGGTTGTTCTGTTGATGGCTGGCTCGCTGCACGCCCGCCCGTGTTTATTAAACAACACGTGCGCTAATATCAGTGTCCGTGTTGAGTCTAACCCAATAAAGGAGTATTCCATGCTAGAAGGCTTTCTTACCTTATCTGTAGTTGTTATGTCCCCACCAAAGAGGTCTAGGTGTTATTTTGTGCAAAAGTGCATTATTGGCTATTTCCCCTACCATAAGCCCTCAATTGGGGTTGGGTTTTAGTGCTAATTCGCTTCCAAGTAGTAAAGTGTGCCACTTGGGATACTATTTACATTATGAAGAGAGGATATATACAAAAAGATTTTTGAGCGATGGAAAAAAGCATCCCATAGCCCCATTCAATCAATGCAATTCAATGCAATTCATTGAGGGCTTATGGTAGGGGAAATAGCCAATAATGCGCTTTTGCACAAAATAACAACTACAAATAAAGGTAAGAAATTAAGCCTTCTAGTATGGAATTCTCCTTTAAACAACACATGCGCTACAATCAGCGTCAGTGTTGAGTCTAACCCAATAAGACCTGGAACGCATCTGTGTCACCTTAAGCTTTTAACCGTTATTTTATACTTTAGCTATTTTTTTGAAAAATCATGAAATTTGGAGCAAAAATTTGAATAAATATTTCTAAAGCAAACTTTTTTTTCCCCAACTCAAATCTTTGCTTCTGGGGGGGTGTCCCTGGAACTAAATATTTTGAGATGGCAAATTAAACGTGGAGCTCCTTGACATGGAGTATAGTTTAAGAACCACTGATATAGAATGGTCTAAAGAAAGAGTCCTGTCCTCAGTTCAAAACGTTCTGTTCTCAATAACACATCCTTGTTGTCAGGCAAAAACCTCTTATCTCCATATTCTGAGTTTCGAGTAGAGCTGCGACTATCCTTGAATTGGAGTCCTGGAAAGTAGCGCTTTTTGAGCGGTGCCAATGGGTATATATAGAATGGTCTAAAGAAAGAGTCCTGTCCTCAGTTCAAAACGTTCTGTTCTACAATAACACATCCTTGTTGTCAGGCAAAAACCTCTTATCTCCATATTCTGAGTTTCGAGTAGAGCTGCGACTATCCTTGAATTGGAGTCCTGGAAAGTAACGCTTTTTGAGCGGTGCCAATGGGTATATGAACAGAACAGTCAAGAGGCATCAAGAAAGCGCATATTAGTCCAGGCATCTCTTCTGGGTTTTTTGAGTGGTGCTAGCCACTCCTATATGTGTGTCCCTGGATGAGTCTGTCTGTCTGTCTGTCTGTCTGTCTGTCTCGGAAATAGTGTTTGTTGACCACCAAGTGTCACTGGTGCGCAGCCGCATGCACACACTTTCAGGGTTTAGGAGGCTTTAGGAGGTTTCAGAGTATGGGTTCAGACTCGGGCAGCCAATCATGACTATAGGTCCTCAAAGCCAACCCGAGAGACCAATAGGCTATGCTTCACCTGGCAAAAAAAAAGGTCAAAACTAACTAAAACTAACCCATCTCTTTCTCTCTCTCTCTGTGTGTCTCAGGTGAGAAGTGGTACAAGCGTCACCTGACCTACCGCATCGTCAACTGGCCTCGCCTGCTGTCCCCGGGGCCGGTGAGGCTAGCGGTGCGGGCAGCCTTCCAGCTGTGGAGCAACGTGTCGGGCCTGCTCTTCCAGGAGATCCTGGACGGTCACTCCGACATCCGATTGGCCTTCTACGACGGAGAGCACAACGACGGAGCCGGCAACGCCTTCGACGGCCCAGGTAGGAAAGAAGGAAGATGGACGACCTTAAGTTCTTTGTGCCCTGATAGAGCACCGAAGTCTTGACGTCAATATCGCTAGAGGGTGCTAAGTCCACAGGTTCATGTACTTTTTATTTGCATTGTAATCCCCATAGGGATAACCGAATGTGTCCAAATTTGACTGAGGGACTGCCATTGGATTTTTTTGAATTTTCGTTTTTTTCATGTCATATGAAAGCAGGGAATCATAGCTTCAAATTGACACATGGGTTGTTCAGTTTGACCCACCGGTTTTGGAGATATGGCTTATAGAGTAATGCCTTGCAGAGAAATAGCGAGTTGAGAAAACAGGCTTGAAAAGTTCACTTCTGTGGTCTCTAACATTACACCTAGCTACATGTTTAAGCATATATTTCATATGTCAATTTTAGCACTTATTTCAGACATGCTATAGTATGTGAAGAGTCTGCCTGTGCTATAAACTCATTTTGGATTAAAAAAAGTAGTTCTCCTCTTATGAAAATCAGGATGTTGCGTGATGGCAGTCAAACTGGTCACAAATCATCCCGGCCGTTTCTCTTCATATATGGTTATGAAGAATCAGTGACTGACTGTCATAAACGATACAGAGACACCTCCCTGACAATAACGCCAAGACAGTTTTTTTGTCCAAAAATCACAATGATGACGTAACATGTCGATTTGCTCGTCACACATATGACGTGAATTCTCCATTCATTGTCAATAGGAATGTATTGTTTGTGTATAGGACGGAAAAAAAACCATGAATCCGTACAAACTTCCTGTCCTCCCGTCCACCAGGGGGCACCCTGGCCCACGCCTTCCTGCCGTGCCGCGGCGAGGCTCACTTCGACATGGCGGAGCGCTGGTCTCTGAACGGCCACAAGGGGCACAACCTGTTCACGGTGGTGGCCCACGAGGTGGGCCACACCCTGGGGCTCGAACACTCGCCGGTCCGCTCGGCCCTCATGTCCCCGTACTACAGGAAGCTGGGAGGACGCGGCGCCATGCTCAGCTGGGACGACGTTACCGCCGTGCAACAGCTCTACGGTGAGTGGCACTGCGCTGGTGGAGAAAGTATACTCACATGTTTTACTTAACCCCAATCTGGGCG
>NC_136792.1:11142791-11412791 GCF_951216825.1 Electrona antarctica | reverse complement strand
TTGGCTTTCAATGTTTTTTATTATTATTTCAAAGCATTTTCCAAAAAACACCCCCCCCCCCCAAATAAAAAGCAAACATTTTCATGAATTAATAACAAATTTAAAAAACCCGAATTTCAGTATTTTCATAAAGAAATTAAAGAAAAATAAACAAAAATTCCGTAAATCAGAAAACAAATGTTTAAGAAGTTGTGAAAATAGGCGATCTACAAGATCACAACACGGTGCAAAGCGTCGTGTTGTGAGCTTCTAGATCGTCTATTTTCACTAGTTTGGGCCCCATTTGGGGCTGAATGGCATCTCGGTAGGCAGGCCAACAACACCAGTGTTGATTTCGTCGACTAAAACTAAGCCGAAAAATGTTTGTCGACTACCTCTTTTTCACTGGCGAAAACTACATGGAAACTAAATGAAAACTAAGCTATGACGACTGCAACTAAGACCAAATATATTGACAATTTCGTCAACAAATAAAAACTAGACTAAAATGTTAGGAAGGGACTAGTGGACAAGAGATCCAGTGTAAGTCATTTTACACTTGGTTGCATGCCGAAAAGAGCAGATCTACAAGCTCACAATGTGTCGCAGCGTGAAAAGATCTGCCATTACGACGGCATCAAGGCTGAAATGCATTAGTCGACTGAAATGCATTTCAGATCTTATGACATTTAGTCGACTGAAACTATAGACAAACATTCCAGGTGACTAAAATGTGACTAAAACTAAACTAAGTTTCATTCCAAAGACTATGACTAAAACTAAAGTAAAAATTTGCTGCCAAAACCAACACTGAACAACACCCATGATGTCTTTCCCTCACACACTACTCTGGAGATGTGTTTCTGTTTCCCAAGCTCTCCTCCCTCTTCCTCCCTAATCCACCCCCGATAACAAAAAACCCTCTGTGTGCGTGCGTGCGTGCGTGCGTGCGTGCATGCATTTGTGCGTGCGTCTAAATGCACCATTTACCATTTGTGTGCTGACTGTTTTCAGTCAGTCAGTAAAACAGGAATTCAGGTTACATTTCGTCTACGGAAACCTCATATGTCCAAAACGCTTTACTTTTCAGGATTCAGATTCAAAAATGGCAAAAGTAGCCAATTAAAAACCAGTAAGACGCCAAAGGGTGAGAAGCGACCTCGCCCTAATGGACAGAAATGCCACCATATATGGGCCAATCAGGGATCTCATCCCTGATGATGTCACCATATATGGGGGGCATTCCCATATATGGTCATGCCTGGGGTGACCAACCAACCAACCAACCAAACAACACACTGACGGGAAATGCACGATTCCCATAATAGTAAATGTAACCTGCGGTCGCAATAATTGTAGAAATATTAGACCTTAATTGTCGAATGTTTAGGCATGTGCTGATCACACATACTTCACTTTACTTAACCCATTCTGGATGGGGACCCCTGTTGGTGTTTTAAAGGTATATTCAGTGATTTCGCTTCATTCAAATATCACTTATTTTTTTATTTTTTCTGGATAATCCTCCCTACTATAGAGTGTGCTGACCATATAAGGAGTTCCTCCCTGTCCCCAGTGAGCCCCTGGGGTCAAAAAACCCTAGTTTCAGTTTTGGTGGCGGGTGGCAAAGCCTTCATCCAATCAGGATGAGAGGGGCCTTCCTCCAATCATGTATGGGGGCGGGCCTTGGTGCACATGCTGTTGCACTTCCCCCCACTTTAGAGCGTGTGCATGTGCACATTTTGTTACTGGGGCGGACTGGGTGGTTTTCCAAATCACCCAAATCACTCCTTTAAGCATTATGTTATACTTTAGCTATTGAAAAATAGCAGATCTACAAGCTTGTAGGTCTGCTATTTTTGAAAAATCGCGAAAATGTGGCGCAAACCTTTGAATATATATTCTTTCAGAGCGAATTTTTTTTACTCAAATCTTTGCTTCTGGGGGGTCCCTGGAACTACATATTTTGAGATAGGGGATGGAGGCCAAATACATATAATTCTAGGGGTCCTTGACATGAAATATTGAGAACCACTGACATAGAAAAATAGGTATTTCAGAAAACTGTCATGATTTAGAAGTTTCGTCAGATCTAAATGGGTTAAAAACATTTTCCAATTATTATTATTATTATTATTATTATTATTATTTTAAAACATTTTGGAAAGAATAGCCAATTTAACACTCTTCCTATTGGTGCCCACCTATCCTGCTACAGCCAGGAGACCAGATCAGCTGCTCCCACTCACTGGGAGAAACAACTCACATGTACGTGGCACAGCTGCCAAGAGTGGTTCTACTAAACTAAGACAATGTTATGTCTGCTCTGTGATATGATCGTTGGCTTGTGTGAGTGTGTTCAAGGTTCAAGGTTGTATACTTTATTGTTACATGCTTGTGTACACTACAGGTACATGAGAGTAAAACTGCTTTGGGTTTCGTCTACGTCTAGTCAGACAATGCAGCAGCGTAGATAACATAACATTCAAAACAACACAAACACAGCAAACAATGGATAGAATAAAACTGAATTGAGTGGTGCTGTACTGTACTTGTGCTGTAGTACTGTACTGTACAAGCCCTCCTCCCTGGCCTCTGTGCGTGCGTGCGTGTGTGTTAGGCTGCGCAACAGTGACACTTGGTGGTCAACAAACGCTATCTCCGTACTCGGACGGACGGACCCAGCCACTCGAAAAGAGCATGAAAGGTGCAATTCGAGGCTATGTTCCATATATCCAACCAATTCGGTTTAGGAAGGTGCAACTTGAGCATAATTGTGCGAGAAGAGTGTGCGTGGGCGTACTGTGTGTGTGCAGTGTGCATGCATGTGTGTGTGCCACATGCATGTACAGTACGTGTGTGTGTGCCACATGCATGTACGTGTGTGTGTGCCGTGCATTCATGTGCAACAGTGCAAACCCTCTCTCGTCCCTGCCTGGCATCATTCAGGATACAGTGAGAAGCAGGTCCGACCAGGCTTGGAGATTTCTCTGACCTTGGAGGTCTTCCTCTCTCTCTCTCTCTCTCTCTTGGGCGTGCTGATTTTATCCACGTTCTTAGACAAATGTTTGTTGAGCTCCTTGCAAACAAAGTGTCTGTATGTTTTCATGTCCCGTGCACTTATCAGCAGACACAACTATTTGTTGTGCTGTGGGATATTCTGCTCCGCACGTTCTCCAAACACGCTGTCCTCCCGACATTCATTCATCCATTCATTCATTCTATCATTCATTCTTTGGGTCTAAAATTGTCATTATTGTCATTATATGCGTTTCAAAAGGACCATCTTGGCTGTACACTCCAACATCTGCACATGTTCGGACGTGCACTAGCCTTTGTATAGGCCGTTTTTTTTTATTTTTATTAATTTGTTTTAATCCCACGATTTTGTAACCGACGACATAATCGGTAGCATAATCGAAATCTCGACATCGGTATCGGCTCGGTCTCAACATAATCCAGATTATTTTCACAGATATTGATGACACACAATCATAATGTGACCGTCAATGGATTTTGTATTCGCAGAGCAGCCATGAGTCTGCCTGTTTCCATTGTGGTCCTCTGTGTAATATCGGAATCGGTCAGAATCGTTATGGGCAGATATGATCTATATACAGTATGATGATATATAATCGTGCACCCAAACTTATAATGCTGAATTGTGACGCGTCCGTTTGCGTGAGAAGATTGCAATGGATAGTTTCTGGTCCTTTGTTTATTTGACGTGCCTCTCTCTCTCTCTCTCTCTCTCTCTCTCTCTCTCTCTCTCTCTCTCTCTCTCTCTCTCTCTCTCTCTCTCTCTCTCTCTCTCTCAGTATACACCAAGCCAGGAAGAGGCTGTTTGAATGTTAACATTACCCTGAACTCCCTCTATTTGGTCAAAATGTCAACAGTTTGTCTTTCCAGTTAGGAGGCTCATTTCTTCCAATGTCCAATTTAGGAAAAAATGAATTTGGCATAGCTCAGAAATGTGATTGGTTTAGCTCCACTCAGGCTGCGGTTTGTTTGTCTGTAGAAAGTGAAAAATGTCAACAAGAGGAGAGTTGAGCACTGCTTCAGTTCCAATGTTGATTTTGACAGCAGATTTTGAGTATCTTCAGCCTAATTTGGGTCAGCCTAGCTGGGCTATTATTTTCAGTTCCTTCAGCTTTAGACCTTTAGCTAAGCCCCGCCCTCTCTCCCCATGGGTTGGACACTTTCCAGCCGGGCTCATTCATTCCAATGTAAATATCATGGACACATTAAATACTGGTTCATTTTTGGAAACAGACCTTCGAAATCTCTTCTAAATCCGTCAACAAGGCCTGCCGTATGCACTGGAAAAATATGTGCGTGACATTTCTTTTTTAAAACAATGTTTTATGATATAGGAAAACTATTGGTGGAGAGGTTTATTGTCTAACCCATGTTATGCTTAGCTGTGATTGGACCATAGCAGTTTGGGGAGGGGCTTAGCTAAAGGTCTATGGAATTGTAACCAAATAATGACCCGGAGCAGGCCAGTGCAAAAATAAATACAAGCTAATAATCGCCTGGTTCCTTTTAAAACGCCCCGGGGTCCAAACCCATTTTGTGTAATAACGCCCGGGCTACTATTTGGAAATATATGGTATCTATTGCTCAGCCCTCAACGAGAGAAGGTTGATATTTAGGGTGGTTGTGTTCCTTCATCTCCAGGTATAAACCGTCGCGGGGTCACCCAGGTCGGATTGATATTTAGGGTGGTTGTGTTCCTTCACCTCCAGGTAAACCGCCGCGGGGTCACCCGGTCAGGTTGATATTTAGGGTGGTTGTGTTCATTCATCTCCAGGTATAAACCGTCGCGGGGTCACCCGGTCAGGTTGATATTTAGGGTGGTTGTGTTCCTTCATCTCCAGGTAAACCACCGCGGGGTCACCCGGTCAGGTTGATATTTAGGGTGGTTGTGTTCCTTCATCTCCAGGTAAACCGCCGCGGGGTCACCCGGTCAGGTTGATATTTAGGGTGGTTGTGTTCCTTCATCTCCAGGTATAAACCGTCGCGGGGTCACCCAGGTCGGGTTGATATTTAGGGTGGTTGTGTTCCTTCATCTCCAGGTAAACCGCCGCGGGGTCACCCGGTCAGGTTGCCCGGCCCGGTGTTTCAATCCGCGCTCCAGGAGTGGGAACAGGCAGAGTCGACCCTCCCTGGTGGCCAGCCGCTGTACTGCCAAGGCGTCTTCGATGCCATCACCATAGGTAAGAACTTCAGACACTTCACTTCAAATCCGTGTCATTGTAAAGCTGTGGTTTTCAACCAGTGGTCCGGGGACCACCAGTGGTCCTTGAGGGGGTTCCAGGTGGTCCCCAGCTAAATGATGGAGAGTTGGTAACCAAAACCCTTATTAGATCTTTAACTCTTGAGAGCGTGAAATGAAACCAAATGGACCCTTACGGTTCCATTTGGTTTCTTTTTATGCTCTCAAGAGTTACATTATTGTTAAATCTGCACTACTTAATTCACAAGAGGTATCACTTATTGTAGAATGTAGATAATGTAGAAGTTGCTATATTTTGATAAACGTTTGCCTGTTATTTCTCCTACACATTCAATACTGCATGGAATTGTGGACAAAAATCTTATCCAACCATAACAAAACATTCTTTAGTTTGGGGTCTGTCTGAGAGGCTAAATGTCATCAAATGGTGGTCCGTGTGGCTTGAATGCCAAATAAATAATGGGCCTTGATATGAAAAAAGATTGAAAACCACTGATGTAAAGCTGTAATCTTGACCAGAAGCGTATAGCGTACCATTGGGCCACTCGGGCACATACATAATATAGTAATCACTATTATGGGTCCATAATACATTTATTCAGCACTTTTGAATGCATTAATTGCATACACTATTCTGTGATATATTTTTGGCCTATTTGGGCCGAAACCGAATAAGCCGCATTTTTTGCCATTTTCTGCCGAATATTTTCTGACACATTACAAAAGACACATTACATTGGCAGCCCCGTAACGTACAGTATGCATGCAGATTTCAGTTATGGAGAACCACAGTTACCGCAGCATGCCGCCTTTGTTTTCAAATGGCACCCCGTTAGCAAAGCCAGCTTCGAGATTGCCCCAGTAATTCTTATCCACGCTATACACGCCTGAATCCTGAGCACTGCTCTCCCCCTGCCAACCTGGGGTGAGCCCTGAAGTGAGCTCATGCTTCATTCAGTGTGTGTGTGTGTGTGTGTGTGTGTGTGTGTGTGTGTGTGTGTGTGTGTGTGTGTGTGTGTGTGTGTGTGTGTGTGTGTGTGTGTGTGTGTGTGTGTGTGTGTGTGTGTGTGTGCGCGTGCGTGTTTGTGTGTTTGTGTGTGTGCGTCCAGACCAGGAGCAGACAGTGCATGTGTTCCGTAGCGGTGTCTATTGGACGATATCGACCAATGGGAACGTCAGCTCGCCGCTCCTCCTCCGCGATCGTTGGCCACACCTCCCCGTAGCGGTGGAGGCCGCCGCCTACTCCCCACTGGACCACAAGTGGTACTTCTTCAAAGGTACGACCTAAAAAAATTGTTGTTCCATGCAGGGACCCCCCCCCCCAGAAGCAAAGATTTGAGTTAAAAGCGTTCGCTCTGAAAGAATACATATTCGAAATTTGCGCCACAATTTCCACGATTTTTCAAAAAATAGCTAAAGTATAACATAATGCTTAAAACACCAAATGGGGTTCCCAACTTCCCACCCAAAATGGGTTAACGCTGACCTTACTGTACATGGCAAAAAAAGCCAAACTCTCCTCACCTATCTGTGAAGGGACCGACACTCCTTTATGGAGGAATGTGTCTGCTTCTGTTAAAAGGGAAAGTGCTACGTAACGGTATTTTGCGTTCCTCGTCACCTGAATGCAAGAAACAATTAACAGCTCATTTATTGCCTTCAGTGACGCCCAGCTGTAGCCAATCGTAACATTAATCACTTCAACTCTATTGTATACTAGCAGTGTTGTTTTTGTCGACTAAAACTAAGACGGAAAAATGTTCGTTGACTACCTTTTTCCACTGACGAAAACTAAATGGAAACTAAATGAAAACTATGATGAAAGCTATGATTATTTATTTTTTTATATATATTTTCTAACAAGACAAACGTGTAAATCACCAATGCACATAGGTGGCCTTACACAGGGACAGCTAAAACAATGAAACATAGTCAATAATAAAATCGGAAAAAATCTAGAAAAAATAACCGTTAGACAAAAAAGAAAAATCGATATTCATAAATATACTGTAACTCGAAAAACTCACGAGTCAGCAAAATATAATAGGACTTTTTTTTGTTTGGAAAAAAAAGGGGAAAAAAAGAAAAACAATAAACAAACAGAAAAACAAAAAACATACAGACACTACAGACCAGTACAAGACAAACACAAACAAACACAGACAAGGACGAGACAAGACAAATAAGACATGTACAGTACAAGGGCTACAGACACAGGGAGCCAAAAGCAAACCGTTGGTCACAACGTCATATCAATTAAATAATTAATTGAACTGCGTCAAGAGCTTTGGACCAGTTGTCCACAGTGTCCGCTCTGGCGCCATTCATCTTGGCAGTAGAACGCTCCAGTAAACAAATATCAGAAAAGCAATTAAGCCAATTTCTCTTCAAGTTAACAGTCGGTTCAAACCAGTTTTTG
The DNA here is from genome assembly GCF_951216825.1 of Electrona antarctica. Lineage (NCBI taxonomy): Eukaryota > Metazoa > Chordata > Actinopteri > Myctophiformes > Myctophidae > Electrona > Electrona antarctica. The sequence goes on along the minus strand of NC_136792.1, from coordinate 11,405,154 downwards.
ATAATTGTTTTCTTAGCAGCAGTTGAGGCAGCTAATAATATGCGTTTGTCCTGAAAGGCTAATGCGATGTTTGGGTTATAACCAATGAGAAAGAGGGCTGGGCAGCTGGGAAGAGCTTTATCAACAAAACTAATTTCGTCAACAGATAAAAACTAGACTAAAATGTTAGGAAGGGACGATAGAGGGTATGTGCATGCATAAAGTGAATGGCAAATCGAGTGGCAAAGTGAGTTTAACATTGTTTAATGTCGTTTAATGCAATTAGATATGACTTTTCTGTTTGGATGAATGAGCTGTCAAGGCCATAAAGTAGTTTTTAGCCACTCAGTAGACATTCCTGCATAACTTCCTGGTTTGATGATGATGTCACACCCTCTATAGTGGACAAGAGTTCCAGTATAAGTCATTTTACACTTGGTTGCATGCTGAAAATAGCAGATCTACAAGCCCAGCTTGTAGATCGGCTATTTTCAGCAAGTGTAAAAACAGTCATTGCGACGGCATCGAGGCCCGACAAAATATATTTTAGTCGACTAAAATCGCATGACATTTAGTCGACTAAAACTAGACTAACACAAACTTTCCAGGTGACTAAAATGTGACTAAAACTAAATTAAAACTATTCAAGAGACTATAGACTAAAACTAAATTAGAAATTTGCTGCCAAAAACAACACTATATACTAGTAAGCCCCCTTCTTTTTTAGGACGGTCAACACCTCCAATACATGGGTTTTGAAGATTTGCGTCATTTGCCAGCCAAGTCTATGGACTTTAATGTTTGTTTAGGGCACTATATCATTACGTAGGACACCATGTGGCCGTTCTAAATACACCTTGAAACTAATTGTGTTGCAGTGTGACGTGTTGTGAGCTTGTAGATAGGCTATTGTTGGCGGGCAACATGCTTAGATTTGGTTGCTGTCGGGAGGAAACCTCATAACTCCATTTTTGAGGTTTTAGTTTTTTGGCATAAATCAGTGCTATTGAACACCCTTTACGTCTGTGTGTTGTTTCGAAAATATTGAACCAGTGGAAAGTAGTAAAAAGTGCTTTGGACAAAACCTCTTAACTCCATTGGACCCTCAAAATGTCTGCTAAAGCAACTAACTCCACCACCTCTCCCCCTCTCATGGAAGTAATTGACAATATATAAAGTTACAACACCAACTTTGATGAGGCTGTATTGCTTTGCTTTCTTAATATCTTGAAAAAAATATATTTTTCATTTCCTGAAAAATGAACATTTTGGAGTTATGAGGTTTCCTCCCGACAGCAGAGATATAGAAGACATGCATAGGCTTCCAATGGAATGCGAACGACTGAAATCAGTCGGGTGCATGTGTTTGGTCCGACGTATACGCAACAGTCCCACAGTCATTAGTTCCGACACCCTACCCAAAACCCAACCCTAAACCTAACCTCACAGGACGCCACAGGTTAGTTTTAACCTGCCACGGGTTAGTCTTAGCCTTCCGCGCATGTCAGGACTCAGGAGCCATGGGTTAGTTTTAACCTGCCACGGGTTAGTCTTAGCCTGCCACACATGTCGGGAGCCACGGGTTAGTTTGAACCTGCCACGGGTTAGGTTAGTCTGCCACACATGTCTGGAGCCACGGGTTAGTTTTAACCTGCCACAGGTTAGTCTTAGCCTGCCACGCATGTCGGGAGCCACAGGTTAGTTTTAACCTGCCACGGGTTAGTCTTAGCCTGCCACGCATGTCGGGAGCCACAGGTTAGTTTTAACCTGCCACGGGTTAGTTTTAACCTGCCACGGGTTAGTTGCTCCCGACGCATGTCGGGAGCGACGGTGTTGTCGGACTATTAACTAATGTCAGTATGTCATGCACCCCAAAAATCAGTCGTGGCGACCGGGAACTTTAACCCACCATGCTTTCCTCACGCAGGGAAGAGAACGTGGCGCTACAACGCGTCGTCCAGCCACCTGGACGCGGGCTTCCCCAGGAAGAACAGCGAGCTGGGCCTGCCGCACCACCCGGACTGCGCCTTCTACTACGCCCCGCTGGGCCACATGGTGCTCTTCAAGGGCTCGCGCTACTCCGTCCTGAACCTGGGCACGCTGCGCTCCGAGCCCTACTACCCGCGCAAGCTGGCCGACTGGCCCGGGGTGCCGCAGCGCACCAACGGCGCGCTGTCGCGCCCCGGAGACGGAGGACGCCTCTACCTGTTCCGCGAGCAGCGCTTCTGGAGGTTCGACCCGGCCAAGGTGAAGGTCACCCGCGAGGGCCAGTGGGCCCAGGACCTGAGCTGGACGGGCTGCCGGGCAGCGCCTCGGAGCAATGACATCCTCTGACAGACTTTGTGTTGGAATCAGTGTTGTTTTCGTCGACTAAAACTACGACGAAAAATGTTCATCGACTACCTTTTTTCACTGACGAAAACTAAATGGAAACTAAATGAAAACGAAGCTATTATGACTAAAACTAAATATATTGACAATTTCGTCAACAGATAAAAACTAGACTAAAATGTTAGGAAGGGACTAGTGGACAAGAGATCCAGTATAAGTCATTTTACACTTGGTTTCATGCTGAAAATAGCAGATCTACAAGCTCACAACGCATCGCACCGTGACGCGTTGAGTGCTTGTAGATCTGCTATTTTCCCGGGGGGAGTTCCAGACCCACAGGAATGCACCCAGGGTGCCGGCCCGGTTCCGGCGAGTCGCCCCGCGTCCGAAATGGTTGATAAATGACAGTTACCGTGCGGTGGTCCCTCTACTGTACCCTCTACTGTACTGTACTGTCACTGTACTGTACTGGCACACCCGAAAGCATCATATAGGCTATACAGTTACTATGTGCGTGTGTGTTTGTGTGTGCGTTAGGTTGCGCACAGGTGGTGAAAAAAAACCATGTTGTTTTCGTGCTCATACCCAGGCACCCACCCAGCCAGCTACCCAGCCACACACATAGCTCCGTAAGGGAGTGGTTGCACCACTCAAAATGTCTGGGACCGAGACCACTTCAATTCGGAAGCGCAAACGTCGCTCACTCTCTGCTGATTTCTGATCGTCTGCACCTTTGTTAAATTGACGCACACACGTACACACATTTCACTGCCTTCATTGGAGACACGTCGCTCCAATGAACTGCAGCGGTCAGTGAGGCATCTATTTTATAAATATATGAGCCCACTACTACAAGGGAAGGAACCAGGGGTCATCGATATGTCCTACAGGGGTGAGGGGTCACCAACATGTCCGTACATGGCAAAGACTTGCTCTTGTCCATGGCAACTTGTTGTTTTTTCTTTTTTTTTACACACTACCATGATCTTCTCATTTTGATCACAAGATCCAATTACTGAATGTCAAGTCTCAAGGTTTCCTTCAGAATATATATATGTATGACACTGATTTACTACGACAATATGGCATCCATATGGAGTCCAACTGTGACACTGCCACATACTGTACATGTGTGAAGAAAAGGTATTTCCTGTCCTAGTATTGAGAGTAAATGAAACATAACATACTGGGTGACAACAAGGGAATATATTGGTTAAAATATGGTTGCATATTTAACTCCGAGATGTAGTGTACGGACAATATGTTGCGTTTTGTGTAGTTAAACCATGGTCATTCATTTTCTTTTCTTTTTTGTTTTATCATTTTTATCCCACGATTTTGCAACCCATTTTTTGTAATTAATGTAATCCTGGGCGTTACACTTCCTCTGCCAACCTGGGGGAGCAGCGGACTGACCTCATGCTTCCTTCTATGTATGAGGAGTCCAAGCTGCTTCTTTTCACCTGACAGGGGAGAGTTTCCCCGGCCGGACGTAGCGTGTGGAAGGAACACGTTATTCCGACCAGTTCCATTCCCCTCCATCAGGCGCCCCGACTGGCCAGGGGGAGGTAGTATAGAGACCACGATTACTGCATGTTTTTTGTGAGGGTACCTACCTACCCTAGGGGACACGGGGAGAACATGCAAACTCCACACAGAAAGGCCCTTTCGCCAAACCCCGCCTCAGGCATGGGCACTGATGACACGGAGGAGGGAACACGCCCCCCAGTGCCCACAGTGTCCCCAGCGGGAATCGAACCCAGGACCTTCTAGCTGTGAGGCGACAGCACTACCGACTGTGCCCCTCATTTTCTGTTGACAAGGTTTGATCAGAGGGGGAGCTGTCGGGGAAAAAGCATGGGAGCAATAGTTCCAGGAAGTGATGTACCAGGAACAGCTATAAAAGTACAGGAAGTGAGGCGGCCAGGTAGCCTAATCCATTTTTAGGTATCAATAAGGAGGTTTGGTGGTGGTTTGTCAAAGAGACTCTTTTTAAAGCCAAGACTAAACCATAATCATGGAAAACTATGAGATCTGAAGAAGAAAAGTTTGGTCAAACAATATTTTCTGAGGGTTTAGCTCTGAATCCATTCAGAGCTTTTGGACCTGCTGTGGCCTGATGGGTGAGGAATACACTTTTTCTTTTTTATTTGGTGACTTTATGGCTTTTTGGAAAATAAAAGATTTTTTTGTGTTCTGATTGTTTTACAACTAGTAGGCTAGTGGTTCTCAAATGTTCAAGGACCCCCTTGCCCCGTAACTCTTGAGTGTACAAATGTAACCAAATGGACTCTTACAGGTTCCATTTGTGTGTTTTTGGTAATATTAATGTCCGTGGCAAAAATGTAACTTTGACAAAAATGTCCACCACAATTAAGCCAGCATGGCGGTGACCCCTGGAAGGAACTTAAATATGTGTATACTTTACGCTAGATTTGAAATAAAGTGCAATTAATGTATGCTGTATGTACACTTTACTGAACAAGGTTATTATTATTATTTGCACATGATATGCCGGTTTTTCTATTGCTTACAGCAACCAAATTTCAAATGTTTATTGTGGCTGTATTTGTAATATTAGATATTAAATAAATGTTGCCAGTTTTGACTCGTGTTCCTATGAAAGAAGAAGTCTACATGTTTGCAACTCTGCTGCCACCACATGGTGAAACAGTGCTATTGCAGAAGTCTGAAGGAAATCATTGTAGTGCAGATCGATCCATGTTTGATCAAGGATCAGTGACATACGATGAGAAAAGGTCTGGACAATGAACTTTCTACATATTTGACTGGGAATTAAAGCTATAGGCTAAGTGATTAAAATACTTGTCGAATAGCTCTTCTGATAGGCTAGAGTGTTTGTTCAGGAGTCTCCATGTCTCTCCAGCTCTTTATTAAACAGAAAATGTATGTTCAGGCCCGGGATGCCAATTTTATCCAATCAGGATAGAGAACACAGTCAGGATACAGACAACATTGGAACTGGAACACCATGACAAAATTAAGATGATAAATGGATACTATCTTCTGAATGGCAGAAAGTTTGACACCTACCTGAAAATGTATTTCGTCTTTATTTGAGAGCTGGAGAGACAGGAAGACCCCTGTTATTGAGTGGTGTAAACCACTCCTAGAACTGGCTTTGTTAGTTTGTCTGTCTGTTCGTACCAAAAAATGAGCATGGTTGCTATGGTCACCCAGTTCACACGGGTGTGATTTCATTACGTCAGACCACAGCTGATCAGTCTATATAAGACCTTACACCACTCAGTTCACACGGGTGTGATTTTATTTAACATTATAGCAATGATTACTGTCACAATATAGAGCTATTTAACACGGTTACTGAACACACACTATAGCAATGATTACTGTCACAATATAGAACTATTTAACACTGTCACTGTACAAACACTATAGCAATGATTACTGTCATAATATAGAGCAATTTAACACTGTTACTGAACACACACACTATATAGCAATGGTTACTATCAGAATATAATTTTGAATGCTTTGAAACGTTGAGAGAAACTTCATTAAACTGCACATTATTATCCAGAGGTGCCACAGCTTACAGAGTTGAAAAGAGCACAACATAAAAAAAATAAAAATAAATTGAAACGCTAATCAAAATGTACACATTAATTAAGAATACAACATATCGAATAGCCATTGAAGTTGTTGTTTTAATTAAAGACTGGGGCTCTTCAGCAAAAACATGGATATAAAAAAAAAATAACTTAAAAACATACAAAACAATGAAATGTAATGATTCGTAACAAACTATTCTCTTTACATGACATAATTCGTCACAGCTCCAGCTGGTCTCTATAGCATTTTACTGAGATTGAGATCATCATGTGCAAAAAGGTTGTGGGTTCAACAACACCCCGTCTGTCACACACACCTGATCTGGTTAATTCCAGTTAATCACTCATTCCTTAAGAGGTATCACCTGTTTTAATCCCCCCCAAACTGTGGCCAGGCTGATCCCTCGGTGCACGCTAGCCTTATGTTGTTACGTAGAACACTTTGAAGGTGTTAAGCCTCGTTGATTTTATACTAAAAAGGAGTAGGTTACTGGGAAAAAAAGTACATATTTTTCAAAATAAAAATGACTTATTTTCTATCAATTACACGCCCCATGAAGCCTGGAATTCATGTATTAATCCATTTAGACCTGAGGCCAGACTTTTTGGCGGAAGGAATGCGACAAAAACTAAAACATCACATGAATTCACGGTGGAGTGTAATTGATGGAAAATAAGTATACAATCGGGAGTATCACCCCCCCAAAAAAATAACGTAAGTTCTCACTTCCGTTAATAGCCTAATAATGTCTCAAATGTATATAGCACTTATCTAGTTAATAGCCTAATAATATCTCAAATGTGTATATATATATAGTGCTTTTCTAAGTACCCAACAACGACACTTTACATTGGTCTTCAGTTCACAATGATTCTTGCTTCAGTTAATCCAAACGCTGGGAAGTGCATTAAACCACAGAGATACATACTGTACATTATCAACCAGGCTCCAGCCACTCCACACAGCATGAATTTCCCCAAAGAAGGGTCTCCCAAACGTGTCTGTGAGCTTGTTTTGGCTAACCATTCTAGCTCTGGTACCCATACATAGCTCTAATTCCTTCATTAGAGCTATGTAACTGTTCTCTTCCTATGCTCGCATAAATGCAGACCAGCCTCTCGTCTGTAGCGTAAATATAAAAAAACGTTTTACCTACTCACCAATACAAAGGCGGCTTGTGTTATTAGAAAGCCTGCTTTCCTTAGTGGAAGCACTCTGAGCGTATAAAATGTACTATTTGGCCAGAAAGGAATCGTTTTTCTCCGGAAGGAAAATCTATCTATGATATTTCTCTCTTGGCAATATCGGTAGAGGGCGCAGAGGGCGCAGTGGAGTAGCTAAAAGTATATTTTTCCGGTGGTAAAACAATCTCTTTCTGGCCAAAAAGTACACATTTTGTGGTGGGGGGCTCAGAGTGCGTCCACTAAGGAAAGTAGGCTTTCTAATTACACAAACTGCCTTTGTATTGGTGAGTATAGGTAAAACGTTCTTTATATTTCTTGCTACAGAGGAGAGGCTGGTCTGCATTTCATGGGAGGGCAGGAAGCAAAGAGTGGCAGAGCCTTAATGCAACGGCAGCAAAGGGCAATAGGGCTATGGACCAGAGCTAGCTGTTTTCTAGTTGACTTTTCCCTGAGAACATGTTTGAATTACACACACACACACACACACACACACACACACACACACACACACACACACACACACACACACACACACACACACACACACACACACACACACACACACACACACAATGTTCTTTATTATAAGTAAGGGTAATAATAAAAATAACAATAATAAAAACGGGTAACTTACTTGCAAACAATAAAAAATAAACGACTCCGCGACCCAATGTTTGGGAAACACTGCCCTAAAGGAATATTGGCACCAAGATCACAGCGATCTACCTTGTAAAGCTAAAGTGATGGTAAACACTGGAAATACCCCTTAAGACAGGTTGGGGGCGCTATACATTCCTAGGATTATAGCTGCTGAGCATGTTGAGCTCTAGTTAAAAAACGCACTGCATAGAAATACATTACACATTCAACATTAGTGGATTTGTTCCTAATGTTTTACCAGGCACAGACTCAATTGACAGTTCCCTAATGAATCATTATTAGAAGCACCTGGCTCGGCTCGCTGGGAACCGTGTTATCACAGTGCAGAGGTTTATCAGCCAAGTTTTTACACAAAAAAATCATCCACATATCGGTATCGGCTGATATTGTTATCTGTTGTTGATAAGCATACATTTTGCGTTGGTTATCTGCAGCCTGCCAAGCTGTAGATTCTATGTTGGTATGTTGGTTATCTGCAGCCTGCCAAGCTGTAGATTCTATGTTGGTATGTTGGTTATCTGCAGCCTACCGAGTTGTAGATTATATGTTGGTGTGTTGGTTATCTGCAGCCTACCAAGCTGTAGATTCTATGTTGTTGTGTTGGTTATCTTCAGAACTACCAAGCTGTAGATTCTATGTTGGTGTGTTGGTTATCTGCAGCCTACCAAGCTGTAGATTCTATGTTGGTGTGTTGGTTATCTGCAGCCTACCAAGCTGTAAATTCTATGTTGGTGTGTTGGTTATCTGCAGCCTATCAAGCTGTAGATTCTATGTTGGTGTGTTGGTTATCTGCAGCCTGCCAAGCTGTAGATTCTATGTTGGAGTGTTGGTTATCTGCAGCCTACCAAGCTGTAGATTCTATGTTGGAGTGTTGGTTATCTGCAGCCTATCAAGCTGTAGATTCTATGTTGGAGTGTTGGTTATCTGCAGCCTATCAAGCTGTAGATTCTATGTTGGAGTGTTGGTTATCTGCAGCCTACCAAGCTACACCATTCTACACGTTTCAAACGCGCAGGCAGCTGTGTGCGCATGACACGAGCGAGCACAAGACAAGACGGTTTCACAGGATCGTGGCCCGCTCTTGTCGCTCCTACCCGTCTGTCAGACTGCCGGCGGCACCTCCCCTACCCGAACGCTTGCGTGCCTACAGTCTCAACGACGAACGAACGAGCGTCGGTCAGTCGAAGCAGAGAAAAGGTCAGATGAAGAACTCGTCCAGTTCGTCGCTGTGTTTGTCGCGTGCAGACAGAGACAGAGTCTTCTTGGGCCCCCACGCAGGTTCGGCCGCTGTTCCCCCGAGTGTCCTCTCTGCCGCGGGTTCCTTGGAAGGGCTTCGACCGGCCGCTACAGTCCTGCCCCCGCATCCTTCCATGGCCGGAGAGACAGACTTAAAACCAGCTGCTACAGTCCTGCCGCCTCCATAGCCTTCCATAGTGGAGGAGACAGACTTACAAAGCGTCCGGGAGGCCCCGGTAAGTGGCGGAGGCTGAGCCAAGTGTTTGGCAGGCAGACACTCAATTAGCTCCCGGGCCAGGCTCTCCAGAGCCGAGGCCCCGACGGCCGCAGGCCTCTCCTCCGACCACCGAGGGAACGAGAGCTCCGTTGACGATGCCGGGCGCCGGACGGCGAAGACCCCCGTGGCACCGTCGGAGGAGCACCGAGGCGAAACGGGGGAGCCCGTGTCCACATTGGTCTCCGGTTCCTCCTCCTCCTCGTCTTCCTCCTCCAACAGGAGGTAAGAGAGGGAGTGGGAGAGGGAGCGGCGGAGGGGAGAGTCCCGGGGAGGAGGAGGCGCGGCGGGGCAGGGGCTGCTGCGCTGCGAGGAGTAGCAGGAGCTGCCGGGAGGTGTGCTGCTGCAGCGGCCGCCGTCGGAGCCCCCCGGGCTCTCCCCTGCGGCGCACGGCTTCTCCAGGCCGGGGTCGGTGCGGGGTCTGTGACCTGAGGAACCACAGACACACAGGGGTCAGTGTAGGGTCTGTGACCTATGAGGACCACAGACACACAAGGGTCAGTGTAGGGTCTGTGACCTATGAGGAGTGGGACCACAGACACACGGGTCAGTGTAGGGTCTGTGACCTATGAGGACCACAGACACACAAGGGTCAGTGTAGGGTCTGTGACCTATGAGGAGTGGGACCACAGACACACAGGGGTCAGTGTAGGGTCTGTGACCTATGAGGACCACAGACACACAAGGGTCAGTGTAGGGTCTGTTACCTATGAGGACCACAGACACACAAGGGTCAGTGTAGGGTCTGTTACCTATGAGGACCACAGACACACAAGGGTCAGTGTAGGGTCTGTTACCTATGAGGACCACAGACACACAGGGGTCAGTGTAGGGTCTGTTACCTATGAGGACCACAGACACACAAGGGTCAGTGTAGGGTCTGTTACCTATGAGGACATTTTGTAGAATCGACCTCAGGTCTAAATGGGGGTAAAACTGACCTGGCCTGTGTCCTGTCCAGGACAGGGGCGTGCCGAGGGCGTGGCTCTGCAGCGTGGGGGCGTGTCCTCCTCCTCCTGAGCCCCTCGGCTGGGACCCCCGAGGGGAGCCGCTAGGGCACGTCGGAGGGAAAGCAGCACAGGTCAGAGGTCGCGGGGGCTGGGCCGGGGTTTTCACCTGCCGGACGGACAGAAGGAGAGGAGGAGAGGAGGGAACGGATTAGGATTTACACTTAAAACGGGAGATTAAAGCAGGTTACCGTAAGCAACTTTGACAGCCAACGACCAGCCAACATATGGTTAACCCATTTGGGCCATTTAGACCTGAGGACGATTCTACAATCCTGAGTTTTCTGAAAACCCTATGTTTCTATGTTGGTGGTTGTCGGTGGTTCTCAACCTTTTTCATGTCAAGGACGCTCAGAATTATCTGTATTTGGCCACCGACCCCCATCTGAAAATATGTTGTTCCAGGGACCCCTCACAAGCAAAAGATGAGTTTAAAACGTTCGCTGTGAAAGCATTATATTCAAAGATTTGCGCCACATTTTCAAGATTTTTCAAAAATAGCAGACCTGCAAGCTCGTAGCGCGCGCTATGAGCTTGTAGATCTGCTATTGTTCAATAGCTAAAGTATAACACAATGCTTAAAACACCAAGATGGGTTCCCGCCTAACATATGGTTGAAGCAGGCGACTTCTCAGTACATGACATGACTTCACTTCAAGGATCTTAAACCCAAATGGACCCGTACTGATCCATTTGGTTTCATTGTTTTGTACGCTCTCAAGAGATAAATTATTGTTAAACATCTGCATTACTTAATTTACGAGAAGTCTACACAATTAGAGAATGTAGAAGAAGTTTGCTAACCCTCAAAACATGGACTTAACACCACTATAACCCTGGCATATCCCAATTTGATCATGATCATGACGTAGGCCGAAAATATAAATACAAATATCGAACGATTTCCCAATTTGCTAATCTAGTACAAGCTCACAAGGTGTGCTAACAGTACGTTAATAATAATAATAATGGATTGCATTTTTATAGCGCTTTTCTATGCCTACTCAAAGCGCTTTACAATGGTCCATTCATTCATACATTGGGAGGTGAAGCGGCCAACAGTCAACGCCAGCGTCCTCACTTCCCACATTCACACACCAATGGTGGCAGCTACTGGAGGCAAGGTGGGGTTCAGTGTCTTGCCCAAGGACACTTCGACATGTGGACAGGAGGAGGAGCCGGTATTCGAACCGACGACCCACGGGTACCTGCTCTACCTCCTGAGCCACAGCCGTCCGTGTGTTAGTATCAGCGTTTTCATTCTGAATGAATGGGAAAAATAAATACATTAAAAAGAAATCACAAAGCATGGCCTGGGCCGTGGCTCAGCCGTCCAGGCACCTTGGCCGGTAGCCCGACCCTGGCAGTGTGCCGCGGGCTCGACTCCCGTTGACTACGGCCTTTACAGCATGTCACTGCTCCATCTCTCTCCCCCATTTCCTGTCAGCCTACTGTCTGTCCCTCTATAAAAAATAAAAGGTGAAAGCCGCAAAAAAAACATTAAAAAAAAAGAATCGCACCCATGTGAAGTGAGGGGCGCTCTTATCATCGTACATCATCATGCCGTAACATGTCGATTTGCTCAGACACATTATGATGTAAAATTCTCCATTCATTGTCAATGGGAATTTAATGTTTGTATCTACACTAATAGCTGAATATAGGAGCTAGGGCTATAACGCCCCTCATAAAATAAGACACTGAACTCCCAAGAAAAACAGAATTCACATTGCTGCTCTGCACGTGTTTTTGACACCCATATTTCCCCCAAACCACAAAGCAGAGATTTCAAGAGGGACGAAGAAAATGACAACCTTTTCTTTCCAATCCAGATGTTTTATACGAGACAAAGAACAAAGGTTGAGGCCCAGCGGACTGTATGTACAGTATGCTGGGAGATAATCACAGAGCAGCAGAGAGAGAGAGAGAGAGAGAGAGAGAGAGAGAGACTGTGTTTACAGTGACAGAGAGGCTCTCTCTCCCCTCCCCGGGCCAAAGAAGCCACATCGTCCCCTAGCACAGTGGTTCCCAAAGTGATGTCCGGGGACCCCCTAGGGGACCTTGAGGGAGTTCCAGGTGCGTCCCCAGCTAAATGATAGTTTGGAACCAAATGGACCCTTATGGGTCTGTAAAACCAAGCAGTTAGGGTCCATTTGGTTCCATTTGTACACTCGCAGAGTTAAATTAACATTGATTTTACAATATAAATTGGGGTCTCAGAGATAGAAATGCCATTAAATGGGGGGTCCGTAGACTAATGCATGTCAAACTGGGGGGGTCCTTGATATTAAATGGGTTGAGAATCACTGCTAGATCTGTGAAAATCTTCTCTTATTGGGGGGGGTCCCTGGCATATCTTTTCAAATGGGGGTCCGCAGGGCTAATTAGTGTCAATTTGGGGGTCCTTGGCATGAAAAGGTTTGGGAACCACTGCCCTAGCAGGCTTATACCTGGCCATTCAGCCTTATACCTAGCCATTCAACTGGCCCTAAATCAACATGGAGTAAAATATATCCAAATCCTCGTGCCTACACACCTTAGAGTATATATGAATAGAGACGGCACCCGGAGGAAACCCTGAGGCGCAATGGACATAGTGGCCGAATTTGGTATTGCAGCGCTGGGCCAAGAACATGAACGCGCTGGTCCGTTGACTATCATTGCGCACGTTCATGATGACACGTGAACGTGGTTTCAGTGCAATGGCAGCGCGTTCATGTCTTTGGCCCAATCAATCCCAGAATGCACTCTGTTCCTAACCGGAAGGAGGAGTGAAATCGCCTCATGCGCTTCTGAGCAACTTAATGCAAGTGGATGGAAGGAGAACTCGGGTGCCGTCTCTATTCATATATACTCTAAGCTACACACCACATGTTAAACTAATCCGATGACAAGTTTGGTCTGTTATGTTTTTTTTTACTTTCTCTGCTAAGTACGAACATGTTCGTACAAACCAGCTATGGGACGTTATCTGTTGGGTAGGAAGATATTTGTACGACCCCTTTACACCATGAAGCGGCTGGGCCGAGAATCAGCTTTTAATGAGACTGTGAGGTTGTGCATCAGCAATGGGTTTCAGTGGAGTGCTAAACTCCACTATACATCCAGTATACATCAAAAAGTCAGGGCGGCTGTGGCTCAGGAGGTAGAGCAGGTCGTCCAATGATCCCTGGGTCGGCGGTTCGAATCCCGGCTCCTCCTGTCCACATGTCGAAGTGTCCTTGGGCAAGACACTGAACCCCACATTGCCTCGAATGAGTTGGTCGGTGTGAGCTCGCCACCATTGGTGTGTGAATGTGGGAAGTGAGGACGCTGGCATAGACTGTTCACCGCTTCACCTCCCAATGTATGAATGAATGAACCATTGTAAAGCGCTTTGAAAAGCGCTATAAAAATGCAATTCATTACATCAAAAAGTAGGAATACAAAAAATAAAAAATAAATCCCAAAAGGTAGCACATCCAAAAATGTTAAATAAATGGCGGACAAAGTACTCACATGTCCATTACTTTATTGGCACACACCAAGAAGCAACGCTTTACGTGTTTCGGCGATGAGCATTCATCAGAGCTCTGATGATGCTCTCTGAAGCCCTTTCCTGGGTTCTCCTAGTCTCGCGTTACCAGACTGTTACTCTCGCAATTTCCAAATGCTTCATCATACAGTCTGGAGCTATCATGAGTAAGCGATAAAGTGGAGCCTCCTCCCCACTACCGTTTTGTCTTTCTAATAGAAATCATCTAAGCATATATAGCTTGTTGCTTAGCAGAAAAGAAAATACAACAATAAAATGTAAAGATATTTGAAAATATATTTCCGTGAACGGAAATGGCAGCTTCCTTTACTCAGCTCATAGGGGCTATAGTTCCAGACTCTATATAGCATTCGGAGATTGTGGAATAGTTGTCTGGCTACGTGAGACTAGTGTTCTCCTAATTCGAGGTCAAGCCCCAAAGATCTGGCATGGGTCGGGGCCATGAAAGAAAGCACGTTCAACCCACAAACTCCAGAAAACACAAGAGCAACGTTGTACAACCACAGGCCTTTGATTTGAGTCACTGTGTTGTGTGTTAAAAACATACCATTACCATTATGACGAGACTCAACAACGTCGCTCAGTCAAATACAGGGTTACTGTGTCTGTGTGTGTGTGTGTGTGTACATAATGTGAGAAGCCCCCTCCCCCCCAATCATTTAAACGTTTCTCTTCGTTCAAACTGCAAACGTATGTACAGTACAGTGCCCATGTGGCTGTACTTTTTATTCACCTGGAATGTTTTAGTGTTGGTCTAGTCTTAGTCGACTAAATATAAGATTTTAGTCGACTAAATCTACAGTTGATTTAGTCGACTAAAATGTATTTTGGCGGGCCTTGATGCCACCGTAAAACATTTTTTTACACTTGCTGAAAATAGCCTATCTACAAGCTCACAACGCGTCGCGCTGCGACGCGTTGTGGGCTTGTAGATAGGCAATGATAGTCAACGACCAGCGAGTTCATGTGTTTGGGTCCAATCCATCCCAGAATGCACTCCTGTTCCTACCCGGAAGGAGGAGTGAAATCGCCTCATGCGCTTTTGAGCAACTTAATGCAAGTGGATGGGAGGAGAACTCGGGTGCCGTCTCTATTAATATATACTCTAAGCACTGCATGGACTAACCCGTCATATCATCTAGAACAGATGTAAACAAAAACTAAAACAAATCACATGATTGAATAAGAGTTCTAGCGGTTGATCCACCCGGACGGTAAATCCGCTAATTTGGTATGGAACGCTCGGCATGTTTATTTTTTGTGGGGTTTTTTTCAATGACGAATGGATATGTGTCTTCATATATGGTAAGAAAACCGCTTGTGCGAAACTCTCCTTTAATGGTTTTAGGAACAGCCCAACAATACCTGGAAGAGGATCTTGTTTCCGTCGAGGTCCTCGGTCTGCCAGCGGGAGGCGCTGATGGGCGAGCAGGGGTTGGGCAGCAGAGGAACCAGCTGTCCCATCTCCTCCACCCGAAACTGGAGCACCGCCGAGCTGCATGGCTCCACCTCCACGCCCGGGGACAGGCGCTTAACGGCTAGCTGCAAGGACAGGCCTGGTTCTGTGATGATAGCACCAAGACATACAGCTACAGTTAGCTAACGGCTAGCTGCAAGGACAGGCCTGGTTCTCTGATGATAGCACCAAGACATACAGCTACAGTTAGCTAATGGCTAGCTGCAAGGACAGGCCTGGTTCTGTGAACGCCAAGACACACCAGCAATAGTTACAGTTATGCATGGGCAATAAAATGATACAATAATGTAATAAATACATAACTTAACCCTCAGGCAGAACACACAGGCATGTACAGGTTCTTGTAAATTAACTTAAAAGTAATGTAGATGTGTAACAATAATTTAACTCTTCATCCATCCATCCATCCACTGGGAGGAGACCCCGGGGCAGACCAAGGCGCAGATGGAGGAATCACATCGACTCACTGGCCTTGGAGGAAGTTACTAATGTTGCTCTGGAGAGGGAAGTCTGGAGCTCTCCAATAAGCGGTTGAAGATGGATGGATGGATGGAACCCAGCGAATCCCATTCTATCTCAATGGGATAGTTCCAATGTTTGGAACTATAGAGGCACCCGCTTTGCGGCGAGATCAAAGCGCGTCGTCACTCTCTTACTGGATTACTCTGCAGAAACCTTACCCGTGTGGAGGGTTAACCAATCAGAAACGGTACCCGTGTGCAGTGTGAACCAATCAGAAACGACGTACCCGTGTGCAGGGTGAACCAACAGAAGCCCGCCTTCCCCTCCTGGGCCCTGCGCTGCAGCACGGTCTCGTAGAGCCTCACAGCGTCGCGGTAGTTGTCGTGCGCGCTGTGCAGGGTGACGCGCAGCACCTCCCCGCCGCAGTGCACGGGCCTCACCGCCCACAGCGGCATGCCCACACCGCCCAGCCTGTAGAAGTCCCGGCTGGGCAGGAGGTACGGGCGGAGCAGGGCGTCGGCCGGGGAGGACGACGACGAGATGTGGACCACGCCTCCTGTTCCTAAAGGGGTTTAGTTTGAGTTTAGTTTCTGTCTTGTTTTTGTCGACTGAAACTAAGACGAAAAATGTTCGACTTTTTTCACTGACGAAACCTAAATGGAAACTAAATGAAAACTAAGCTATGATGACTAAAACTAAGACTTAAATGTATTGACAATTTCGTCAACAGCTAAAAACTAGACTGAAATGCTAGGAAGGGACTAGTGGACAAGAGATCCAGTGTAAGTCATTTTACACTTGGTTGCATGCTGAAAATAGCTGATTTACAAGCTCACAACGCGCCGCAGTGCGACGCGTTGTAGATCGGCTACAACCACCACTCTGTGTGTGGTGGTACTGCAGTGCCAGGGTCTTACCTGTTATAGCGCCACCACTCTCTGTGTGGTGGTACTGCCAGGGCGGTCTCTGGAGGAAGTCGAGCACCCGCAGGATCCGCTGCTCTCCGTACGCCTCGTGCAGGAAGAAGGTGACGGCCAGGGAGGGGTAGCCTGAAGGAGGCAATGCTTTGCTTAACCCATTTAGACCTGAGGACGATTCTACAAAATGTCTTCTAAATCCTGACAGTTTTCGGAAAAACCTCATGTTTCTATGTCTGTGGTTCTCAAACATTTTCATGTCAAGGACCCATAAAGATATATGTAATTGGCCGCTGACCTCCATCTGAAAAAAATGTTGTTCCCCCTGGAACCCCCCCAGAAGCAAAGATACGAGTTAAAAACGTTCGCTCTGAAAGAATATATATATTCAAAGATTTGCGCCACATTTTCAAGATTTTTTTTTTAATAGCAGATCTACAAGTTCGTAGCGCGGCACACCAAAAGGGGTTCCCGTCTAGAATGGGTTCCCATCTACAATGGGTTAAATGCTTATAACTCTGGAAATACGCGCACTGTCCTTGGTAATAGACATCCATCCAAAGTTCGGATGTCATTTGTGATTTTGGTCTCGCATTGCTCCCACCACGTAAAGGTTTCTGGCGAAAGGTTAAACAGCGTGAGCTAATGCTAATGATAGCCTATGGTTACAGCGGTGGTCTGGGGGGCTGGTCGTCAACAGGCTAAGAACATGATGGAAAAATCACTGGATCGGTAAGGCAAAGGTTAGCTACACTTTGCCGCCACCTAGCGTGGCCAATAAGAAAAAGTTAATATCTTTTTTTTATATTTTAAAAATATTTTTTATCCCACGATTTTTTTTGGTGGGGGCAGCGGAATGACCTCATGCTTCCTTCTATGCATGAGGAGTCCAAGCTGCTTCTTTTCACCTGACAGGGGCGAGTTTCCCCAGCCGGACGTAGCGCGTGGAAGGATCAGGATTACTGTTTTTGTGAGGGTACCTACCCTAGGGGACACAGGGAGAACATGCAAACTCCACACAGAAAGGCCCTTTCGCCAACCCAGCCTCGGGTATGGGC
This sequence comes from Electrona antarctica, assembly GCF_951216825.1. Taxonomy (NCBI): domain Eukaryota; kingdom Metazoa; phylum Chordata; class Actinopteri; order Myctophiformes; family Myctophidae; genus Electrona; species Electrona antarctica. The sequence continues at coordinate 11,387,440 of NC_136792.1, read as the reverse complement.
ACTGATGACGCGGAGGAGAGAACACGCCCCCAGCGCCCACAGCGTCCCCAGCGGGAATCGAACCCAGGACCTTCTAGCTGTGAGGCGACAGCACTACCGACTGTGCCACCGTGACCCAAAAAAAAAAGATCATATTTTGTCGTCTTTATCGTCAAGCGTATACTAGCTCACCTGTGGCGGGACAGAGGTGCGTTGATGATGATGTGCGTGCGTATGATGATGACGACGCAGCAGCGCGCAGCGGGGCCGCCCTCTCGGACACGTGGAAGATGCGCAGGCTGGGGCAGAGCCAGCGCAGCAGGCCGTCCAGAGTCTGCTGCAGGAGGAGGGAGTCTCCGGGGTTGGCCAGGAGGTGCATGTTCATCATCATCATCATCGTCGTCATCGTCTGCTGCTGCTGCTGTTGCCTGCGCCTGGCCACCTCATCTATTGGACACACGCACAGGCCTGGCACTGTTATTTAACCCATTTTGACCTGAGATCAGATTCTAAAAATGTCTTCTACATCCTGACAGTTTTCTGAAAAAGCTATGTTTCTATGTCAGTCGTTCTTTCGATCTTTCAAAAATAGCAGACCTACAAGCTTGTAGATCTGCTATTTTTCAATAGCTAAAGCATAACATAATGCTAACACCAAAAGGGGTTCCCGCCCAGAATGGGTTAAATCGAGGGTGCAAGCACGACTCCAAATCGTTTCAGCAGTATAACGTTCTAATACCCGGTGCACGGTCTGGGCAAGTCACTTTATAAAGAGAGAACACCAGTATGACTAAAGACTAATTCATACATACTCTATAGATTAGAAGAAGAGACATAAACTTACTGGTTGGTGATGACATCTTACTGCAATCAGATCTAAAACGACAATAAAAAGAATACAATTAAAATACAAGATAATGACATTAATGAATCACAAATATATTAACAGCTCTATTTCAATAGACAGATACAGTTTTTAAAAAATAAAACAAAATTAACTGTCTCCCATATTGTGGTGGTCAGGGTTGCCATGCAGGTCTGCTTATATTTGTTTTTTCTATAAAGTCACTTGCATATATTGGTAGTTGTGGGTTTCATTTCTTTGGTCTTGTTTCTAAAGTGTAGATGGCACAGTTTGTTTCTAGGGCCTGGAGTAGAACTTGGAGTCAATCTCAGCTCTTCAAGTAGGTCCATGTCCGCTCTCCCAATGGTGCATTTTATTTTGTAATCTGCCGTGTAAGAAGCGTATACCGGTATTCTCTGTGACACATCTAGGGGCCACAATGACTAACCAATCAGGAAGTAGACAGGCAAATCGACCAATGACAAAGCTTCTAGGAAAATCTTTGAACGCAGATTGCGGCCCCTAGACGTGTCACAGAGACTAAAACATTTTTGGGAGACCCAGCCAGGGACACAGGGACAGACAGACCCAGCCAGGGACACAGGGACAGACAGACCCAGCCAGGGACAGACAGACAGACAGACAGACAGACAGACAGACAGACAGACAGAGGGACAGACTAGAGTAGACCCAGCCAGAACCAGCCAGGGACACAGGGACAGACAGACAGACCCAGCCAGGGACACAGGGACATATGGACACTAGAGTAGACCCAGCCAGAACCAGCCAGGGACACAGGGACAGACACAGACCCAGCCAGGGACACAGGGACATACAGACCCAGGGACAGACAGACCCAGCCAGGGACACAGGGACAAACTAGACCCAGCCAGGGACACAGGGACAGACAGACAGACAGACCCAGCCAGGGACACAGGGACAAACTAGACCCAGCCAGGGACACAGGGACAGACAGACAGACCCAGCCAGGGACACAGGGACAGACAGACCCAGGGACACAGCCACACACATAGCTGTCTATGCACCACTCCAAAAGGTGGACCCTGTTGTAAACAAGTGTAATGCAATATCAGTGTGTCGTCCACACTATACTAGTAACAGTTTTTGTATCGAGTTGTGCTTTCATGTGAAATGTACCCATTCTGCAAACTGTTATACCTGGCTGCGTATTTCTCTCACACAATCTGAATCTGGCAACACTGGTTGGTGGTGGACTTGGAAAGTAGTAACATGTCCCGTTTGGGTGACCAGCCAGATCACCATGACAACACTCACTGTATCTTTGTTGTTAGCATAGAAAACAGCCCAAAAATAACCTGGAACAATGGACACTGGAACAATAAGACACATTATGAAAGCCTCACAATAAAAAAAAACTATTGAAGCAAGAAGAAGCAGCAACAGTTTAGTCTGAAAATAAAGTCCAGCAAAGCGACCGACAGGAGGGAGCAGCAGCCTTTGTTAGCATGCATGCTAAAATAATATATAAGAAAGACATTATAAGACTGCAAATAAACTTTTAAATAACTCACTCTGCAGTTTCAGCGCCAGAGTCCTCCACGTTATTCCCATCATAATCGTAATCATCATCGCCGTCGATCCTCTTCAACGCGATCGGTCTTCGAAGCATCATCATCATCGTCATTATTGTCGTCCGATTTTTTCAGAGGACATTATTATTATTATGATTTATCAATTATTGATCAAAGGACAATAACGGCGCTGCCCCTGGACGGTATAATCAAGGAGTTATTGCTACATTGTTTCAACCGGCGGTTGAAACAAAGTAACACAATCCTACCGTTTGATTTCAGTCAGATCCACTGACACAGACACTCCTCCTCCTAAAACTAACCGGGGTCGGGGACGGTTACTCGCTTTGGGACGGCTGACGTCACCAGCCAAACACGCACCCTTTCTTTTTAATGCCCAAATAAATCTGATCCCGAAAAAGAGCCGATCGACCACTGCGCGTTGTGGGCTATAGTAGTTAGTAGATCAGCTATCTGTGATGATCATTCTACTTTCTTTAGTATCTGTACTTAGATTAGTCGATTTGATTAAGCAGAAAACAAGAATGTCTCTTTTTGTATGATAGGCCCTATAGTCACAGAGCAGTTTTATTGAATACCTTTTATTATACACTTTACTTTATTAGCAGAATAAACACATCTGTATTATCCAGTCGTCCAATAGGCCCTATATTTTGAGTTTTTCTTTTCTTCCCCCCCCCCCCCCCCCCCCTTTTTTTTAAAGGACAACTTTGGTTTTTTTCAACCAAGGTTCATGTTTTAGGTTGTTATTAGAGAAAGTAAAAGATGAGTGTAATTTTTTTTTCATTTGCTGCTTTCTTTCGTTTTGGGGATTTTAGCTGTTTTTTACAGGGGGGCGGGGGCATTCGAGCATGGTGCTAAATATGTATTTCTTTACAAAATATTATGGAGATTTATTTTTGTATTATTTACTATAGTCCTAATAAACCCCAGAAAATTACATCTGGCCACAAATAAATCACAGGATCTACTGAATGTGAAGGTAGCCTACTGGGGGGAAGCCACACTGTGTGTCATAGGCTCAATGTCAGTTTGACACATTCAGTAGATCTCGTGATGTTTTGTGGCCAGATGAAATTTCCTGGGGTTTATTAGGACTATAGTAAATAATTAAAAAAGAAATTGCTATAAAATGTTGTAAAAAAATACATATTTAGCCCCATTCAGCAAATGAAAAAAAAATAACACTCATCTTTTAGTTTCTCTAATAACAACCTAAAACATGAACCTTGGTTGAAAAAAACTAAAGTTGTCCTTTAAGTAGGCTAAAGGAATTAATTAAGGCAGCAGTGAGCAGACCCCCGTTTGAAATAATCTGGTGCCATGCAGGGACAATGGCTACAGAATTCTGGGGAAATGGCAAACAGAAAGTGCAGAAAGTGATAGTCATATTCTCTCATTGGGCCATCTTAATTCTAATCTAGCCAGTGAGTGATATGTAACTGTTCCCCATGTTGTTGTTTTTTCTTCTTATAAATAGAATTTATTAAATATATGAAATATATAATATTTTGGGGATATTTTCCGATATCCAATACTTTTTACCTCTACTCCACTGCATCTCAGAGGCAAATATTGTACTTTTACTCAGAGGCGAATACTTATAGTTAGAACTGTCATGGGTGGGATTACTTTTGGTTCTTTTTTATGCCAATACTTTTGCACTTTATTTTGAATTGGCCAGACTTTTACTTGTAAGTATTTCTATAGTGTAATTACATGTGTGAAGTGAGGGCGCTCTTATCTTTGCTCAGACACATATGCCGTAAATTCTCCATTCATTGTCAATGGGAATTAAATCTTTGTGTATGGACAAAAAAAAACTATTTGCTCGTCCACATTATGACGTAAATTCCCATTCATTGTCAATGGGAATTTAATCAAAATATATTGCATGGGGGGGGGGGGGGGGGGAATCGGTGAAAAACGTGCATATTATTTTTTAAATATTCCTAAAAAGAGAGAAATATCCATTGTGGGTGTATTGGATTTTTCTGGATTTTTCTCTATCACACTATCACTAAACACGGGTGAAATTCACCCGAACACCTGCTTGTAGGAAAAACCAGGGATGTGGGCAGGGAAACAAACCTACCTTCTATGATGTCACTGAGCATCATGAAGGTACTGAAAGACCCACCCACCTCAGACATCAGCAACATTATGAAAATTGCAAAAATATAATCGTCCGGGTGAAAATCACCCATGTTTAGTGTTCTAGGGCCCTATCTCGCTATCCCTTATACCCCTTATCCCTAAACTAAAATTGTCATTTTTTTAAGGTTTTTAAAAAGAGGTCAAATAGGGGAAAGGGACCAGAAACTGAGCTGCATGGCCGATTCTGCTGCTGCCCCAAAATCTAATCTAAAGCCGTCAATAATCACAGGCCAGCAGCAGATGGTGTGAAGAGACAGACGGGGTGCACGGAATTAAAAGTGCACAGGAAGACCTATATATATGGATGGACGGGGCCCGGGGGACTCTAAACCCTGAACATTAAACCCTTAAATCCACGTTAAGAGCATTAAATTCCTGTGGCGGGGTCCTCTCTATTTTTTAAGGACACAGTTTTCTGAAAGCCCATGTAGGGTATTGGCAACTATGGGGGAAGTGCTCTCATTGATGGGTTGCTGGATGTCAATTTCTTAAAAACATGTCAAAGGGTGAAATATTCTTTCGTCCAACTTTTTCTTAGTTAAAAATCCTTTACATGAGCAACATGTCTAATGCATTATTTTACTTTACTGATTAAAAACGTACATTCATTGGAACGTTGCGTCTTTGGACCAATGTCTAATGAAAATGTATTTTGTTGCTAGGTTTAAAAAATAAGCTTTTATGAGCCAATGGATATATTTCAGTTTTATGAAAATTCTTCTGCCATTTATTCATTCATTATTCATTACTCTTATATGTATTGATACATGAAACATTACAGAGTGTTATTTTCAGGGGTTCTGGGATGACATCAGGGACGTGCTGACCATTGGGAAATCTGGGACAACCAGGCCGCCATTTTAGGAAAAAACTAATAAACAAACAAACAAAAATAAATAATATCTTCAAGACTCGGGTGAGTCGTAACCGGCCACGCATGTGTCTTAACCGGCCACGCATGTGTCTTAAGTGGCCACGCATGTGTCTTAACTGGCCACGCATGTGTCTTAACTGGCCACGCATGTGTCTTAACTGGCCACGCATGTGTCTTAACCGGCCATGCATGTTGTGTCTTAACTGGCCACACGTGTCTTAACTGGCCACACATGTGTCTTAACTGGCCACCGGACACGCATGTGTCTTAACCGGACACGCATGTGTCTTAACTGGCCACGCATGTGTCTTAACCGGCCATGCATGTTGTGTCTTAACCGGCCACACATGTGTCTTAACCGGCAACACATGTGTCTTAACTGGCCACGCATGTGTCTTAACTGGCCACACATGTGTCTTAACTGGCCACGCATGTGTCTTAACTGGCTACGCATGTGTCTTAACCGGCCACGCATGTGTCTTAACCGGCCACACGTGTCTTAACTGGCCACGCATGTGTCTTAACCGGCCACGCATGTGTCTTAACTGGCTACGCATGTGTCTTAACTGGCTACGCATGTGTCTTAACTGGCTACGCATGTGTCTTAACTGGCCATGCATGTGTCTTAACTGGCTACGCATGTGTCTTAACTGGCCACTCATGTGTCTTAACCGGCCATGCATGTTGTGTCTTAACCGGCCATGCATGTGTCTTAAGTGGCCACGCATGTGTCTTAACTGGCCACGCATGTGTCTTAACTGGCCACGCATGTGTCTTAACTGGCCACGCATGTGTCTTAACCGGCCATGCATGTTGTGTCTTAACTGGCCACACGTGTCTTAACTGGCCACACATGTGTCTTAACTGGCCACCGGACACGCATGTGTCTTAACCGGACACGCATGTGTCTTAACTGGCCACGCATGTGTCTTAACCGGCCATGCATGTTGTGTCTTAACCGGCCACACATGTGTCTTAACCGGCAACACATGTGTCTTAACTGGCCACGCATGTGTCTTAACTGGCCACACATGTGTCTTAACTGGCCACGCATGTGTCTTAACTGGCTACGCATGTGTCTTAACCGGCCACGCATGTGTCTTAACCGGCCACACATGTGTCTTAACTGGCCACGCATGTGTCTTAACCGGCCACGCATGTGTCTTAACTGGCTACGCATGTGTCTTAACTGGCTACGCATGTGTCTTAACTGGCTACGCATGTGTCTTAACTGGCCATGCATGTGTCTTAACTGGCTACGCATGTGTCTTAACTGGCCACTCATGTGTCTTAACCGGCCATGCATGTTGTGTCTTAACCGGCCATGCATGTGTCTTAACTGGCTACGCATGTGTCTTAACTGGCCACTCATGTGTCTTAACTGGCCACTCATGTGTCTTAACCGGCCATGCATGTGTCTTAACTGGCCATGCATGTGTCTTAACTGGCCATGCATGTGTCTTAACTGGCTACGCATGTGTCTTAACTGGCCACTCATGTGTCTTAACCGGCCATGCATGTTGTGTCTTAACCGGCCACACGTGTCTTAACCGGCCACGCATGTGTCTTAACCGGCCACGCATGTGTCTTAACTGGCCACGCATGTGTCTTAACCGGCCACACATGTGTCTTAACTGGTCACGCATGTGTCTTAACTGGTCACGCATGTGTCTTAACCGGCCACACATGTGTCTTAACCGGCCACGCATGTGTCTTAACCGGCAACCCGGCCACGCATGTTGTGTCTTAACCGGCCATGCATGTTGAGTCTTAACCGGCCATGCATGTTGTGTCTTAACCGGCCATGCATGTTGTCTTAACCGGCCACACATGTCTTAACCGGCCATGCATGTTGTGTCTTAACCGGCCATGCATGTTGTCTTAACCGGCCATGCATGTTGTGTCTTAACCGGCCATGCATGTTGTCTTAACCGGCCACGCATGTGTCTTAACCGGCCATGCATGTTGTGTCTTAACCGGCCATGCATGTTGTCTTAACCGGCCACGCATGTTGTCTTAACCGGCCATGCATGTTGTCTTAACCGGCCACGCATGTTGTCTTAACCGGCCATGCATGTTGTGTCTTAACCGGCCATGCATGTTGTCTTAACCGGCCACGCATGTTGTCTTAACCGGCCATGCATGTTGTGTCTTAACCGGCCACGCATGTTGTGTCTTAACCGGCCACGCATGTTGTGTCTTAACCGGCCACGCATGTTGTGTCTTAACCGGCCACGCATGTTGTGTCTTAACCGGCCATGCATGTTGTGTCTTAACCGGCCACGCATGTTGTGTCTTAACCGGCCACGCATGTTGTGTCTTAACCGGCCACGCATGTTGTGTCTTAACCGGCCACGCATGTTGTGTCTTAACCGGCCACGCATGTTGTGTCTTAACCGGCCACGCATGTTGTGTCTTAACCGGCCACGCATGTGTCTTAACTGGTTTTGTCTGTCTCTGTTCTGGCTGCTGGTAATTAGCGGTGTGCTCCCACCATTCCCTAGTGTCCTGTCTGACCTGATTAGTGCACCTGAAGTCACCCTCTAAATACACACCCAGCGCTGTCATCTAAAGCCTGCCACACACCCTCTCTTACATCATCATGACGTAAAATATAGACACTATGTCTATTTGCTCAGACACTATGACATACAATTCTCCATTCATTGTCAATGGGAACTTTAATGTGTGTGTAGGACAAAAATAGACACTAAGCCGACGTAAAATTGTCGATTCATTGTCAATGGGAATTTAATGTTTTGCAGGACGGACATCTACACTAATAGCTGAATATAGAAGGGGCTAGCGGCTAGCGCCCCTCAAAAATAAAATTGCCAAGATAATACATAATACACCACCATCATAATGGCTCCAACATATGCGTCTCGTCATGCCGAACAACTTTCGTGTTCCGACTTTTGACCTCTGACCTTTAGATCACCCACTATTTTGAGTTATCTGTCTGCACTCCAGGCCAAACCGTGCAGTCGCTTTTGAGGTGGGCTAGCCCCTCTCATGTTTGTTTTCTCACATGTTTGTTTGTTTTCTCACAAAATGCGGCAATATCCTGACCTCACGTCATGGTATCATAGCCGACGTTTCCGAATTGACCTATAGCTAAGCCCCTCCCCAAACTGCTATGGTCCAATCACAGCAAGCATAACATGGGTTAGACAAACCTCTCCACCAATACTTTTCCTATATGATAAAGCAAAAAAATAAATGCCATGCACATATTTTTCCAGTGCATATGGCAGACCTTGTTGACGGATTTGGGAGAGATTTTGAAGGTCTGGTTCCAAAAATGAACCAGTATTTAATGTGTAAAATCCATGATATTTACATTGGAATGAATGAGCCCGGCTGGAAAGTGTCCAAGTGGGAGTGTCTAAGTGGGAGAGAGAGAGGATAGGTGTTTAGAGTTTACACTAGATACACTAGAGAAGTGTAGGAATGCTAAAGTTTAAACACCAAAGTACCGAAACAATGTAATTAATTAGTAAACAATATCCTGAAATATCATTGGTATTAACATACTCACCTTTTTATCATTATCCAGCTAACCATTTAATTGCACAAATTAATTTGATCACTTTGGAAATGAACTATAACATCTGTGGGTTTGACATATAGGCCTACTATACTGATGAAGACAGCATGTTAGCGTAACGATGAAACTTAATGACATTGAAACTTAATTGTTTCTCTCCACGGCGAGTTGGGAAACCGGCGAGTTCTCCGGTATTCCTTTACTTTTGGCCGAGCTGCGACAGCTGTTTGAGGAACTCGGCCGCATTGAACAGTTCACTGCAGCCGTACAGCACCTTCTTACCCTGTTTGGACTCTGCGTAGTCCACCAGGTTCTGGTACTCCACGTAGCTTCCTCCTCCGACGACGAACACGACGGCCTCCTGAAACGGACCCTTGTACCTGGGGACGGCGGAGCTCTCGCTGTCTCTCAGCATCTTGGGGTCAAAGTAGCGGTAGTCGTCGGTGTCGGGATGCGACTTCATCTCCATCAGGCTGTCCAGGGTTCGCGTGAGCGGCAGGTTCTGCTGCCCGAGGACCAGGTTCCGTACGCCCTCCATCACGAGCTGCGAGCCCGAGTTCATCACCCTGGAAAACAGCCCCATGGGTTTGTTGACTCCGCCGCGTGTCTCGTCCTTTTCGAAGGCCTTCCACCGTCTGACGTAGTGGAGAGGCGAGAGGTCGCAGCCCGCGTCCCGCAGCGCCTTCTCGTACTCCTCCAGGTCGGACTCGGAGGAGGAGGACGTGATGTAGTAGATGAGGAAAAGCCTCATCTTGTCCTCGGGCGTCCCGGCGTCCGGGTCGGCGATGACGTGCAGCAGCGGTCTGTCCAATGCGGACCTGCTCATCAGCTTCTCCTCGTACTCAAAGTACACGTCCAGCTTGCGCCTCCTGACGTGGTCGTACAGCGCCGTGGACACGTTGGTGTGGAGCTCGATGAGTCGCTTCTTCTCCAGGAGTTCTGGGAGGGAGCCCATGGCGGAGGTGAGTACTGCCGTGCTGTCGGAGGACGCCATGACTCCACCGTCACCTCCCTCGCTCCCCTCGCCCCCCTCCTCCAGACCCATGGCGCTCTTGAGTCTTTTGACTTTGTCGCCCTGCGCCCTGAACGACTCCAGCTCCGTCTGCACCGACTCGGCCAACTCGGGAAACGGACTCCCTCTGTGATTCTGCCAGATCTTGTCCGTCGCCGCGCAGAGCTCAAACGTCTTCCTGCTCTTCTTTTTGTTGTTGTTTGTCTTCGGTCTGTCCCCCTCTAACCCCTCCCCCTCCTCCTCCGTCTCTATGGTCACCCTGTTCAGATGGACGTCCAGCACGTCGTGGATCATCGCCTGATAGGTCCAGGTGTGGTGGAGGGGCGTGGCCAAATCCAGGTTCCTGTCGGCCAGGACGAGCAGGGGTCTGTGGAAGCTGAACTGTCCCGGGACGGCGCTGCCGCCGGCCGCCGTCGTCCCGCCGCAGTCTCCTCCTCCCGTGAACAGCCGGTTCCTGGCGTCACGGAGGTTCTCACGCAGCTTCTTGTCGAGCTTCGTGGCCACCATCTCCGCTGCGTTCCCGCGGGGGCAGCGGATGACGGGGACGGCACCCAGGGTAACGAAGAAGCAGAACAGACCGTCCACGATGGTGTCCGCTATCGCCTCGACGGCCGTCTCCATCTCGCCGTCCTCCAGGTCCGTCCTGTTGATGGCGCGGTACGACACGAGCTCCCTGCTCTGCGGAGCGAGGACGAACATGTCGTCCTCCAGAGCGACGAAGTTCAGGTACTGGTCGTACACCTTGGCGATCCGGTCCACGGCGTTCGCGGCCACGGCGGCTCCGGCGATGTCCTCCAGCTTGCCGCGGCTGACGGCCGAGATGAAGTTGAGGTGGTAGCACGCGTACAGCCCCTCGCGCACGTCCCCGCAGATCCTCCGCACGTTCTCCTCCGTGGGCATGACGAAGTAGACGGCCGGGACGTCGCCGATGGGCTCCTTGTCCGAGTGGAGCGGGAGGTGTAGCGTGACGCCCGCGTCCCGGAGCTCCCGGACGGACATCAGGGGCGAGATGATGTCCTGTCCGAAGCGGTCGTAGACCAGCACCTTCCACGCGGGCTCGGCCAGTGAGGTCCTCGGAGGAGGTGAGTTGAAGTTCAGCATGCGCCTGAGGGCGGCCGTCTGCTTCTCCCGTAGGGACGGAGAAGCCATTTCTCTCCGATATCGTTCCTCTAAAACTCAGGCCCCCGAACGTCAGAGTTTTTGTTCACGTGCGACCATCGCGCGGTGTTATAAAGGGGTTGTTGTCCGACGCAACCACTCACCGGCACAGCCATACGTGTTTCCATGCAAGCCTACTGAGGCCCATTTGCGCAGGTGCTTTCAGGTCAAAACAGGTTCTGCTTCTTAACGACTGCTGTTCTCCTTTTGAGGGGTGCTAGCATAGAGGTAAAAATCACACCCATGTGAACTGCAGTGGTTGCAACTCCGTGTGGCAGTCCCGGAACATCCAGACCCCCAGGAACGCGGCCAGGGGGCCGGCCCAGTTCCAGGCGAGCCGCCCCGGGTCCGAAACAGTCGAGAAATGACAGAGTTACCGGGTGGGGGTCCCCAGGGGGTCCCCACTGTACTGTCACACCCGAAATCACGTAATGGCTGTTAAGAACTCAGCTTCCCATCATGCAGCTGTGCACAGTGTGGTGCTCAATAGCACCACTTTGTCACCTCCAGTAAGACAGGGCGAGGTCGCACTGAAATAACAGAGCTTCTTAATACGGCACATTAAGAAGCCGGACTTAAACTACGGTATATCTGATGTCAGTGCAAGGTCAGATAGAGTTGCTGGCCGGCTCCATATGCAGATCTAGTATGTCAAATCATGTATGGCTATCCTGGGTTTGATGAGGTCAGTGTCGTGATTTTCATATGATCCAGGTGATGATAGTCAGCTCCACATATGGAGATCCATGTGTTGTACCAACTTGGTCCATTTGCAACTTTTGCAAGTGTGACAACCACACTGGTTATCATGATGAGACTGTCACAATATGGTCATATATTGACATTCCCATATATGGGTTAAAGGGTAAGACCACTTTTTTAGAGGTTTGGGTTGTTTTCTTACCTTATTATGGTCAAACTAGTCCAGTCCAGGAGTTATTTCGCTCCATAGTGCAGTTTTACAGAAAATAGCGTTATAAAAATACCAGCCCATTGACTTACATTGTACACTGAAACAGCTCTCAAAATCACTCTTTTAGTTCGTAAACAAACACAAACAAAGTTGTTTCAGACAATATAGAGCAACACCAAAACTCATGTGGTTTTATTTTTTCATAAAAATGTTAACTTCCTGTTGATTTGTCCATTTTTATTCAGAAGAAAACCCGGACTGGATCCATGGATCCGGATCCAGATCTTCATATAGTAAAATCAACAGGAAGTTACCATTTTTATGAAGAAATAAAACCACATGAGTTTTGGTGTTGCTCTATATTGTCTGAAACAACTTTGTTTGTGTTTGTTTACGAACTAAAAGAGTGATTTTGAGAGCTGTTTCAGTGTACAATGTAAGTCAATGGGCTGGTATTTTTATAACGCTATTTTCTGTAAAACTGCACTATGGAGCGAAATAACTCCTGGACTGGACTAGTTTGACCATAATAAGGTAAGAAAACAACCCAAACCTCTAAAAAAGTGGTCTTACCCTTTAATATTGATGACATCAGGGATCTCCATATATGGGTATAAACAGGGATTGTATTAGGACATTGACGCATCGTCTTGGAATGCCCATATATGGACTTTTTTTTAAAAATTTTCACGGGACGTGACGTAATCACGTAATCACGCAACAAATGGATTTTGGGTTTATAATCATCAAGGTTTAATTTCCCTGCCCTGCTCCTGCTGTTGTGTCGCTTGCCAATGCCAGAAATAACTGATCTACTAGTAGGCCTAAGCATATAATGTTAATAGTCTATATTCTACACTAACAATTCACAGAGGAGAAAGGAGGAAGAAGTCATCAAAGTCACCGGAAGAGTAGGAGCTATAGGACTCCAAGGAGGCATAATATCACAAACTGAGCGGTCGACAATGTCCTTTGAATGGGATTATCATTATTTTGAATCCCAGCTATGAGTCCACCTATTTAAAAAAATTAGGTTGATTTTGTACTGCATACTTTTGGAGTTTAACACTCCACTCCAGTGGGTGGCGGTAATGCACCTTAAATGGTTTGCCAACTGCCATTAAACCCTATAGAAGAAGGAGATCCTACCCAGAGTAATCTAGTAAGAGAGTGGCGACACGCTTTGATCTCGCCGCAACTATGAGCTGTAGTTCCAAACTTTGGAACTATCCCATTGAGATAGAATGAGCACTTCCGCATTCCATTGTTACAATGGGGAGTCAACACAAAGTGTCGCTACTCTCTTAATAGATTACTATGACCCTACCTACCCCGGAAGAAGTTCCAGTTTAACTTGAGTTGGAAGTTTTTATTATTTTGATTTCCGACCATGGAACGTTTTTATTTTCCGTGTTTATTTTCTTGAGTCTCTGATAGTAATTAGTTCGACAAACCGAACAGTCTTCATTATGAGAGTGATGTGTTCGTGAGAAGCAGCAGCAGTTTAGCAGAGGTAAGTTTAAAAACAATGAGAAAACACACATTGTCTTTGTTGTTGTTTAAATCACAACCAACAGAAACTGTGAATGTGATTTCTCATATCAGTGGTTTTCAATCCTTTTACACATCAAGGTGGTCCATTATTTATTCAGCTATAGAAGTGTCTATTTGTACGTCTCTAAAATGTTTTGATGAATTGAACAAGAAGGTGGACCCTCTTGTAAACAAGTGTAATGCTTAAGGGTCGTCCACTCACAGTTAACAAGTCTTTGTATTGAGTTTGTGCTTGAAATGTACTGTAATTCTGCAAACTGTTAATCAATCAATCAAAAAGCATTTGAGCCACGGGACCACCATTTGATGACATTTAGACTCTCAGACCCAAAACTAAAATAATATGTTGTCGTTGGATAAGATTTTGTCCAACATATATGCTGTATTGATGTTGGTACCATAAGACAGATATTAGGCAATACTACTTTGAATCAACTATACGTTGATCAAAGTAATTATTCTTCATTCTCTAAATTGTGTAGACTTCTTTTAAATTAAGTAATGCATGATGTTTAACAATAAATTAACTCTTGAGAGTGTAGAATCATAAATGAAACCAAATTGACCCGTACGTGGTTTCATTTTACATTAAGAGTCCATTTGTTTACCAACCCCCTCAAGGCCCCACTGGTGGTCCCCGGACCACTGGTTGCGAACGGCATCTGTCTGAAACGAAACACCCCCACTCACACCCCCTGAGGAAAAGTGTAACCCCTCTGTTAACTTTATTATTAGGGTTGGTATAGTCTGTCTGTCTGCCTGCCTATGTCTACTCTGTCTGTCTTTACAGAAATGTCGTTCTTCTTTCTAAAAATAAAAATGAGCAAGACCAGACCTGTAGTGTTGTTGTGTATGTTTGGGCGTGTTCATGCAGGCAGACAGACATATATAAATATACATAAAGCCAGGGCAGGCAAAGTAAGCCAGTGTTTTTATTCTGTGTATAAGATCAGATACAGAAGTCTTATTTATGCCACAGGTAGGAAAATAAACTGGATGTATAGTATAATGGTACACTATGACTTTTACTATGACTGTGATGATTTCCTTTCTTCTTCATAGAAGTGTATATTTGTACATTTTTAAAATTTCTAACTTCTGATGAATTGAAAATGGAGGACGCTGATGATGTAAACATTAAGTCTTTGTGCTTTTTCTGGTTCTATCAGTTTCTGTATTGACTTGTGCTTTCATTTGAACTCAACTGTTGGCTACCTGGCCATTCTACTGTTAATTACATATTTCAATCAATCAATATGACTAATTAGTGGAAATCTGTTTCATTTTGTTTACTTATTTCTAACCTTTGTACATAATTATGATACACGTTTGACGTGGTATAACATATAATATATGATTTATTTTAGCGAGAATGTTGGATGGATCAATGTAGGTATATTTATGTATACATATATATGCATGCGTTCAATTAATGTGTTGTTACACAATATGCACATTTAGAGTTGAGTGCAAAATTATAGCTTCTAGTCGTCGTGCAGATGGGGCCGTCTGCCTGTCATCAGGATGACCACACAGTAGCATAGCCATAGCACATAGAGGAGCGATTGATTGATTGATTTGATTGAAAATGGTAAAATTAAAAGGCATACAATTGTATTTTAATTAAGGCATATAAGTATTTTTATCAGCCAGGGTTAATTTTAACAGTTTGTAATTGTATTTATTCATTTATTTAACAGGGACAATGCACATTAGTCAACAGACTCAACACGTCATTTTTCAAATCCATGTAAACGGGCCAGAGTTAGCCATGAGCTAGTTTTCATCTGTGGGCTCTTAAAAGTGGTACAAGGGTACAAAAACATACAATACAAAAACAAGTAAACAGGGGGCAGAACAATTACAGTGAAAAGTGACAAAGGAAGCTAGTAATAATAAAAGTTACTCGTGATTACAGATTTGGTTTGTTTTAAGCTACCTCTTAAGGTTAAATTTGAAGGTCAAATAGTTGGAGGTCTCTCTTACTTCTGTAGGGAGACTGTTCCAGTGATGGGAGGCTCTAACAAAGAAGACTGTTTTACCAAACACACTACGGGCTCCATTTTCGTCACCGCTAAACCCCTTATCCCTAAACTTCTTTGCCTTTTTTTTTTACTATTTTGCAAAACATTTTTGAATAGTTAAAATGGCCAGTCTACAAGCTCACAAAGTGTCAATGTAGATTGGCTAGTTGAACTATTCAAAAATGTCTTTCAAAATAGTAAAAAAGGCAACGAAGTTTAGGGATAAGGGTAAAGGCACTGACGAAAATAGGGACCATAATGTTACATGAAAGTAAACTGTAACTGTTGTCTTGCGTTTCCCTCCCAGCCCAGTTCAGCAGCAGGCTCACATCTTTCTCTCAGAGATGGCTATCGCCCACGTGGCCACGGAGTACGTGTTCAGCGACTTCCTGCTGAAGGAGCCCAACCAGAAGCGCTACAGGAACGTGCGCACGGAGCTGGCCGTGGACATGATGGTGACGTGCGTGGCTGTGGGCCTTCCTCTGCTCCTCATCTCTCTGGCCTTCGCTCAGGAGGTGTCTGTGGGTGAGTTGGAGGTGTCTGTGGGTGGGTGTCTGTGGGTGAGTTGGAGGTGTTTGTGGGTGGGTGGGTGTCTGTGGGTGAGTTGGAGGTGTCTGTGGGTGAGTTGGAGGTGTCTGTGGGTGGGTGTCTGTGGGTGAGTTGGAGGTGTCTGTGGGTGAGTTGGAGGTGTCTGTGGGTGAGTTGGAGGTGTCTGTGGGTGTGAGTCTGTGGGTGAGTTGGAGGTGTCTGTGGGTGAGTTGGAGGTGTCTGTGGGTCAGTTGGAGGTGTCTGTGGGTGAGTTGGAGGTGTCTGTGGGTGGGTGTCTGTGGGTGAGTTGGAGGTGTCTGTGGGTGAGTTGGAGGTGTCTGTGAGTGGGTGGGTGTCTGTGGGTGAGTTGGAGGTGTCTGTGGGTGAGTTGGAGGTGTCTGTGGGTGAGTTGGAGGTGTCTGTGGGTGATTTGGAGGTGTCTGTGGGTGGGTGGGTGTCTGTGGGTGAGTTGGAGGTGTCTGTGGGTGAGTTGGAGGTGTCTGTGGGTGGGTGGGTGTCTGTGGGTGAGTTGGAGGTGTCTGTGGGTGAGTTGGAGGTGTCTGTGAGTGGGTGGGTGTCTGTGGGTGAGTTGGAGGTGTCTGTGGGTGGGTGGGTGTCTGGGTGAGTTGGAGGTGTCTGTGGGTGAGTTGGAGGTGTCTGAGTGGGTGGGTGTCTGTGGGTGAGTTGGAGGTGTCTGTGGGTGGGTGGGTGTCTGGGTGAGTTGGAGGTGTCTGTCAGTGGGTGGGTGTCTGTGGGTGAGTTGGAGGTGTCTGTGGGTGAGTTGGAGGGGGGGGGGGCTCTGGAACAACATATTTTCAGATGAGGGTCGGCAACCAACTACATATATTTTTGAGGGTACTTGACATGAAAATGTTTGAGAACCACTGACATAGAAACGATGGGTTTTTCAGAAAACTGTCAGAATTTAGAAGGCATTTGTAGAATCGTTCTCAGGTCTAATCATTGTCTTTGTGCTGCTCTAGGTACACAGATCAGCTGCTTCGCCCCGTCAAACTTCTCCTGGAAGCAGGGCGCTTATGTCGACTCGTACTGTTGGGCAGCAGTACACACTCACACCCTGCCCCTGTGGCTGCATAAGGTACTACACTACACACTCACACCCTGCCCCTGTGGCTGCATAAGGTACTACACTACACACTCACACCCTGCCCCTGTGGCTGCATAAGGTACTACACTACACACTCACACCCTGCCCCTGTGGCTGCATAAGGTACTACACTACACACTCACACCCTGCCCCTGTGGCTGCATAAGGTACTACACTACACACTCACACCCTGCCCCTGTGGCTGCATAAGGTACTACACTACACACCCACACCCTACCCCTGTGGCTGCATAAGGTACTACACTACACACTCACACCCTGCCTCTGTCCTCTTTTTTGCCATTGACCATATGCAGACCATATGCAGGCCATCTTGCCAGCAAGGTATGAAGGTGAGGTATTATAACGACGGCAAACTCGCCAACATCGCAGTTGTACGAAAAGCTTGAATTATCCTCTTTTCTATCTACAAAGTGTTTTGTTATAGTATAATATCGTTTTGCTGATGTTTGTGACAAGGCCTAAACATTCTGCCCTTCCTCGCCACACTAGGGCTGACCTTCGATCACGCTTTTGATGATCGACGCTTCGAAACGAATCACGATCGATCGTCGACGCTTCGTCATCCGACGGGGGGGGGGGGGGGGGGGGGGGGTGCGAGGCGAGCAGTGACGCACAATGAATTACGCCAGGGCTCCACCGGACGTGTTGCCTCTCCGTCGCGTGCGTCAAAAAACTCACCGGTTCAATTTTACTGCACGCTAATGTCACGCAACGCGGGCAGTGGAGCCACCCTTCATTGATTAAAAAGGGAACATTCCCTGACGGTGACGGAGACGCGACGCTGACGTGCCCGGTGGAGCCCCGGTGTTTTAGGCTTAAAATAAATAAAACAACGATATAGCAGAGATAAACGCATGCTTGGATTGGTCTCAATTATTTTATTTAACAATAAGCAACAATTGTTGCTTTCACCCAATCCGCCCAATTGTAGCAGCCTTCATGAAAGCAGTGACGCACAAATAATTAGGCTTACAATAAAACATCCGACCGTAACAAGTCAACATTAAATAAAACTACCTGACACAGGCATTACCTCTCAAATAAAAAAGATATAATCCAAAGCAGCACAGCAGCACACGACGCGGCATTTTGCATTTATAACTGAAATAAACTCAGAGGCTTCGTGGAAACAGCACACGCAAGTGTAAAGAAAAGGCATTTTCATTATCTTGCCGTAAAATTAACTGAAATAAAGCGTCATTTAATCGAGGCTTTATGACGAGTGCTTGCTGCGAGGCGCACGCAATCAGAGCTGCCTGGGAGAAATGCAAGGCCCTGTGCTTTAATAATTAATTCATTAATATCCAAAACTATACAAAAATGATCACATTTCTATCTATAAGGACAAACCTTATTAGAAAAAAGATTAATAGCATATGAAAGCCTTTTGAAATGTGTAGGCCTGTAGGTTACTGAATTGCAGGTGCTGCCAAATAAGTATAATTACTAGGCTACCAAATGCCAGTCAGTTGCGCAAATATAGGTCAGATCAATTAGCAGAGCGGAGCAGCCTCTCACTGACCAGCTCTTCTTAAAGTTTACTTAGCCTACTTTAATAATATTACATAGTGTTGGATCTCCATCCTCCAGACAAACAAACCTTGGATTATAATTGGATTATGCCTATAATTCTTCTTTCTTCAAACCAGCACGAGCCACAAGGTAAGAAACTATATAATGATTCACTGTTCGCACAGCACCCAGACAGCTGTTCTTAATCGCGTCACATTCCCATCAAAGAAGCACACTAACTTTGTGATCAACCTTCTTAATTTGCTTCGTTTATTTGTAAAAAGCAACACTGTATTAAGACATGGCAGTATAATATTGATGCAAAATGGAAATATGAGAGAGAGAGAGAGAGAGAGAAAGAGAGAATTGCTTTGAGAGAGAGAGAGAGAGTGAGAGAGAGAGAGAG
Source organism: Electrona antarctica (assembly GCF_951216825.1). Lineage (NCBI taxonomy): Eukaryota > Metazoa > Chordata > Actinopteri > Myctophiformes > Myctophidae > Electrona > Electrona antarctica. The sequence continues at coordinate 11,368,224 of NC_136792.1, read as the reverse complement.
AGAGAGAGAGAGAGAATTGCTTTGAGAGAGAGAGAGAGCGAGAGAATTGCTTAGAGAGAGAGAGAGAGAGAGAGAGAGAGAGAGAATTGCTTTGAGAGAGAGAGAGAGAGAGAGAGAGAGACACGTAAAGCCGTTCCATTTCAACTCGCAGGCGCAACTCCGTGAGGCCGTTCGCACAACCTAAAAAGCGTCTCTGTCTCTGAGAGTGCAATATTATAGTTAGTTACCGTACTTATATTAGTGCAGAAAAGAGACAATAAATCCCGCTTTGGAGAAGATGCGTTCCGAATCCGAAGGGGTTGTAGTGGCAGGGTGGGAGTGAGGAGGAGTGAGGGGGGAGAGGGGAGGAGGCGTTGCGAGGTCTGCGAGGCGCCAGTATGGCTCGCGGACCAAATGGGGCCGGCTCGCGGACCAAAAGCAGCCGCTTTTTTTTTTAATGACTATTCGATTTTTTATTTCAAGATCGATTCCCGTGCATATCGATCGATCGTCGATTAATCGATTTTTTTGGGTCAGCCCTACGCCACACACAAGGGAACATTTTTGATGTTGGGTCTTGACATATAATAATTTTCCCCAAGATTGGTATCGGCCGATTGTGAGAAAGAAAACAATCTGTGATGATCGGTCCCCACAAAAACCTGACTGAAGCACCTCTAATCCCAGTCTGCCCCTCTCCTCTCCTCTCCTCTCCTCTCCTCTCCTCTCCTCTCCTCTCCTCTCCTCTCCTCTCCTCTCCTCCTCTCAGTTCTTCCCCTACATCCTCCTGCTGGTGGCCGTCATGATGTACGGGCCGTGTCTGTTCTGGCGGTTCTCCACCGCTCCCATCCTGCAGTCAGACCTGGGCTTCATCATGGAGCAGCTGGACTGCTGCTACAACCGGGCCGTGGACCTGGCCAAGCGCATGGCCACGTCCACCTCTAATGCCTCGTTAGACAGGTAAGGAATCACCTGGCCAAACGTGCGTGGCACTCTGTCCTTTGCTATGAGCTTGTAGATCTGCTATTTTTGAAAAACCCGTGAAAATGTGGCACAAAATCGCTAATCTTTGAATATATATTATTTCGCAGCGAACGTTTTGTAACTCAAATCTTTGCTGCTCCCTGGAACAACATATATTCAGATGGGCATCGGCGGCCAAATACATATAATTTTCGGGGTCCTTGACATGAAATAATTTGAGAACCACTGACACAGAAACACAGGGGTTTTTCATAAAACTGTCATGATTTAGAAGACATTTGTAGAATCTGGTGTCGGGTCAAAACAACATTGTATTGTAAGGTCATGTATAAGACAAAAATATGACCAGAACTTTCGTTCAATGTTCCATGTCTCCTGCCCTCCTCTCCTGCCCTCCTCTCCTCTCCTGCTCTCCTCCCCTCCCCTCCTCTCCTCTCCTGCCCTGCCCTCCTCTCCTGCTCTCCTCCCCTCCTGCCCTCCTCCCCTCCCCTCCTGCCCTCGTCTCCTCCCCTCCCCTCCTGCCCTCCTCCCCTCCCCTCCTGCCCTCGTCTCCTCTCCTCTCCTTCTCTCCTCCCCTCCCCTCCTGCCCTCCTCTCCTGCCCCCCCACAGCGACCCTATGGACGGCTGCTTCATCTACCCGCTGATGGAGAACTACCTGAAGACCAAGCGCTTCTCGCGGACGCTGCTGGTGCAGTACCTGCTGTGCCGCGGGCTGACCCTGCTGACGCTGCTGTGCGCCTGCGTCTACCTGGGCTACTACCTGCAGCTGGCCTCGCTCACGGACGAGTTCGGCTGCTCGCTGCGCACCGGCCTGCTGGTCAACGACTCCACCGTCCCCGACAAGGTCCAGTGCAAGCTGATCGCCGTCGGGGTCTTCTCGCTGCTCAGGTATTTATTATATACTGCAAAATGTCTTCTAAAGACAGTGGTTCTCAAACTGGGGTCTGGGGACCCCCAGGCGTCCATTTTGTTCGTCATTGAGACCAAAACCTGGTCTCAATGACGAACCAATCGGGAGGTAGACAGGCAAATCGACCAATGAGAAAGCTTCTAGGAAAATCTTTGAATGCAGATTGTGTGATGTGTCACAGAGACAAATGTTTTGGGAGCGTTCTACCCATTGCTGGCTGTCTGAAAAAAAAAGGTCATTAAAACTTTCACATTATATGCTTATAGCAGCTTTAACATTGAGTTTACAATATAAATTGGGGGTCCCAGAGATAGAAATAGTAGCTTAATGCATGTCAAACTGGGGGGGGTCCTTGAAATGAAAATGGTTGAAAACCGTACAAACGGGGGTCCCCAGGCTGAAAAATGTCAATTAGGGGGTCCTTGACATGAAACGGTTTGAGAACCACCGTTCTAAAACCCACATTTGCAGGTGTTTCTAAACTGGACATTTTTGCCTGGTGTCTGGGGGTCTTCCCCGCATATATGTAGCGGGAACCCCTTTTGGTGTTTTAAGCATTATTGTATACTTTAGCTATTGAAAAATAGCAGATCTACAAGCTCATAGCGGCACCGAGTGCCGCGCTACGAGCTTGTAGATCTGCAATTTTTTGAATCGTGAAAATGTGGCGCACATCTTTGAATATGTATTCTTTCAGAGCGAACATTTTTTATTTAAATATTTGCTTCTGGGAACAACATATTTTCAGATGGAGGTCGGCGGCCAATTACAATATGATTCTGGGGCTCCTTGACATGAAATAGTTTGAAAACCACTGACATAGAAACATATTTTTTTCAGAAAATTTAGAAGACTTTTTTTCAGCCTCAGGTCTAAATGGGTTAAAAAAAATAGAGGTCTATATGGGTCCATTTGGTTACCAACTCTCCCATCATTTAGCTGGGGACCACCAGGAAACCCCCTCAAGGACCACTGGTTGAGAACCACTGATCTACGCCATCCTATTAATTAGCCCTAAACTATTGTGTGTGTTTTGGTTGGTCAGCCTGGTCAACCTGGTGGTCTACCTCACGCTGGTGCCCGTGGTCATCTACGCCAGCCTCCGCCCGCTCTTCTGCCACGACTACACCCACTTCCTGAAGATGTACGAGATGCTGCCCACGGTGGACGTGCTGCCACACCCCGGGGGGCAGTGGGACGACCTGGCCATGTACGTTCTCTACCTGCACGAGAACCTCAGCGAACTCAAGTCCTACAAGTACATGAAGGTATGTGTGAACTCCAAGTCCAGTGTTGTTTTTGGCAGCAAATCTTGGTTTTAGTCAGTCTCTTGAATAGTTTTCATTTAGTTTTAGTCACATTTTAGTCACCTGGGATGTTTTAGTTTTAGTCTAGTTTTAGTCGACTAAATGTCATAAGATTTACGTCGACTAAATCTACGGTTGATTTAGTCGACTAAAATGTATTTTGGCGGGCCTTGATGCCGTCGTAATGACTGATTTTAGCTTGTAGATCTGCTATTTTCAGCATGCAACCAAGTGTAAAATGACTTATACTGGATCTCTTGTCCACTAGTCCCTTCGTAACATTTTAGTCTAGTTTTTAATCTGTTGACAAAATTGTCAATACATTTAGTCTTTGTTTTAGTCATCATAGCTTAGTTTTCATTTAGTTTCAAAATAGTTTTTGTCAGTGGAAAAAGGTAGTCGACGAACATTTTTCGTCTTAGTTGTAGTCGACGAAAACAACACTCCTCAAGTCCTACAAGTACATGAAGGTATGCGAACTACAGTCCTACAAGTCAAGGTAAACTTTATCGTCCACAAGGGACATTTCAAATTTGTCTTGGGCTTTCACCCGTGCTGCAGCCACACACAAAACATTAATGACAAACAAAATGCATAACAGAGGGAGACACAACATTACACAAGTGCTGCACACTTAGGGTAGTATTATGCGTGTCTTAAGTACCAGGTCTTATGACCTAACTTAAGACCTGGAGGCGTGGTCAATGCTGTTTGGCCACTCAGAATAGCCAAATGGCATTGATCACGCCTCCAGGTCTTAAGTTAAGTCATAAGACCTGGTACTTAAGACACGCATAATACTGCCCATAGTGTGAATAATCTAACCGCTTACAGTTCACTGCTGTTTCAGAGCCTCGTTCAACATTTTAGTTGACGCTGGTACAAACGATTTTTTAAACCTGATGTACTTCCACTTCGGTTCTTTGTACCTTCTCCCAGAGGGCAGAATTACAAACTCTCCATTTAAAACATGGGTAACATCACTGACAATTTGTTTGAGCCTATTTTAATGTAGCCTGCTCATAAATAGACTGCAATATTCTGGACAGGGTTTTGGAAATTCACTGGTAAAAGAATAATAATAATACAACTTTATTTGTATAGCACCTTTCATGACATGAAATGCAGCTCAACGTGCTTTACAGAGCAATGGAGAAAGAAAGAAAAGAAAAGCAAGGCATAAACATAAAAAAATAATAGCAGTAATGCAATACAGTGAGGACATGAATAACAAAACATTTAAAAGATCGATTAAAAGCAAGAGCGTAGAAGTGGGTCTTGAGCTGTGCTTTAAAAATGTCTACAGAGGCTGCAGAATGTGTTGGAATTAATTCCCACCCGGGTTATGTTTCTTGTCATGTAATGTGTCAAGAGTGACTATTTCACATTAACTCTATCTCTACCGCTAGCTGTTAGCATAAACCCCAGTTCCCAGTGCCAGCATACGGGTTCACTTTAAAAGACGGTGTTTACCCCTCCCCCCCACCTCCCCCACACACTCGCTACACACACTCTAGTATCATTGGAACAAGCACACACTCTTTACCTTTCGTCAGAAGCTTTTACATGGCGGGAGTGTCGCGGTAACCTGACGGCCTGGCCAATCAGCAGCAGCTTCTAGCAACTTCTAGCAGCAGCTTCTAGCTTCTAGCTGCTGCTGATAGGCCAGGCCGTTTTGTGGCCGGGCATCAAGTCTGCCTGAGAGTTCCCAGATGGGAGCAGGAGGGGGGAACCCAGTGTACTCTCTGCTGCCCCATCTGGCGGAGTCAGGTTAGTGTCGCGGTACAAAGGCACAAATTAAATCCGAATTTTGGATGGCAAAAGAAAATCCACCAAGGACAGCGAGTCGGATTTATGGCGGTTTGAAAATCCTCCTTTCAACTGGTTTTCACTGAGATTATATTTGCAATCCCATAGTTGGAACGGTGGGGCGTTGCTATAGGAACCGGACCAATGTTAAAAGCTTCCGTAGGCATCAACCATTATATAGACTGAGTATACGTTGGGGTACGTGTATATATACGGACCTGGGGTATGGCGCCAACGTCCGTATATATACGGAAAAAAAGAGTTAAGGTGATAATTGAGTTCTCTACAGAAACACAACAAAAAATACAAGCATATTTTAACATCTTTACATTCCTTGTAGTCCCAGTGAAACAATTGTCCCAGTAAAGTGTGTGTGTGTGTGTGTGTGTGTGTGTGTGTGTGTGTGTGTGTGTGTGTGTGTGTGTGTGTGTGTGTGTGTGTGTGTGTGTGTGTGTGTGTGTGTGTGTGTGTGTGTGTGTGTGTGTGTGTGTGTGTGTGTGTGTGTGTGTGTGTGTGTGTGTGTGTGTGTTCTGTACAACAAAACAGGTGCTGGAGTTGCTGAGGAGACAGGGCGAGTGTTCGGGAGAGGACTTTGACTTCATGGGTCTTCTGCAGAATCTCTGCCAGGTGAAGGTGGACACGGTGGACGGGAAGAAGAAACGATGGCTGGCGTCGTCGTCCAAGGTCAAAGCTGCTGCCGACCCCAACGGGAGCCCCACCACGACCGCCGCCGGCCACACGGGAGCTACGAAGGCTGGCAGCGACGGTCCAGTGTCTCTGAAGGACACCACCTTGGTGATGAGGGGTGAGGAACCGAGTATGGAGAAGGACGCTTCAATTATGTTTCTTAAACCCATTCAGGACCCTATAAACATTTGGTGTTTTTAACCCATTTAGGCCTGACATCGAAAAGTCTTTCTGAAATTACCTATGTTTCTGTATCAGTGGTGCTCAATGTTTCTGTATCAGTGGTGCTCAATGTTTCATGTCAAGGACCCCAAAAATCATATGTATTTGGCCGCCAACCCCCATCTGAAAATATGTTGTTCCAGGAACCCCCCCCCCCCCCCCCAAGCAAAGATTTGAGTTAAAAACGTTCACTCTGAAAGAATATATATTCAACGATTTGAGGCATATTTTCACGATTTTTCAAAAATAGCAGACCGGCACTCGCTATGAGCTTGTAGATCTGCTATTTTTCAATAGCTAAAGTATAACATAATCCTTAAAACACCAAAAGGGTCAAGCATTATTAATGTTGTACTTTAGCTGTTGAAAAAATAGCAGATCTAGATACGAGCTTGTAGATCTGCTATTTTTTAAAAATCATGAAAATGTGGCGCAAATCTTTGAATATATATATATTCTTTCAGAACTAACGTTTTTAACTCTAATCTTTGCTTCTGGGGGGGTCCCTGGAACATATTTCGGCGGCCAAATAAATACATATAATCTTTGCTTCTGGGGGGGTCCCTGGAACATATTTTTACATGGGGTGGTCGGCGGCCAAATAAATACATATAATCTTTGGGGTCCTTGACGTGAAATAGTGTGACATGAGGTTTTTAGAAAACTGTCATGACATCTGTAGAATCTGGTCTCGGGTCTAAATGGGTTAACATATAAATATAATAGGAACTTTGATTGAGTATGTGTCATTCTTCTGATGCTTAATTATTTTATTGCTGGCCAGCAGTTAGCATTTATGAAGTTCCCAATGCCACCATATGCGTTCACTTTTAGGTCACCTCCTATAAATATCTAGGAGTGCACATGGATTGTGATATCAGCTGGCACTCCCATGTGACAAGTATGTGTGCAAAAGTACACCAACGCCTTCATTTTCTCCGTAGGCTCAGACTTTTTGGTGTAAGTAGAAACATAATGCTGATCTTCTATAGAGCTAGTATAGAGTCTATTCTAAGGTATGGTATCACCAGTTGGTTTGGAAACCTAACTGTAAAATACAAATCTGAGATCCTTAGATTAGCCAAAATGGCAGGGAAGATCATGGGTATGTCTACACCTCCGATCACCCCCCAGGTCATCTTTGAGCAGGCCACCATTGGACAGGTTAAGAAAATTGTGTCCGACCCCTCCCATGTACTATACCCTGAGTATAGGCTAATGCCATCAGGTAGGAGGTACAAGCATTCCTTTGTCCCTCTGTCAATCACACTCCTTAACGGAGTCTTTGCAGAGGGCAGACAGGGTAGGGGTCGAAGGTTATGAGGTGATGTTCTTCCTCTTTTGCACTAGGTATGTTGGTGTGTGGTTTTTTTAATGTTGTACGGGTCACTGTGTGCCTTTGTTGTCTTGTATTGTATATTGTACTGTATTGTATTGTATCTGTATGCTGCAGGGCGGGCCCTTGGGGTCCAAGACAAATTTCTCCCTTGGGAGACAAAATAAAGACATCTTGAACCTTGAACCTTGAGTCAGAGTTTGCGCGCCAAATAATTAAAACGTCTGTCCAGATGTGACTAGATTAAATTTTGTCCAATCTGTATGGTAGAGTATGTTAATACAATATAACATACCATTTAAACCATGGTTTATCCCCCCCCCCCAAAGAAAAAAAACGTGGTACTCTGTTTTACCATGTTAACGTGGCCATGCTGCTGCATTATTGGTCGAGATGACTGCCGTAACATTACTGAGGGGAGCTAGCCCCTCCTATATTCAGCTATAGTGTAGATTATTGTCCCAACACAAACATTATATGCCACTGATAATGAATGGAGAATTTATGTCATAATGTGGACGAGCAAATCGGCTATTTTTGTCCTACACAAAGGATTTGGATGATGTGCGACGATAAGAGCGCCCCTCACTTCACACGGGTGTGATTTTGTAATCGGAGGCTGCTATTACAGTCTTCTATCGCTACAAGATGGCCCCTTTCCCTATTGTCATGTTTGGCCTTTTGCCCATGTGGACTTCCGTAGGCCCTGTCTAGAATCAAGAGTGTCCCTCCGTGCCTGCCGGGTCCATAGTACCTATTATTCATAATGTATGAATTATGGATAAGGGGTTAGGACACACTTTTTGGGGATGGGTCAGACCAGAGCCATTATTGTAAGACAGAGTTACGACATTGAGGGGGCAGAAAACTGAGCGCAGTTCATGCGGCCTGGAGAGTGACAAGCTTGAGTTTGAAATACATTGTTTTCAACAGAGGGCGGCGCAAATATCAGCAATTTCAGCACGTGTGCAATATGACAACAGTTTTAAAGTATTATACAGTGACGACTAAAGTCTTTGTAATGTGTATGGTGTACTATTACTCAAAAACGATCTAAAATAAAGGGATTTAAGATCATTAAAGCTGGGCTGTTGCCCGAGTCCAGTGCATTCTGCCAACTTCCGGTCCAGGACATTGTTTGCTATGCTCTTCGCCAATTTAGAAGTCTTATGTAGAAGAGCTGCCATTGGACTCACCATAATTTGCAATGCTGGAGTGACGAGTGTGAGTGAGTGAGCGAGTGGGTATTGGAATTTGGCTTAACCAATTTTGGGGCAGGAACCCCTTTTGGTGTTTTAAGCATTATGTTATGCTTTAACTATTGAAAAATTGCAGATCTACAAGCTCATAGCACGGAACCGAGTGCTGCGCTACGAGCTTGTAGGTCTGCTATTTTTGAAAAATCGTGAAAATGTAGTGCAAATGTTTGAATATATATTCTTTCAGAGCAAACATTTTGAACTCAAATCTTTGCTTCTGGGAGGTCCCTGAAACAACATATTTTCAGATAGGGGTCGGCAGCCAAATACATATGATATTGGGGGTCCTTGAAATGAAATAGTTTGAGCACCACTGACATGGAAACATGATGTTTTTCAGAAAAACTCATGTCATGTTTTAGAAGACATGTGTAGAATCGTCCTTAGGTCAACATGGCTTAAGGCTCAAAGGTCAAACTAAATGTTATTTCTTTCTTTTTTATCTCCATCCCACTGTGTGTGATAACTTTCCTACGGACTTAACACCCCAGTGAAGTATAACCTCTTCTTTCTCCCCTTCCCCACCAGAATTGTCTCCTCTGTTGCCAGGCAACAGTGACGTCACAGGTGGAGGGGAGGTCCGCCAGCGAACGGTGTGATTGGACACTATGCTGGCCAGGCGTTGGATGCAGAAGTGATCTGATTGGCTTGCTGGCCAGGCGTTGGGAGGCAGATACCAGAGCACCGATTGGACGTGATTTAACGGATCAATTAGACCAGCAGTTCTCAACCAGTGGTGGTCCCCGACGAGGTTCCCAGGTGGTCCCCAGCTAAAATGATGGAGAGGTGGTAACCAAATGGACCCTTATTAGATCTTTTAGCTCTTGAGAGCGTAAAATGAAACAAAATGGGGTTCTCAAAAAGGGGTTCTCAACCCGGGGGGTTAATCTTTTTTTTTTTTGCAACTGATTGGCTGGAAAAGAGAAATGAGGAGTTTACATAGTACACATAGTACATGCATAACATGCATGTAATGATTATATCTGGTTTCAGTATTTATTTATGATGTATTTTCACGATTATTATGGTTATTGTAGTGGCCAATTTGTATTGGGGGTGGGGAGGGGGTCACGAGACACAAATGTGAAACATGAAAAAGGGTCGAAAACCACTGGATTTAGGCCATTGTCCTTAAGCAATTATCAACGTATCAATTAGGGCCTAATCGATAATCATTGCTGGATATGCGATGGCAAATCGCCCACATGGGGAGACTGTCCATTTATCTCTGATTCTTTCCCCTAAAATAAGAGCTTAGACGTGGCGAGGGGAGAACAGGGGGGCGAAATAAACCAGGCAGTCAATGGGCGAAGAGCCCACATGGGGAGATCTCCTGGAAAAAAACCGAATAATTTGTCATACGATGTTAAATGCATTTCAGATATTCTTTTTTTTTTCTTTTTCCTAAAAATATCCTTTTAAATATGTTTTTGTGATGGAGCCTGAGGATAGTTTTTTCTGCTTTAATTTGTTCTCCTGAATATATCATATAGTGTCGTTGTCCAACACTATATGAGCCATGTGGCCGGTTCTTGGTCAAGTACACCTCCTGGACATGATGCTAGTATTATGCAGGGACGTGCACACATAGACATCAAAGGGGGCTCCGGGCCCTGCCCTTTTACCCATCTGTAAAACAACTGCCCTTTCCAGACCACGAATGCAGCGTTTGCTATGGTGAAATAAATGCAAAATGCCAGTCCTTTCCATGCCATGCCATGCCGGAAGGCAGCATTCAGGAGAATTGCTTTTTCCCCCCCTGAAGTCTCCTGAACTCGAACACAGTATTTTGCGTTGAACACATTTTGTTTAGAAATCCATGTCGTTACACCTGCATCTCCACTAGCTAAAGAAAGAGTGCTGGTGTGCCCCCCGAAAATAGCTGCTCTACAAGCTCTCAACGCGTCGCAGCGTGACGCATTGTGAGCTTGTAGATCTGCTATTTTCGCTATTTTTGTCCAAAAGTGTCCCTCTTACGGGATTTCAGCCCCTGCCCCTCTAACACTCTCTGCACGTCCCTGAGAGTGACAGTGTCAGAGGTACTTGCCCCCAACCCGGCGACGCCACTACTGATTGCATACTGGAGCCTACACTACCTTTAAGACTGATATGAGGTTAGGGGACTTACATGGCCGGTTAACGCAATCAGTGCTGTAGCACCATCTAGTGGTTATGTGCAGACTGCTGAGGTTTACAGCCTGCTATTTTTGAATTGTAATCATGACAAATATTTTATTTAATTTCAAATGCATTTAGTTATACTTTATGTATAATGAAACAAATACACATTTTGAATATTGCTATTAATAGCAGTATTTGGAACGTCAGTCAGTCCCAGTTGGTCCATATCGTCTCAGAACCATTAACCTGAGGGCCACATTAAGTGAAGGTGGGGGCCACATGTGGCTCCCGGGGCCGCCAGTTGCCCATGTATGGTCTTGACCTACTGGTTGATGTCGGATGATTTTATTTGGACTCCGCTATAGCGAAGCTGGGTGTGATGTGATTCACTGAACAAGCCAAAAACAAAAAAAAACCTGCATGAGCTAATAATACGTTGTGTAGAATAGGAGTTTTATAGGTACTAACGTCAAGTTGCACTACTAGTTATTTGTGAGAATGTAATTTTTATGCCATTTGTCATTCGTATTTCAAACCGTTTCAAAAAGGTAAGGGGAATGCACAATACACAACAGTTAACGCATGGTACTTTACGCAGTTAACACCTTGGAGGCCCAGGGCGGAGTTCTCCGTCCAAGTTCAAGGTCATGGTCAAGTGCCCAACACGGAGATTGATAAATAGGACGGAGATTAATGATAACAAAACCGTTCGCATCGCTCTAGACCTAGAGCCTTGGAGCGCTTGTTGCCCGATCCGATGACGTGTCAAAAAGTGACACGTCATCGAAAATCTCCCCTGCCTGTTTAGCTGACGAAAACGAAAATCTTAAAACGATCATAACTCCCGATCTAAATCATCCCGTCTAATTCTGAATTCTGAAAAATTTCCTCCCGTTGTTGTCGATCGACTCTAGAGTGGTGTGGCTATTGTTAGCTGCTACACAGACATGCACACCAGCTTCCGGTGCGCCGGTAAAAGTGGTCCGTGCGCTATAAATGATGGGCACATGGATGAAATGGATTAAATAGCCTCCAAGGTGTTAATCACCAATATTGGAACTGTACAGAAAAGCGAAAAGTAATGGCATTGTAGGATGAGATTTCCAACAGCTTAGGGCCGATTCATACTCTATTCATATTTTACCGCTGTTTCGGCGCTGTAGTGCCGAAATGATTTCGGCTCGTCAGAAATTTTCAGTAGCACCGAAGAGCCGACTTTAGGACGGTACCCGCCCCCCCCGAACCTCAAATGACGTCACATTGTAGGCTCTACAGAGCCGAACCGACTTTTATTCGGCTCTAAAATAGGAGTATGAATCGGCCCTTAGGCATAACCACTTGGCGTGCGGTCCAAATGAAGGCATAACCACTTGGCGTGCGGTCCAAATGAATACAGCAGTGCTCCCTACCCCACTCGACAACCAATCACAAGGCGATTTTTTTTAACTCGTCACGTACGATTTGCCTACAGTATTGGTGGATTTTTCACTCGAGGCATGTATTCTTTTACATGTGAAACCAACTACTTACATTCTCACGTTGTACATCGATGTTTACTTTGGGAATCTCAGGGAGATAAGTAACATATCAATGCATTTCAGATACCTGCTGTAGACTCCAGGGACCGTGTGTGTGTGTGTGTGTGTGTGTGTGTGTGTGTGTGTGTGTGTGTGTGTGTGTGTGTGTGTGTGTGTGTGTGTGTGTGTGTGTGTGTGTGTGTGTGTGTGTGTGTGTGTGTGTGTGTGTGTGTGTGTGTGTGTGTGTGTGTGTGTGTGTGTGTGTGTGTGTGTGTGTGTGACAGACATACTGGAATGTTACAGAGGATGACTGCCTTTTATACTCATTTATTTTAGTTTATTTTATGTTTTCATTGGTAAACTGTGTGAGAGAAACCAGGGTTTTCATGCTTGCATGTGTATATATAGAATTTTTAATTTGATGCTTGAATATTGCGGGGTCACCTTTTGTGCATTTCTTTTTTTTTAAATTAACATCTCAAACAAAACTGACTTTTGTATAATATTTGTAAGCAAAAGGCTAACTGAATATTTGTAAGAAACGGCTGCTTGATGTGTTTGTGTTGTGATATTGTCATATTCCACACATTGAATACAATATTTGAAATAAGTTTTGAGTTGAGTTTTTTTAATGTATTGGATGGAGAGCCACCAGCGACGTCATCGGTGAGGTAAGAGCTAGGAACTCTGCCTTTAGAATCTTTATCTGCTGGGTTAACCCAGCACCGTTTAGAGGAGAGAGTTGCCACACTTCACGGGGCCAGTCCAATGGTGGCTACGTGCGGCTATTGGGAGCCGAATAGTTACAAAGTCCTGGACCGGAAGTTACTTTACTTTATTCGTTTATTTAGTCGGGACAGTGTATATTGATGAACATTACATGACAAATGCAGTGTAAATATACCAGATTTAGCAAAACATGCTAATTTCCATCTGCAGTCCCCAAACATCAAACAATACAAACCGGACTGACATACAGGACATAGCATACAAATACCTAGTACATTTCAAACGTAATAAGACTAGTAAGAATAAAAATAAAATAAGAAAAGATTAAACTATTATTAGGGTAGGTTTACTCTATTTTGGACTAAGCGTCATACATGATCACAAGACTGGTTATTTTTTAACCATTGTTTCAATTGTCCTTTAAAAGCTGTGAAAGTGGGGATCTCCCTCAGTGTGAGAGGGAGCTCATTCCTGTATTGACAACCTTTTATGGACAGTACATTTTGACTGAAGGCGTCATACCCACTGTCTCTCTTTTTGAGTGGTGTAAACCACTCCTACAACTGGCTTTGTTAGTTTACGTGTCTGTCCTTACCAAAAAAATCACACCCGTGTGAACTGAGTGGTGTAAGGTCTTATATAGACTGATCAGCTGTGGTCTGACGTAATGTCTGACGTAATGAAATCACACCCGAACTGGGTGACCATAGCAACCGTGCTCATTTTTTGAGCACAGACAGACAGACACGTAAACTAACAAAGCCAGTTGTAGGAGTGGTTTACACCACTCAAAAATGATAATGGTTGCTATGGTCACCCAGTTCACCCGGGTGTGATTTCAGCTTTGTTAGTTTACGTGTCTGTTCGTACCAAAAAATGAGCACGGTTGCTATGGTCACCCAGTTCACACGGGTGTGATTTCATTACGTCAGACATTACGTCAGACCACAGCTGATCAGTCTATATAAGACCTTACACCACTCAGTTCACACAGGTGTGATTTTTATGTATATAGTTGGCAGAATGCACTGGACTCGGGCAGCAGCCCAGCTATAAGGGGGAGGCGTCATAAGGTGTCATGTGGCATTGAGACAGTTAATGATCTTAAATCCCTTTATTTTAGATATATATTTTTGAGTGGTGTAAACCACTCCTACAACTGGCTTTTGTGTGCATAAAAAAATGACCATGGTTGCTATGTTCAAAATAATTTCTGACGTAATTAAATCACACCCGGGTGAACTGGATGACCGTAGCAACCGTGGTCATTTTCTCTGCGCAAAAACAGCCAGTTGTGAAATCACATCCGGGTGTGATACATACATTTATCAAAAATGATAGCTTTTTTTACTTAACATATTTTGTGTGATTTCATTACGTCAGACATTACGTCAGACCACAGCTGATCATGCTATATAAAACCTTACACCACTCAGTTCACACGGGTGTGATTTTATTTTTTATAGTAATAGTACAACACAAGCATTACAGAGACATTAGTTGTCACTGTTGCACACATGCCTATAGAATTGCTGATATTTGCACCGCCCTCGTTGAAAACAATGTATTTCAAACTCAATACTCTCTCTCTAAATTAAAATATAAGCTACTTATTGTCTCCACCAGGCCGAAGCCATGGGGAGAGACTCTGGGGCTATATCTTGCGCCACCCCTAAACCTTATCCCTATACTTATTTGCCTTTTTTTTTTTTTTACTATTTTGAAAAACATTTTAAAAAGGTTGTTTAGCACCCTGAACGTCCGTCCTTGTGTCCGTCTGTGATCAGCTAATCTCCGGCACTGTCGTGGCGAAGCCATACACACACACACACACACACACACACACACACACACACACACACACACACACACACACACACACACACACTCTCTCTCTCTCTCATTCTCTCACTCACTCACACTCAATCACTCACTCACTCCCTGGATGGCACAGCAGAACCTCTGCCCCAGAGTTTTCACATGGGCATGTTGTAGCGCCACCAGGAGGCCGTTTTTTTTGCCTATAGGCAACCACACCCATGATACGGAGTTGTTTTAGCTCATATAGGAATAGTTTATTTGGTATATCCATCTTCTATTGCGACTCGTAGTGACTGGCGAGACTAAACTAGTAGATTCAGCATTTAAATGGGGATTGATTGGGGGAACCAAAACAAAGCGCGGCCGAAAAACCGGAACCCTTCAACTAGAACCCAATGTTGATTTCGTCGACTAATACTAAGACGAAAAATGTTTTTCACTCACAAAAACTACATAAAAATGAAATAAAAATGAAGCCATGATGACTAAAACTAAATACACTGTCAATTAATTTTGCCAACAAATAAAAACTAGACTAAAATGTTAGGAAGGGACTAGCGGACAAGAGATCCAGTGATCCACTTGGTTGCATGCTGAAAATAGATCTACAAGCTCACAACGCGTCGCGCTGCGACGCGTTGTGAGCATGTAGATTGGCTATTTCAACACACACACACACACACACACACACACACACAATGTTGTTTCCCAACGGTGCGAATTGTCCAAAAACGTGACATCCATGTCCTAGATTGTCCACCTCGTCGTGTTTGTACTGTGAATGGTTGCGATTGTCCAAAGAGCGTGACATTGTTTGTCTTGGCTTTTTCTCAGGCCACTTCAAACTGGAGTTTGATGTCATTTCAATGACATATCATTTTGAAATCTTACATTCTGTACTTCTTTCATAATCTGTAAAAAGCGAGAAAACTGTCTATCGTAAATGATACAGAGCCATCTCCCGATAATATCGCAGGGACAGTTATTTTTGGACCACAATTCTTATATGAGACGATTCTATTTGACCCGATGTTGTTCTCCATATAGAAGAACTTGAACTTCTGAAAACTCTCAGGATCCTTGACATTTAAAAGTTTGAGAAACCTTCAACCTACATTATAACCACTCAAAAAAATACAAAAAAAGATAACCGTGGATAAAATGGCATTGTCCAAACCTACTATACAGGTTTGGACAATGCCATTGCCACTGCAGATGGGGCCCTATCTTGCTCCACCCCTTACCCTTCCTTATCCCTAAACTTATTTGCCATATTTTACTATTTTTAAAAACATAATAAATATAGTTCAACTAGCCGATCTACATTGACTAGTTGTGAGCTTGTATTTCGGCTATTTGAACTATTAAAATGTTTTACAAAATTGTAAGGAAATGGCTGAAAAGCCTAGATTTGTCACGTAGGTACAGAAAACACGAGAAGAGCAGGCAGGCGCTCCACTCCATTACCTAAGAAGATAGCTGTCTATAAGCGCCAGACAGCTGATGTGAATGGGCTTTTATTGTACCTAATATAGTGTGTGGGCTCCATCCATCTGAGTGTCGATGTGAATGGGCTCCTTATTATATGGTTACTTATATTACAATAATACGTACAGTATAATACATTAATTTCATTGTATTGTAGACTCCAGTGGACTCGTTGGAGGAGGAGACTCAGAGAATCAATTGTTTTTGTATATCCTCTCTTCATAATGTAAATAGTATCCCAAGCGGCAGTACTTATTTCGATGGAAATAAGCAAATTAGCACTAAAACCCAACGCCCATTGAAGGCTTATGGTAGGGGAAATGGCCAATAGGCCGGCCTAATGGGTTTTTGCACAAAATAACACCTGGACCTCTTTGGTGGGGACGTAACAACTACAAATAAAGGTAAAGCCTTCTAGCCCGAAATTCTCCTTTTAAAGGGATAGTTCAGATTTTTTTTAACTGAAGCTGTATGAAATACTTGCCATTAATATTGTGGTTGCAACTGTATTAATTGATTGCCCGAGTCCCGTGGTGGGAGTTCTGCTCTGGTTTTGGTCAATATTAAGTAGTCATTTTGTGGGGGCACTGGGGCCACGCAGTAAAGTAAATTAATTCACAAAACTAACTTAATTTGTATTGTTGACCTATTTCTAATTAGCACAACTTTCGTTCAACTTTGACCCCTCTGTCACATGGAACTATTTGGCGTAGTGACATGGACACAAAAAGACATAGTGAAACACAAACAGTGTGATAGAGGGGTCAAAAATGAACAAAAGTTGCACTATCTTAGAAATCAAGTAATCAATACAAATTACATTCGTTTTGTGGATTCATTTACTTTACTTACCCCCCCACAAAATGACCGGAACTACTTTCACCAAAACTAGAGCAGAACTCCCACCACGGGGCTCGGCAATCAAGTAATACAGTTGCAACCACTATATTAATGGCAAGTATTCAGGGCGGGACTGGCCATAGGACGTACTGGGCATATTCCCGGTGGGCCGCGACCGTAGGGGACCGCCATGATATGATGATTTTTTTGACGGGCATGCAGGCCATATAGGCGGCAGGCCACCAGGAATGGTCCGTGTATGCTGCCATTCTGCCAGTGCCATCATGATAATTTCACTGTACCTGTATCAGTGAGTGACAAATAAACCCTCTACAAAGGGTTGTGTAGTTGTCTGTTGGTTTGTATCATTTATGTTGTTCTGTAAAAGTGGTGGTATTAGGGCTTGTTTGTTTGTGTGTGCCTCGACGGAGCGGGCGGTATAGTTTCTGCTATCTGCATGCTGGTTGTGGTGGGCTGGTCGGGGCCAAATCCACGCGAAAATGACCGGGCCGAAATTTTGTCCCAGTCCAGCCCTGCAAGTATTTCATACAGCTTAAGTTAAAAAAAAATCTGAGCTATCCCTTTAAGCTGACAGACTATGTCAATCAATCAAGTCAAACATGCCAAACATTATATATTTTCAGGGGCATGTCATGTGGTCTATACCTGCACAGCCTTTGTACCTTTTGGGCACCCCTGAGTTAGGCCTACTGAACCTTGTGGAAGACCATGTTTCATATTCCTAAATTGCAAAGTCACCGTTATTCGTTGAAACAAACTTGCGTGGTGCTGTTGAAATGAGGATTACATACGCCTGTCCATGTTGGATGTTTTCTCTAACTCTTTCCCCACATCACTGCGTTGGGGCCTATCATGTGATGTTTTCATGTGCTCAATCAATCAATCAATCTTTATTTATATAGCACATTTCATACAACGAGTGCAGTTCAAAGTGCTTTACAGTAAGAGCAAAAATAAAACAAGAAAGAGCAAAACACAACAAGAGAGCATCAACTACATAGTGATAACAAAAACAAAAGGAGCGACTAAAACAGGAAAAGGACATGCAATGATCTAGTTAAAAGCAATGCTAAAAAGGTGTGTTTTAAAGGACCTATAACATAAAATTCAACTTTTTCTATTTCTTTTGTGTTTTTGGGGCTCCCATATGTGTTTTCTATCCCCACAAATAACACATTTTGAACAATCAGGCTTTCATATCATATGGGTGCTTTAATGGAAATTGCTCTCAGGAACAGCTCGACTGATTTTGGCCTCATCGTGATGTCATCAATGTCACCCTACTTTGTATAATTCCACCTCGTCTTCAGTTCCAAATTTGCATTTCCACTTTGTTTACAATGTCCGCCATTGTTGATTTTCCAAGCTGGCATGGAATGGAAACAAGCCTGGTTTTATCTAGCATCAGTATTATAATGACTCAAATATTAAATAATCTGCATATCAGCACCCCCACCACCTCAGGACATTGTGGTACTGCATCTAAAACTGCTTTCAAAGTCCAGAAAGAAAAGACAAGGACTGGTTATATCAGAGTGGTGATTGAGGCTCAAACATTAGAATTAAGTTTGAGGGACATAGACAATATGATATTAAATATTAAAAACAGTTTTAAAATGCATGTTATTTGCGCTTTAAGATTTCGTTTAAAAATGTCCACAGATTCAGAGAACTGTAGATCCCTTGGCAGGCTGTTCCACAGCACAGGGGCATGGTAGCTAAAGTGCTGCAACCTTTATTTTCATCACTACATGTCTCTCTCCCGTCCATTCCTCCACAGTTGGTTTTGGATCAACGTCAGACTGTAAGGGCACGGTCACACACCGCACACCTTGTGTCCCATTCAGGACGGGAACCCCTTTTGGTGTTTTTGAGGGGAGCTAGCCCCTCCTATGTTTGTTTTTAGTTCAATGGTTGTTTTTAAAAACGCCATTGACAATGAAGGGAAAATGTACGTCATCTTGTCCCTAACACAAACAATAAATGCCATTAACAATAAAGAGAATGTTATGTTTGTGTTGGCACCGTTTGCTTTACATCACCATTACATCACCTAATCAACATGAGTTAGACTGTAATATATCACTTCACACAGGTGTGATTTTTAAGCATTGTGTTATACCTTAGCTATTGAAAAATAGCAGATCTACTGCAAATTTTTTTTTAATTGTGAAATTGTGGTGCAAATCTTATAGGCTATATATAATATACTAGTCCTTACCCGTTCTGAATATATGAACACAAATTATGTACAGTGTGGGTAATGCGATGTAATAGATCACATTACTGATCGGGAGGGAATGGTCCTGTCTCGCTATAGCGCACGTAGGCTACGCTATCGCAAACATAGCGGATTTATACCCCGAAAAGCATGTATCTGCAATAAACGTTTTAAGATTCTGCATTTGCGGAACCCCCTATGGATGAAAATGGAATTGCTTTGGGCTCTCCGTTGATTAAACCACCCTCGACATGTGAGTGAAATTTGGGGTGGATTGGACATTCCATTGCTGATTCTTTTGTAAAACAGGCCCCTCCCACTAACTTTGGAAGCCGATTACAGCCGAACGATACGGACTCTGAAAGGTCTGCCTGTGGTGTTTTAATCGGATAGGTCCAGAGATCATGTGTACCGTTTTTTGTGAGATTTGCACAAAAGCTGTAGGTGGAAGAGCAAAAAGTGTGTTTTGAAGAAAAGTCAAAATGGCGTAAAATCTATTTCACACAGGTGAAATAGATTTATTTATGTATCTATCTACAGTACAGTGGAGTACTCTGACGGTTTCTGAAAGAAAACAACATATTTTCAGATGGGGGTCGGCGGCCAAATCCTTCTACCCTAATAGAACACAAGCCATTTATCTGTTCGGCTTCTCCCACTCCATTAGCACACATCTCTCCATGCAGAAAAAAAAACTGCATGCCACCGGAATTCTAAGACTACATTGTATCACTGCAACTGACATATTTACTGTACAAATATTGCTTTTGCGTGACTGTTATTGCGCAACATTTCGCTGTGATGCAAATCACATCAACATTTCCACAATCACCAACCCCACCCATTTTCACCACACACACACACACACACACACACACACACACACACACACACACACACACACACACACACACACACACACACAAAGTTCCTCACCAGTACAAGCCCCATTAGCTTATTATTTAAGGCCAATAGCTGACCGTATTTAAGGCCAATAGCTGACGGTATTTAAGGCCATTACCTGACGGTATTTAAGGCCACGCTCACACACATTTTCTCATCATCACTCACCACCATGAAGCTGATTTGGACTGTGTGTGTAACGTGGAGCATCCTCTATGCAGGCAAGTCGAACTCGCTATAGTGTTGATTGTGACAGCTAATTGTTTATAGCGTTTTAGTCTTTGGAATGAGATTTACATTTAGTCACATCTCAGTCATCTGAAATGTTTTAGCGTTGGTCTAGTTTCCGTTGACTAAATCTACAGTTGATTTGGTCGACGAAAATGTAGGCCTATTTTGTAGGGATGTCACGTCAATTTCAAATGATCGGAATCGGATCGGGAGCAAAAAAAAAACGTGATCGGGACATCCCTAGTATTTTGGCGGTTCCTTTCAGCATGCACTTGGTTGCGTGCTGAACATCGCAGATCTACAAGCTCACAACGCGTCGCAGCATGACACGTTGTGAGCTTGTAGATCTGCTAATTTCAGCAAGCAGCAAGGAATAAAATGACTTTTAGTTCTACTGGATCTCTTGTCCACTATAGTCCCTCCCTAACATTTTAGTCAAGTTTTTATTTGTCAACACAAATTTCAATATATGTTAGTTTTAGTCATGGAAGCTTATTTTTTATTTAGTTTTCATCAGTGAGAAAAGGTAGTTGACGAACATTTTTCATCATGGTTTTAGTCGACGGAATCAACACTACAATCAACACTACAATCAACACTACAACTACAACCGAGACTAAAATTGGAGGTAAGTCTGACATCTTAACCACTTTACAGTGTTAATTCTGTTGACTGTTTTCATTTAGTTTTCATCAGTGAGAAAAGGTAGCTGACGAACATTTTTCATCATGGTTTTAGTCGACGGAATCAACACTACAACTACAACCGAGACTAAAATTGGAGGTAAGTCTGACATCTTAACCACTTTACAGTGTTAATTCTGTTGACTAAGACTACAAGATTTAGATATTTAGTCGACTAAGTCTAGACTGTTAGACTAAAGAATTTCAGATGACTAAACTATAGGACTCAAACTAAATGGTGTTATTCAAATTAGACTAAGACTAAATCATTTCTGTCGAAATGAAGTGTCAGTGTCAAAATTAACACTAGTCTTAATATTCTAGTCTTAGTCGACTAAATATTAAAATTTTAATTTTGATATTTAGCTGACTAAGACTAGAATGAGACATTGCAATTTCAGATGACTAAAATAGGTTTATAAAACTAAATGGTGTGTTATTCAAAAGACGAAGACTGAGACTAAATCAGAATAGAGCACCGAAGTCTGACATCAATATCGGTAGAGGGCGCAAATCCACGGGTCCATGTACTTATTATTTGCATTGTAATCCCCATAGAGGGATTTTAGATCACCTCATATAAGAACTGTTTGAAAAATAAACATGTCATCCCGGCCGTTTCACACATGGATATGAAGAATCTGCTACTGAATCTGAACTGCTACTGAATTAGTTACATTTTCGTCAGTCACTCATATATGAGTGACTGACTTTCACAAGCAATACAGACAATAACGCCGAGACAGCTTGTTTATTTTTGGACCACAATGCGTATATGAAACGATTTTAAGATGACCCCATGTTATTCTCCATAGAGAAATTACTTCCGTGAACCAGGCAGAACCAGGGGATGAGCGAGTGACGTCAGGACTTCGGCGCTCAATTAGTCAAAATTAACACTGCACTTAAACCATATAAAAAACAAAAATACATCGCATGGATGCATCCTCGCATGGATGTCAGTGATGTATCCCAAGGTCATCAGGGTTTCGGGTCTCCCAACATCATACCCCTCACTCAGGTGACCCAGCCGGGGTGATCAAGTCCCGACTTACGTCCCAGTAGCTACCCTCGATCAGTCCCATTGCCACACAATCTCCTCCTGAACTACTCTGCCGGGACTGGGAGGCACTATTTTGGTGCAAACAATATGTGCTTGCTTGTGAGCTTGTAGATCTATTTTATATTTTCCCAGAGTGACAATTTTTGCCTATGTAATATCTGATATAGGATTGATTGATTGATTGAAAATGTTATCACCAGTTTGTAGAATGCGTACAGTTCAATAGAAGTACAGGCCAATACAAAAACTTCTAGAAAAAGCACTAAGACTAGTTTACATAACGGTCCTCAATTTTCAATTCATCAGAACATTTAAAGACATAGACCCTATATGTGACATGCGCCTGGACTACTTGGCCAGCAGGGCGCCCCAGGGATTCACATTTCTTAACGGCTGTTGGTAGGGCGTTCCACAGTTTAGTGGCATAAGAGCGCAATGAGTTTAACCCCTTGTTTGAGCTGAATCTGGGTTGAACGTGGTTTGTTGAACTCCTGGTGTGATTGTGGACTTTGTTGGAAGGAAGGAGGAGGTAGGTCCCGTACACCATTATTTTGGTAAAGGATTACTTTATTGAAAAAACTATGTTTCGATCCTAGTGGATCTTTGTGGCGGCTGTGGCTCAGGAGGTAGAGCAGGTCGTCCAATGATCCCTAGGTCGGTGGTTCAAATCCCGGCTCTTCCTGTCCACAAGTGTCCTTGGGCAAGACTCTGAACCCTACATTGCCTCCAATGAGTCGGTCGGTGTGAGCTTGCCACCAATGGTGTGTGAATGTGGGAAGTGAGGACGCTGGCCTCACATATGAATGAACCATATTAAAGCGCTTTGAGCACTTGGAAAAGTGCTATAAATATGCAATTCATTCATTTCATTATTCGTCAGGTGACTCAGGTCAGTATCTGAAATGGTGGACTTTGTTGACATTAAGGAAGTATTTAGACAGGTACATGGGTATCTCGGTGGTGTAGCGAATATTGTAGACCAGGCCCATTGCAAGTTGCTGTAGCCTACTCTGTCGTCAACCCAAAGACATTCCTAGCCTATCAAAATGTGCAGGGGTGAGGTGGGTTCTGGGAGTAAGGCCAAAGTAGTGGCCTGACCAGTTTGACCGCTATAGGTTTTTATTTTTTATTTAACTAGTGAAAACACATGGAGAATCTTTTCTTTTTCAAAAAATAAATGACTTAACGGTCACATATATAACGCAGTGGTTCCCAAAGTGGGGTCCGGGGACCCCCAGGAGTCCTTGAGGGAGTCCCCAGCTAAATGATAGTTTGGAACCAAATGGACCCTTATGGCTCTGTAAATCTGAGTGTACAAATGATGGAACCAAATGGACCCAGTTAAATTATTAAACATTGATTTTACAATATAAATTGGGGGTCCCAGAGATTATTAAATGTCATTAAATGGGGCTCCATAGCCTAATGCATGTCAAACTGCAAACTGGGGGTCCTTGAAATAAATCTCTGCTAGAGCCGTAAAAATCTTCTCTTATTGGGGGGGGTCCCTGGCATATCTTTTCAAATGGGGTCCGCGGGCTAATTAGTGTCAATTTGGGGGTCCTTGACATGAAAAGGTTTGGGAACCACCGGTATAATGAATCTCTCTATATTTTCCTTAACTCAGCTGAAGCTGTCTCAGACCTGCAGTGTTTTACGTGCACCGATAACACAGACGCTCAATGCGCCGTCACGGAGCTACTGAACTGCACCGGCGATGAGGTCTGCTTTTCGGGCTCTGTGGAGTGTAACGTACAACTTTTTCTTTCTGCTACTTATTTGCTTCAAACAATACGATTTCTGACGTTTCCTTCAAGATAATTATTTTGTGGTTTTATTTTTTGTATTTTTTTCCGTAGCGACGGTGGGTCCGAGGATCATCCGCAGGCAGTGTATTGCCCTCTTTAGGTGTGGAAACAATACAATGAATGTTCCAAATCCAGCTCTTCACACAAACGTCGGTCCAGGAAACGGCCAGTTAACAGCGATGTGTTGCAATACCTCGGGCTGTAACTCTATGTTCTTTCCAGGTACGTCAAATACTTACCACAATATGTATTGTATCATATAAGACCAAAAAATAAGACCAGTCTGGAGTGAGTGGTGCTGTACTGTACTCGTGCTGTTGTACTGTACTGGACTGTACTGTACAAGCCCTCCTCCCTGGCCTGTGTGTGTGTGTGTGTGTGTGTGTGTGTGTGTTAGGATGCGCAACAGTGACACTTGGTGGACAACAAACGCTATTTCCGTACTTGGACGGACAGCCAGACACATGAGACACAGCCAGCCAGGGACACACATAGCTGTCTATAGACCGATTCAGAAACGGGTCTCACAAGGCTGCTGTACTTTACACCTCATACTTGAATGCTTAGTATGAGGTATAAAGTACAGCAGCCTTGTGTTCCTAAAACAGAAAGATTGGGTATTGGGTAAGTCTGACGTTATGTATCTTTCAGGACCTTTCACTGCTTTGTCTCAACCATTACTACTAGTATATGGCTCTGGTCTCAGCCACCGCGGTAGATATTTTGACATTCCGTTTATTTATTTATTTTAATGTTGCCACTACTGTTGGAGCAGCTATAAACTACACAGGTTCATCCTGATGTTCTGGGCATCTTTGTAATGTTAGTGTTAGTAAAAAGCAGGTAAAAGAGTAATGTTTGAGGCAGACTAACATCAGTCACTTTTCCATTCACTGTAGTAGAAGGAGGTGCGGGGAAACCGCAGATATGTCATCTCCGCCTCCAGGAAATACGTTGCCTGCGACCATGAGACCCGTTTCTGAATCGGTCTATAGGAGTGGCTAGCCCCACTAAAACCGCTAGTGTTTTGTAAAATTCTCATATCTTCATACCAATGTTATCAATTGTGATCAGTCAATTGTACTAAAAGTACGTCTATGGGTATAGATTCCACTTTTAATTCATGTTCATCTTAGCTTTTTAATCATTATATTTTGTTTGATCAAATTGGGATTTAATTTAAATCATGTGACAGTTTAGGTTATTTTATAAACCTATATACGATTTAATTAATTTCTGACTACACATATACACATTTTTGATGACTAGGCTATGTTGTTTAAAAAAAACAAAAAACATATATATATATATATATATATATATATATATATGACTGTAGGACACATTATATTGATCTTTAAATAAGTTTTAAGCTTTTGAAAAACACTGTTTGCCAATAATTATTCTTCACCTAAAAAATGCAGTCATTTTGCAAGTTACCAAATACCAACTGCCAGGCAATCCCTGATCTAAACTTGGAATTAAAGTGAAGCTCGGGTACATTTTAAACGTGCAACACTATGACATGCTAAACTATATTTATGTTTTATTTTCACGTTTAATTTCAGTTCCTAAGATCCCGTTTACACTTCAAGTAAACGGTTTGAAGTGCTTCACCTGCACTTCACCTTTTGACCTCGTATGTCACAGAATAAACATCTGCAGAGGACGGAGGACGATGTGTGTTAACAACACAGGTGAGTCCTAACATTTTACACTTCATGTACCAGATATGATATCTACATGAGTTTGATTGATTGATTGATTGATTGAAGTATTTATTAACAGTTTTGCAGAATTACAGTACATTTCAAGCACAACTCAATACAAAAACTGTTAACTGTGGACGACACCATAAACAATTTATAGTTTAGGGATTTAGCAGACACTCTTAATCCAGAGCGATTTACATTAAGCATGAACAAAAGAAAAGCATGGCAATACATCATATACATACAAACTAGTTATTGTGAATCATACTAACGTAACAGTGTAAAATCTATATAATTAAACTATGCATATATATACTATATAGTGCTATGTTTACATAAAATGCTATAAATCTACATAAACTGCTATCTAAAGCATTACACTTGTTTACAATATAGGGCCCACCATGTTCAATTCATCATAACATTTGGAGACGTATAAATATACTTTATAGCCAAAAACAGGAAATCATCATAGAGGTAAAAAGGAAAAAGAAATGTCTTAACCCATATGCTGCCTCCTGCTGGACGCAGAGCCAACCGCAGCCCGCCGAGACGTTTTCAATGTAGCACACGCTGGACTCACATCCTGTTTGGGCGTCCATCTTTGATGCTAAATAAATAGCGTCAATGCTAGCGAGCTAAAATGAAGCCATCCTTGCTCTAGAAAGCGCCACCCGGATAGTTAGTTAGTTAGTTAGTTTAATTTATTGTCCACGTGTGGACATTTGTCTTCGGTCTCATCAACAGTAAAAAACTAACAGTTACAACAACAGCATGGCAACAACATGGCAGGTGTAGGACTACATTCGAAACACCTGTTGTTGGTCCCCAACATGGCAGGTGTAGGACTACATTTGAAACACCTGTGTTGGCAATGTGTGAAGTTTGCATTAAAAAAACGTGCTAATGTCAAACAATCTTTTTTGTGTGTGTGTGCGTGCGTGCATGCATGGGTGTGTGTGTGTGCGTGCGTGCGTGTGCCCACACACGTGTGTCTGTGTGTAATAATCTGTAGTGATAGTGCCGGACGGGAGGCTCCAGCGCGCTCACGGCTGCGTCTCCCAGTCATGGTGCGAGGGTAGGAACCTGTGGCTGCAGTACTTAACCCCTCTGATCACGCTGTCCACGTTCTTATCCGGACCTTTCTGCTGCAATACTGACTTCTGCAACGGCAACATCTCCGTGCTGAACCCTCAGGACCCCCTTCTGCAGGTGAACCCCCCAAGGTTTCAGACCTCTCTTAACGCCGGCAGCACCGTCCCTCTGCTGAGCACACACATCCTGAGTATCTTACCTCTGACGCTTCTGCTCTGCAGGTTGATAGTTTAACCCATTTAGACCTGAGGACGATTCTACGAATGCCTTCTAAATCTGAAATTATGTTGATTTGAGTTAAAAAACATTAGCTCTGAAAGAATATACATTCAATGATTTGCGCCACATTTCCACGATTTTTCAAAAATAGCAGATCTACAAGCTTGTAGCGCGGCACTCTGTGTCACGCTTGTAGATCAGCTTGTAGATCTGCTATTTTTCAATAGCTAAAGTATAACATAATGCTAGAAACACCAACAGGGGTTCCCGTCCTGAATGGGTTTTAATAATACAGTGGGGTTTTCGACATGCACCTTTTTCAGGTCAAGGACCCCCAAATTGACACCTCCGTGCAGCCTGTGGTGGCCACAAACGTACCAGTCACTCCAATCTCTGACATTGTAACTGCTCCATTCACTTCTGATTCTCTGATAGAGATAGACCCCCCGATCGCCAATACTAATCCAGGCGCCTCCAATGCTAATGTTATTACTAATGCTAACGGTAGCTCCTCCAGTGCCAATGCTAACCGGGCATAGGTGGCGGGTGGATTTTACCTTTGGGTAGGCTAGAATTGCGTGGGGGGGGGAACTCTCGCGGCCGAGCGGAGCGAGGCCGCGCACATTTATTTATTTCCCCCAGATGGTCTAAAAATTAGTTACTTTGACCAATTTATTACCAATCTCGTACACCATTGCTCACGAAAGCAACACCCTTGACCCAATTGAGTACCACAGACGAATAACAGTCTAAGTCCACACTATTGATCCATAATATATAAATGGTAGATAAGGGTTCAGGACAACGAGGCCTTTTCATGGAGGGGTCAGTCTGAAATTTGGACTTAGACTGTTTTTCGTCTGTGGTACTCAATTATAGACACTGCATTTAGCTTTTAATTAAAGTTCCCCGGGCATTGTTTTGGGATATTTTGGCCGATATGGGTCTTTTTCTCAAGTCTCGAGTCAGTGTGGAGACTTGCCCCTCCCGGCTCATGGCTCTTCACAGACGGCACACAGACAGCAGCCACTCCGCTGAACGTGTCAGTGTTGCTGCGGTCACTGGTGGTGCAGCTGAGTGCTGACAGCCGAGCCGACTCACAGCTTCTTCTTAGTTCTGAATTACTTTATCTTTGCCTTGAAAAAGACCGTAGGGCGTAGGTAGGCTATATCCATTTTGCGTTTTGCTGTTTTCCAAAACAAACCAGTGCGCTACTGTTTGCTACAAAGCGACTGGAAGGAAGAGGTTTACAGAAAGGCTACCAAGTAGCCAATCATATGACCCGATCAGCGATCACCAGGGGGCAGCGACAACACACACGTCACACACACACACACACACACACACACACACACACACACACACACACACACACACACACACACACACACACACACACACACACACACACACACACACACACACACACACAATAGCCTTCTATATAATGCTGCGCACATATATTATATATATTTAAAAAATACCCAGCAACATTTTTGGGAAGGCTAAGCCTTCCCTAGCCTTACATACCCGCCGCCTATTCTCTAAGAAGCTGGTATCTTTTAACAAACCCAGCACAACTGCAAGGCAGATATTTTAGTGGTGGGCGACAGTTTGCTTAGGAATTTGATTCTCCCTGGTGCCGTGTCCTACTGTCTTCCTGGAGGAAAGATAGTTGATTTGATTACACTCGTTCCAGCTGTTGTTGATCTATTTTGAACGAGAGGCAGGTCAGAAGTCAGAAATGAAGAGCTTAGTATATCCATCTGGTCAAATCCACGGAGAAAGAAAATGAGAATCAAGGATAAATCACCCCTTGGTTTTCTCCTGCATTAGCAGCATTATTTAATGAAAGGAACAGAGCCTGGTCTCTTGCTAGGTGCTCTGGAAACCCAGCTAATTGGGCTTGCTTTCGACAAATAAGAAACAAATGCACCTCCTGTTTTAGAAAGGCCACATCAGATTATTATTTAAATGTAATTACATGCTCGCAGGGAAACTCCGTACAATTCTGGAAAGCAGTTAACTCCCTTAATAATAACTCTTCTAAGCTAGCTACCTCATCAAGTTAACGACAATAATAATAGCTTAATCTCAGACCCTGTGTAAATTTGCTCTGCTTTTAATTTGCAATTCGCAAAACTGGTCACAGGACCCCCTCTTTCCACTCATCACCTCAATACTAGAAATAGCTCAACAGATCAGTTTTCCATCCAGCCCCTTTCTACTGTCCTGTTGTTCTGGAAGCCCTGCTTAGTGTTAATCATAAGACCCTCCACTGGAGAGGATAATTTAGATCCTTTCTTTTTTAAAACAGCAGCACCTCTCATTGCAACACACATTACACATATCTTCAATCTCTCTATTTTAATTTTAGAATATATATTTATTGAGCATGATTGAGCATAGATGAAGCATAGATTGGCGTCAGTCTCTGTTCCTATTCATTCCCTGTAACATTAACATTTTTGTTAAGTTATAAGCCAAATAGAATTACAGGGAATGAATAAGACCTCCATGCAGGGGATCTAGAAACAGAGCCTGTATACAGGTGGATGCTGGGGAGGCGGTGGGATTTGCAAAAACGTCATGAGCAGCAGGTTAGCAGCAAGCGAGACAGGAGAGAAGCCAGGAATGAGCATGTGGGCAGATTTAAATAGCCACACTGATCAGGTAAAGAGTGCATGACACTAGTCAGACACTAGTCACCTGATCAGGTAGGCGTGCTCATGAGTTGCCTGCCTGAATTAGCTACGCAAGCTTCGCATCATAACTGCTGTCACTCTAGTTACAAACAACATTTTAACTGTTTTGGACAACAAATTACATTGCGCCGCCCTCTTTGTGTCATAGTTATGACAACCATCAATCAGTGAAGTCCGGGAGCACCCAATCTGAGTTTCGTCCAGTCTCCATGGGGGTCCCCCAGGGCTCAATCTTAGGTCCTGTGCTCTTCACAATATATATTAACATTATTTCGGCTTTAAATTACTGTCATGCCCACCTTTATGCAGACGACACAGTCTTGTATTGTGTTGCTGACACAGCCCAGCTTGCCACCCGTAAGCTGCAGCTTGCATTCAATACTCTCCAAGATGCCCTGGTTGAGCTCAGGCTTGTTCTAAATACAAGCAAAACTAAGTTCATGCTTTTCACCAGGGCTAGAACCACCAGACCAGAAAACGTAATCTTAATATCTTCCAATGACTCTACAATTGAAAGAGTCTCAGAATACAAGTACCTTGGCATCTGGCTGGATGAGAAATTGTCATTTAAATTCCACATTGAAAATCTATTCACCAAACTGAGACAAAAAAAAAGGTTTTCTCTGTAGGAACAAAGCATGTTTTCCGGCATCCTGTAAAAAAACAATCATTGAAGCCACATCTCTCTCAGTTCTGGACTATGGGGACATGATTTACAGGATTGCTGCACCATCCACTTTAAAGCACCTCGATACGGTTTACCATTCTGCCCTAAGATGGGTCACTGGTGACAGCTATATGGTACCCATCACTGTAAACTCTATGAGAACGCAGGCTTGTCCTCTCTGTCCGAGAGGCGGGACAAGCACTGGTATATGTTTATTTTCAAAGCCATCTCAGGAATGGTCCCCTCTGACATTTGCTCTATGTTGGATCAGAATCCAAGTCTGTATGAGACCCGCTCGAGTGACTTCCTGACCCTCAAGGTTCCATTTGCTAACTCAGAGCTAGGTGTAAAGCAGCTTTCTCTGTCAGTGCTCCATTTGATTGGAACGAACTCCAGAAGTCCCTAAAAATCAGATCACTGCCTTCCCTAGGTCAATTCAGGGAAATGATTTCTAGCACTTTTGTTCAACAATGTAACTGTTTTAATTAATTATCATCTATTTATTATAGTTATTTTAGTTTTGAATACTTTTTCCAATTCATATATTTGATATTGCTGTATTTAATGTATATTGCTGATTGTTGATTTTGTGTTTTGTATTTCGTCTACATTGAAAATGAGGGCGTGTCCCTCAATTGTACTCTGAGCTTAAATAAAGGTTATGATGATGATGAAGTTAATTTAACTCTGAGTGTACAAGTTTTGGATGTATATGAATCTTAAAACAACAAAAGAAGAAAAATAAAAACCAAGAAATAATTTGTTTCTTGGACTGGCTGTTTTTTCTTTGCTGCTGCTGCTGCCGCCTTGTATTGTACTAAACTGTTAGACCTATGTACCATTTTGGAAAATAAATAAACATTTTAATTATAAAAGAGTGTACAAATGGTTCCATTTGTACAATCTCTGAGTTACAGACACAAGGGTCCATTTGGTTCCTAACTATCATTTAGCTGCATGTGTCGTCCCTTTGGGGCATCTATGTGACTTTAATTTAAGCAGGGGCCCAGTGGTGGAAAGTAACTAAGTACATTCACTTAAGTACTGCACTTGATTACAATCTTGAGGTATTTGTATTCTTTACTTGAGTATAATTTCCAGTAGGCTACTTTTACTTCTACTCCAAATATTGTACTTTTACTCCACTACATGTATTTGAAAAGTTTAGTTCTACAGTTACTTTGTAGATTTCAATTATTACAAAACATAATATAAGAACGACTTCACCACTTTTCAACCTATCTTCATATAATAGGTCCTCACTAATGTTCATGCTAAAATCGCACACAATTTTCCCTACTCAGTCTGTGTCTCATAGGAGGGCTGTGGGCAGTTCAGAAACCCGACCACCAGTGATCATCGATGAGGATGAAGCTAATAGAAACTGCAGGCTTTCTAGTCCTGAAAAGTTGCAATGCGAAAATGGAAGCCATCATTCTCACGATAATACAAATCTAAACATTTTTTCAAAAAGAATCTGCCTAACGATGATGTCACTGGTGGACGGGTTTCTGAAATGCCCACAGCCCTCCTATGACAGACTGAGTAGAAAAAAAAGATGTCCTTTTATCATGATTATTAGTGATATGAGCCAGGACCTATTATATGAAGATAGGTTGAAAAGTGGTGAAGTGGTCCTATATTTTTAACAGAGTGTTTCCACATTGCAGTATTGATACTTTTAACTCACGTAAAATAATTTAGTACATTTTCCATCACTGCAGGGGAGTCACATTGAGGTTAAAGACCTTATTTTGTGTGTGTGACCTACACTTTAATTTAATTTAAGTTAATGAGACCCCAAATATGTAATATAGCAGTTTAATACATTTTGTATCTGTAATGTTATAGAGGGGTATGCACGTGACATCATCATTATACGTGGAAGTTATGCGGGAACTCCTACTGAGTGGCAAAAAAACTACTTTCTGGCCTTGACACTTGACAGCCCCATACATCCAAACAGAAAAGTCCTATCTGATTGCATTAAACGACGTTAAACGACATTAAACTCACTTCGGCACTCTATTTGCCACTCACTTTATGCATGTGCATACCCTCTTATTTATCATCAGTTACTTTTTGCTAGTTGAGAGATGTTGTAATCTCTGTGTAGGATGAGCCAAACATGGTTTATTTATTTTGTATTTGTGCACTGGATTGGATGATTGATATGTGATGGATGGAGGCACCACATTGGTTGGCACAAGATTGGTGGGAGTGTCTTTGTGGGTGTGGCCATCCTGCAGCGGATATAAGTAACCTGCTCACGGTTTGACCGTGGGGGTTAGGGTGAGCTGGGAGAGATGACTGTGGGGGTTAGGGTGAGCTAGGAGAGATACAGGGCCATATCTTGCACCTTACCCTTATCCCTAAACTTCTTTGCCATTTTTTAATTAAAACCCTTTTTTTAAATAGCTTTTAAAGTGGCTAGTTGAACAATTTCAACATTTTTTGAGTGTTGCAACCACTCCAAGGAACAGCTTTGTCCCTATGGGACTATGGGACTATGTGACTATGTTTAGAGTACCAATAGGGGGTGCTGTTGCACCACTCGCTTCAGGCTGGTCTGATTATTATTTTTTTAAATAGTAAACAATGGCAAAGAAATGGAAGAAGGTATATGGCACGCAAGATAGGCCCCATAGTTTTAATTAATAGTTTCCATTACATTTTTCTCATTGTTTAACTCAATTCCTTGGCACATATTTATTACATATATTGAAAGTTGAATTGTAATATTTGGTGCACTGAAGAGAAGTAAATCATTTTAAACTGATGAGCTATTGTTTGGACATGAGTCTTTTTTTTTTAAAATCTCCCAGGCAGTAATGTATAGCTCGCCCAGTGCAACATACCAGTTGTAACCTGATTGTGGTAACGATCACAAGTTAAGAAACTGGTGAAATTTCTGTAAATGTGTGTTCTTTACTTAAAATTAGAAAACATTAAAATTAATACAATTAGATTTTTTGGGGGTGTGCAACGGTGACTCCAGCAACTCCTGCGGTTTCCGCAAATGTGTTCTGAATGAGTGTTCTGTAATGTTTTATAATCAGTTACTCACCCACATACACCCACTCACAGACACCTCCAACTCACCCACAGACACCTCCTGAGCGAAGGCCAGAGAGATGAGGAGCAGAGGAAGGCCCACAGCCCCGCACGTCAGCATCATGTCCACGGCCAGTTCCGTGCGCACGTTCCGGTAGCGCTTCTGGTTGGGCTCCTTCAGCAGGAAGTCGTTGAACACGTACTCCGTGGCCACGTGGGCGATAGCCATCTCTGAGAGAAAGATGTGAGCCTGCTGCTGGACTGGGCTGGGAGGGGGGAACACAAGACAACAGAACACACTTTACAACATGTAACGTTTACTTTCATGTAACATTATGGTCCCTATTTCCATCAGTGCCTGACTCTTATCCCTAAACTTCTTTGCCTTTTTTTTTTTTTTTTAAAGATATTTTTTTTGCGGCTTACGCCTTTTATTGGTTTTTGAAGGGACAGACAGTAGGCTGACAGGAAACGGGAGAGAGATGGGGGAAGACATGCAGTAAAGGCCGTGTCGGGCTCGGGAGTCGAACCCGCGGCACACTGCGACTGGATTACCAGTCGGGTGCCCAGACGGTTACGCCACCGCCTGGGCCTTCTTTTCCTTTTTTACTATTTTCAATGTCGGGTGGGCAAAAGGTATTGTATGTATGTGTATGTAATCTGACACCTATCTTAATTACGTCACCATCAACAGCCAATTATAAGTTATAGAATATACCTACCCCACCTACCAGTATACATACCACTTCTGGTCCCGCCGACCACAACACTTGCACGCTCTGCTTGCGCAAGTAATAATAGCCTACCTCATACTGTACATGGGTACTGCCAACTATTTCCATTGAAGAAAATATATTTGTATGAATCATGGATGAGAGTTTTGTAAATTCACATACCTGTGTTGGCCCCACGTCCATCTCTTCCTGGAAATAGAAAATTATTTCATGTTATTTTCTAAAACAGTTCACTTCTACCAGAAAAAAATGTATATCTTAATTATTTTGCGGACCCTGCAGGACCCCACTTTGATAACAGTGGGTCCACGCACAATTAAAGAATGTAGAAGAAATTGAATTGATCAACACCTGTTATCTCTCCTAATGGTACCAACATCAATACAGCATGGAATTGTGGACAAAATGTTATCCAAAGGCAATTACAGAATCCATTAGTTGTGGGTCTGAGAGGCCTGTGGCTCAAATGACCAATACATAAATAATGGGCCTTGATATGAAAAGGGTTGAAAACCACTACAGACTTATGTACTATTTCTTTGCCCTTACATAGGCTACATGCAGCTATTTTCAGCTATTTATTGTATTTATTTATTTCCCCCCTGCACGGTGTCCGGTCTTGCAGTAGACTATGCAGTATGCAAATGCAATGCCAGTTGGTACCACAAGGTGGAGCACTGCTCCCTCCCTATCTTTGTTCTCACTTCTGTCCGCCCGTGATCAACTGTCATTAATTTAAAATGGAGGATAATTCAACAGATACAATGCCAAGGGGCTTGTCTTTGGTATATAATACAAATTATATTGCATCATGCAACTAACTGTCTAACTGTAAACCTACTAAAACCTCCAAAACCATGAAGGTGCATCTTTTATCCAAATTCTTCATCTGCAGAGCTACAATATACTTTTTTAGACCTTTTTAATTCTTAAAAAAATAAGACCATTACTGCATCAAAAGTAACAGATATTATACTATGAAAACTGGTCAAACATTGGCCAAATCGTCAAATAATATGCAAGAAAGAGGCATATTACAGAGATGGGCAAATGGCAGATCTTCAAGCTCACAACACCGTCCTCGCAACGCTTGTAGATCTGCTGTTTTCACTACATTTATCTGTGAAACTGAAAATGTAATGCTCCAACTCTTACATTCCAAGGGCTTAGTTATCGGGGAGGGTGGTCCCCAGATCAAATGTGATTATTTTGGTGGTCACAGCCGGACCAAAGTTTGTGGAGAGAGACGGGAAAGGTGTGGGGGACCCACTCCAAGTGTGGGGGGGGGGGCCTGCGTGTAGCGTGTTTACAGTCTAAGGGCGTCTAGGTGCTGCCACACTATCGAAAGAGCTGCGCACGTTCTCGGCTGCGCGCAGCTTAAATTCTGAGTTTTTAGACAGCTGGTGGATGGAAAAGAAGCTCCACCTCCGCGGACTTTTTGCGCGACGGCCAGATTCCCGGAAACGCTCTCCTCCGCACAAAAGGTCTGCGGAGGTGGAGCTTCTTTTCCATCCACCAGCTGTCTAAAAACTCGGAATTTAAGCTGCGCAGAGCTTAAGAAGTGCGCAGCTTAAGACCGTTTTGCGCTAAGGTGTGGAGACGGTGTCTGAGACTGTCTGAATACAAAGCGACGGTCTGCGCATGCGCGACCAGACTCAATCGGGGGGGGGGGGGGGGGGGAGACCCTGTGTCATTTCAATAAACAGGGCCAGGCGCCCCTGGAAAGGTTCATTCATTGTATTGGCTCCACACCTTTCGATTTGCATACACTGCCTGCAGATAATCCCGCCGATGCTATGAAAGAAATCCAAAAAATAAAACCAAAATAATTATCTTGAAGGAAACGTTGTCAGAAATCGTATTGTTTGAAGCAAATAAGTATCAGAAAGAATTCAAGAAAGTTGTACGTTACACTCCAGAGAGGACGATAGGCAGATTTCATCCTCGGTGGTGCAGTTCCGTAGCGCCACGACGGTGCATTGAATGTCTGTGTCATCGACGCACGTCCAACACTGCAGGTCTGTGACAGCTTCAGCTGAGTTAAGGAAAATATAGAGAGATTCATTATACCGGTGGTTCCCAAACCTTTTCATGTCAAGGACCCCCAAATTGACACTAATTAGCCCGCGGACGGCGGACCCCATTTGAAAAGATATGCCAGGGACCCCCCCAATAAGAGAAGATTTTTACGGCTCTAGCAGAGATTCTCAACCCGTTTAATTTCAAGGACCAGTGGTGTGCACATATAGACACTAGGTGGTGCTAGAGCAGTGAGCACCACCTAGTGCCCTCTGGACAGCAATGTGCCCATTTAAAAAAACAAAAACGGAATGTGAACCATGATGACATTGATCAATTCTTGATGAAAAAGCATCGGTAGCACTTTATAATAACTATACACTATTAACCATTAATTAAGCATTAGTTAATGCTTAAGTAACCATGAATTCATCATTAGTAAAGCATGATTCATACATTACTAAGCATTAGTAAACACAGTTGTAAGCATTTCAACTGCACACTATTAAGCGTTAGTTAAGCATTAATCAAATACTTGACTACTTATGATGAACTCATGATTACTTGCTTAACTAATGGTTAATATGCTACTGTATAGTTATTATGAAGTGCTACCAAAGCATCTAAGATATTATTTATGCCCCAAAATCTATAAATCTCACACTATTGAGACAACCAGCCGGTTCCACGCGCTGCACAAGGTGCCCTTTTTTCACTTGAGCACCTGCCCCTCTAAATGTCTGTGCACGCCACTGTAAAGGACCCCCAGCTTGACATGCATTAGGCTACGGACCCCCATTTAATGGCATTTATAATCTCTGGGACCCCCAATTTATATTGTAAAATCAATGTTTAATTTAACTCTGAGTTACAGACCCATAAGGGTCCATTTGGTTCCAAACTATCATTTAGCTGGGGACCCCCTGGAACTCCCTCAAGGACTCCTGGGGGTCCCTGGACCCCACTTTGGGAACCACTGCGTTATATATGTGACCGTTAATGACCGAGGCTAAGTCATTGATTTTTTTTTTTACATCATATGAAAGCAGGGAATCATAGCTTCAAATTGAGTTTGACCCACCAGTTTTGGAGATATGGCTTATAGAGTAATGTCTTGCAGAGAAACAGCAAGTTGAGAAAAAAGTCTTGAAAGGTTCACTTCTGTGGTCTCTAACATTACACCTAGCTACATGTTTAAGCATTTATTTCATATTTACATGTCGATTTCAGCTCTGACATTTATTTCACACATTCTCTAGTATGTGAAGAGTTTGTCTGTGCTATTAACAAATTTTGTATTAAAAAGATAATAAAATAAAATCTGTTTTTCTCCTCTCCTGAACAGTTAGTCTTGCCGCCATGACTCTCTGTATGAAAAAGAGTCACATTATGTGCATGACATTATAAAACCATGAAAGAGATTAATTATATATAGGCTACACATGGCATTAGAAACATGAACTCTTAGTGTTATTCTTATTATTTTTTCGAAAATATATTTTTGTCTCCACCCGGCCGAAGGTGTTATTCAAATTAGACTAAGACTAAATCATTTCTATCAAAATTAACAGTGTCAGTGTCAAAATTAACACTAGTCTTAAGAATAAGACTAGTCTTATTCTAGCCTTAGCTGACTAACGCCTCTTTTACACGGTGACCATCTCCAGATAAAACGGTCCCGTTGCGTTCTCATTTTTTATTGACCCTTTACACGAGAACGCAAACATTATGAAAACGCTGTAATGTCGCTAGGTGGCGGTAACGGGCTGCCAAATAGACCAGTCACCCACGTATAAGAAGAAGAACCCCTTCACGCAACCCTATCGGGGTTTTGAATGACGCTTCCAGAACACAACGTGGTTGTGTCCGTCGATCGCTACGCATCGAGGTGGCTGACAGGCAGCCCAGAGCATATAGGCAGAGCGTGCCACGGGATGGTTATATATTTTATAATACATTAGGCTACATAAAAGCTGCTGCCGCGGCTGCCACCTATCACAATTAAGGCATTTTATTTACATCATGGTTTTACATTCACCATCGCTGATGAGCAGTGCTTTGTAGGCGAGGAGGGAGGCTTGTTCAGGAACTCCATTATATCATATATGGCTCTGCATCAATGTAATAATATATGCACTGTGAGCCAACGTGAGCCATGATGTCAAGTTTTGCGGATTCACCGTTTTGCCTGTTTACATGGAGAAGGGATAAAACGGCGTTCTCAAAGATTTCCACTCTGGGAGGTGGTTTCACTTTGTTGCGTTTTCACCTCCTGAAAACACCCTTCTCGTCTAAACGGACCCCAGCAAACGATACTTTATTTTGCCGCTTCTTACGAACACCGTTCTCGTGTAAAGACCACCTAAGACTAGACTAAATATAGTCCACGGCCAAATACAGATAATTCTGGGGGTCCTTGACATGAAAAAAGTTGAAGACCACATTTTTGTAGAATCTGGTCTCAGGTCTAAATGGATTTAAGTGCAGTGATAATTTTGACAGCAAATTCAGATTTAATCTCAGTCTTCGTCTTTTGCATAATTTAGTTTTAGACCTCTTTTAGTCATCTTATTCTAGTCTTAATCAGCTAAATATCAAAATCAAGATTTTGATATTTAGTCTTTTAGACTAAGACTAGAATAAGACTTATTCTTAAGACTAGTGTTAGTTTTGACACTGACACTGTTAATTTTGACAGAAATGATTTAGTCTTAGTCTAATTTGAATAACACCATTTAGTTTGAGTCCTATAGTTTAGTCATCTGAATTTCTTTAGTCTAATAATAGTCTAGTCTTAGTCAACTACATATCTAAATCTTTTAGTCTTAGTCAACAAAATTAACACTGTAAAGTGGTTAAAATGTCGTACCTACTCGCAGCATAAGTTGTTATTAAATTTGTCCAATTTTAGTCTCGAGTAAATGTAAAAACAAACAAACAAAACCTAAAACCATGATGAAAAATGTTCGCTGACTACCTTTTTTACTGACGAAAACTAAATGAAAACTAAATAAAAACTAAGCTTACATGACTAAAACTAAGACATATTGACAATTTTGTCAACAAATAAAAACAAGACTAAAAATAGCAGATCTATACAAGCTCACAATGTGTCGTGCTGCAACACGATGTGATCTTGTAGATATGCTATTTTCAGCACACAACAAAGTGCATACTGAAAGGCACCACCAAAATAGGGATGTCCCGATCACATTTTTTTGCTCCCGGTCCGATTCCGTTAATTTTTCCGATCACGTGATCGGATCGGGACATCCCTACAAAATAAATTTTAGTCGACCAAATCAACTGTAGATTTAGTCGACTAAAACTAGACCAACGCTAAAACCTTTCAGATGACTTAGATGTGACTAAAAGACTAAATTCCAAAGACTAAAACTTCTATAAACATTAGCTGTCAAAATCAACACTATAGCGAGTTCGACTTGCCTGCATAGAGGATGCTCCACGTTACACACACAGTCCAAATCAGCTTCATGGTGGTGAGTAATGATGAGAAAATGTGTGTGAGCGTGGCATTCAATACCGTCAGGTAATGGCCTTAAATACCGTCAGCTAATGGGGCTTGTCATGGTGAGGAAATAATGTTACGTGTAAACTGGACATTTTCCAAAGACAACTGAGAGTACAAATTGTTGTCATTTGCTTAGGTGTTTGGAGAAAAAACACTGGACATTTTCCAAAGACAACTGAGAGTACACATTGTTATTATTTGCCAATTACAACATTTTGTACTCTCAGTTGTCTTTGGAAAAAAAACAGGTGGTAAAAAGTACTCAAATGTTTTACTTACAATTTAGGCATATTTAGCAGACGCTCTTAATCCAGAGCGATTTACATTAAGCAAGAACAAAAAAAGCATGGCAATACATCACATACAAAGAAGTAGTTATCATGAAACATGCGTAAGCTAACGTAACAGTGGAATATCTATATAATGAAACTATGCATAGCCTACTGTATATACTTTAAAGTGCTATGTCTACATACAATGCTACTGTATTCTAGTGCTGTCTACATAAAATGCTATAAAATGTCTAAGTCTACATAAAGTGCTATCTAAGTTACGTAAGTTGAGCCTTTGCAAATGCCTTCATGGCCCAAGCTATGGGCCATGAAGGAGTCTGAAGAGGTGGGTTTTCATACTATGGCGGAATATTGGGAGTGAGGCTGCAGTTCTGATTGTAATGGGAAGTGCATTCCATAGTTTTGGAGCCAGAAGGGAGAAGAGTTTGGGACGTGTGGAGCGTTGCCCAGGCGTTTTTATTGAAGGTACTTCCAGCTTCCCTGCGTTGGCTGTTCTGAGTGCGCAGGAGGGTTTGTAGGGTCCGATCATACTGGCAAGATTTTGGCTGGTTGAAGACCAAGCGAGCTGCGGCATTTTGGATCAGTTGGAGAGGCTTAAGTGCACATACTGTTAGGCCAGTAAGGAGGGAGTTAAAAAAGTTTTGACAAGACTGTTGTCTGGAATAGGAGCTGGGCTGACTCCTGGGTGAGGAACGGTCTAATTCGCCGTATGTTATAGAGTGTAAACCTACAGGATCGATGTGTGTTTTGAACGAGAGCTGACTGTCCAGGATAACACCAAGGTAAACTGGTAAACTGGTAAACTGGTGCATTTATATAGCGCCTTTATCCAAGGCGCTTTACATAGATGTGCATTACATTCACCCATTCACACACCGATGTCGGCGGAAACCATGCAAGGCACCAACCAGCACATCAGGAGCAATTAGGGGTTCAGTGTTTGGTTCCTGGCTGTTGGGACAGGGAATACAGTTAGTCTGTCCCAACAGACGTTTTCCGTTGTCTACGGAAATAGTTAGCTCCCGCATAGGGCATGATAGACTAGTCCTGAAATGGAAAAAAAACCTTTAGAAAATGACCCTGTAGGCATTCTTGAGGAAAAGTACTTAATGGGTTGTTTCTATATGATTTTGATGTGCTGAATCCATTTCTGCCATGATACGGGTCACCGTGTGGTCAGACATTGAGTAATTTGCATACTTAATCACTACAAACTGGAAATGGGCTATAATTCTGATAAATAATTGTGCTTAATGGGTCAATGGAGTAATTCACATTTTGTATTTAGCATTTTTTGAAAGTTCAATGTAACCCAAATAAGAATCCACTGTATGCCAGTGAAATAAGGGTCCCCGTTTTTTAGAATTCCTCTTCCAACAACATGGTGATGTTTTAGGCAAAACATCCTGGGCAAAGTAATGTATACACATAGGCCCCTGGTGGTGACCCAAAACACATTGAATTCAATGGAGCGACATTCTATAAATAGCTATTCTATAAATATAATGGGGATTTCTGCTTTGTAGAACTCACCCCCAGAATGAAAAAATATGCCGTTCCATAGACTAAAATGTATTCTTGGTGAATACATTTAAATATAGGCCTAGTGAATGGAATATTACTAGCACAATTATTTATGAAAATTATAGCCCATTTCCAGTTTATAAGCCCTCAAGTTAGGTTTTAGTATTCGATATTTCGATACAGTTAGCCTACTACATCGTTACACCATTACACAATAACACCATGAAACCGCATGCATTACCCTTTTCATGTCACAAACCCCCTAGAAGGCGTCCGCGCACCACAAGGGGTGCTCGGCTGCACGCACCACCGTTTGGGAACCCCTGGCGTAGACCTATACCCCATCCTACTCAGCGAATGGACAGTTAACACAGGAGTTAAATGTATTCCTTGAATTCATGGAAGCCAATAAATAATTTGATGACAACTTAAGTAAAAAATAAGTAATTCTTTAACTTCTGCAGTTGTCACGTAATGTCACAGGACAGAGCCACGGGCAACGAGACCAACACATTCTCATCCCATGTCATAATTTTACCTCGCCTTCTGACGTTTGGCAGGAAACATGAATTACCTCACCTATTGACGTATATCGGAAAAATAATACGTCATGACGTGACTTAAGTGTAAAAAGGTCACGCTCTGACGTTTTTAATTTTTCTGTCTAAAATAATCTGAAGCTATATTATTATTCATGTCATGTTAGAGCAGGTCTGAAATAAATGTCAGAGCTGATATCGACATATAAATATGAAATAAATGCTTAAACATGTCACTATGTCTATTGTTATAACCATTGGGTTAACCAATGCTAACAGCTTCCCTGCTAAAGTATGCAAATTCCGCTAAAATCCGCCTTTTTGTACACAATCGTTTTGGAAGATAATACTAGTCTTTTACTAACTGGCTAACATAAATAGCAGATAAAGAAGTATTAACACTGATAGTTTGTAAAAAGTGTGTTTTTTTTTGTCCGCCTAAAGCTAATTCATGCTAATGTTCCAACTGGGGGCACTGGTGGAAAATGCGGAAAGAAGAAGAAGAAGACTCGAACGAATTTAGTGTAAACATTGTAACATTATATCACCATAACGTGGTTATTATTAGTTGCTTTGGAATGTACCTGCCATGAAAATTAAGGTCATAATAACGCAGATCGCATCGATATGTAATATAGTGCGATAATGTACTTG
This sequence comes from Electrona antarctica, assembly GCF_951216825.1. Taxonomy (NCBI): domain Eukaryota; kingdom Metazoa; phylum Chordata; class Actinopteri; order Myctophiformes; family Myctophidae; genus Electrona; species Electrona antarctica. Next base: position 11,325,537 of record NC_136792.1, on the reverse strand, counting down.
TTTAGCTACAGGATTGATATCAATATATTAGCTAAATGTAGCTAACGGCTATCGTTGCGGCGTTGCCAGTTTCTGCGAGAGAAATAAGCAACCCGCCCGGTATATGAAAACAAGCCGAAAATAGCAGATCTACAAGCATTTAACAACACAAATCTTGTCCAAATCTGATATGGGGTCCCAGTCCCTGGCACAAAATAAATTTTTTGATGTAGGGTTCTTGGACAATACATAATTCTGGGGGTCCTTGACATGGAAATGTGTGAAAATCACTGGAAACTTTAGAAACAAGCCCCCCAAAAACGCAACCTGCAAGGCTGCAACTACCAATAAGCTCAAAGTCGCTTATAATAAGAGGACTTGGCAACCCTCGCTACAGGAAGTTAAGTCATTTGACACTACTCGGTGAATATAAATAATAATAAAAACATGTAGGACCAACTTCCTGTAGCGAGGGTTGCCAAGTCCTCTTATTATAAGCGACTTTGAGCTTATTGGTAGTTGCAGCCTTGCAGGTTGCGTTTTTGGGGGGCTTGGGCTTGTTTTCATATTTCGGGCGGGTTGCTTATTTCTCTCGCAGAAACTGGCAACGCCGCAATGATAGCCGTTAGCTACATTATTTAGGCGGACCAAAATAAACACACTTTTTACAAACTATCAGTGTTAATACTTCTTTATCTGCTATTTATGTTAGCCAGTTAGTAAAAGACTAGTATTATCTTCCAAAACGATTGTGTACAAAAAGGCGGATTTTAGCGGAATTTGCATACTTTAGCAGGGAAGCGGTTAGCATTGGTTAACCCAATGGTTATAACATTAGACATAGTGACATGTTTAAGCATTTATTTCATATTTATATGTCGATATCAGCTCTGACATTTATTTCAGACCTGCTCTAACATGACATGAATAATAATATAGCTTCAGATTATTTTAGACAGAAAAATAAAAAACATCAGAGCGTGACCTTTTTACACTTAAGTCACGCCATGACGTAATATTTTTCCGAAATACGTCAAGAATTGAGGTAATTGAAGTATTTGCCAAACGTCAGAAGGTGAGGTAATCATGATGAGACAATGTTGACGAGACAGACAGACAGTGAGACAGACAGACCGACAGAAAGTAATGCCGAATGATTTTGATAATATATTACTGATTTTTTGTTAGTTAACGCATTATATATGTAAGGGATAATATCTGGCTAGGTGGTCATTGTCCACCTTCAGGGAGTGTAACCACCTCGGCTTCGCCTCGGTGGTTAAACTCCCTGTCGGTGAATTATCTCCCGACAATGACCACCTAGCCAGATATTATCCCGCTTATTACATGGCTAACTAACATAAATTAATACATTGACCCAAAACACAACAAAAAAAGTATTCCATAAGTTCGCGCTGGCTGTGTCTGCAGCTGCAGGGCTGCAGCACTGTCGGAAAACAAGGAAGCGAGTTGATCAAATAGAATCAATTTTCGGGTCCTGCTTCGTCTATTTCTCGCTCAAATGTTTTCAAAAACATTTTTAAGAGCAATGTTTAGCTGTAAATGACATTGTGTGTCACTAGTGTGTGTGTGTTTACATGGCTGTCATGTTGAACATTTCTAACTCAAATCTTTGAAATGAATCAGGCTGGGAACCAGGCTAGAGCCCTGTCATCTTGTCATCTTGTCCCCCGTCATCTTGTCCCCCGTCATCTTGACCCCCGTCATCTTGTCCCCCGTCATCTTGTCCCCCGTCATCGTGTCCCCCGTCATCTTGTCCCCCGTCATCTTGTCCCCACACATCTCACATCTCATAATGTCAAGGATCCTGTCATTGCAATAAATCAACAATAATTCACCGCTGAATTAAGCGATTGACCAATCAGAATCAAGCATTCAACCAAGCCATGTAATAATATGTAATATATTATAATATTGCGTTACGTAATGCGTGTTGTGATATTAGCCCATGCACAGTACATCTTAGTCTATGTACTTGAACTTGAGATACAGTGTACTTGATATGTATTGTGTACTGCCGGTACTGTAGCATACTTTATAGATAGGCTACGAGAGACATCTAGGCGGCAGCAAGGTCAGCCTTGCTGCAGTAGGCACGATCTTCTGTCTCATATCTTAGTGTCACGTCATTATGATCCAGCACTATATATGTTTCCTGTTTGTGTAATAAACTTTGTGAACCTTAGCGTGATACTGTCTCGTGTCTCGTTAATTTGTTCTCCCGGGTACCCGCCGGCCGCCGCCGCAGTCGCCGTACCAAAGGAATACTTCAACAGGATTGTCACACACCACCCAGACTGCACACACTACCTGACGAGGGTCCAGTATTTAGATTACAACAATGCGCATTACCCAACACTGCTCTCTAACCCTTTTCCCACAACACTGCGTTAGGGCCTATCATGTGATGCAATGTTTTCATGTGCTGTAACCTTTTTCTCACTCCCATGCATTCCTCCGCAGTTGGTTTTGGAAGATGACTTTGCCAAATCAACGTCAGACTGTAAGCCTGTAAGGGCACGTGACACACACACACCGCACACCTTTTATCCCATTCAGGACGGGAACCCCTTTTGGTGTTTTTAAGCACTATGTTATATTATGTTATTGAAAAATAGCAGATCTACAAATTTGTACGAGCTTGTAGATCTGCTATTTTTGAAAAATCGTGAAAATGTGATGCACATTTTTGAATACATATTCTTTCAGAGCGAACATTTTTAACTCAAATCTTTGCTTCTGGGGGGTCCCTGGAACAACATATTTTCAGATGGGGGTTGGTTGCCAATTACAAATAATTTGACATGAAATAGTTAATTGAGAACCACTGATATAGAAACATTGTTTTTTCATTTTCTTTTCTGATTTAGAAGACATTTATTTTTAGAATCGGCCTCAGGTCTAAATGGATTAAAAGAGTCAGGTCACTGCGTGAAAAAGTACTCACATTTCTTACTTTAAAAGTATAGCAATACTGCAATGTAGAAATAAATACTCTGTTACAAGTAACAGTCCGGAATTCAAAATTGACTTGAGTAAAAGTAGGCCTATTACAGTATTGGCATAACAAAGTTAAAGTACTCATTATGCAAAATGTCCGATTTCAAGTTCTCCAAATGAATGAAAATCTGCCGCAAAGCTACACGTTGTGTAGATCGGCTATTTTCAAATAGCTAAAATACTAAGTAATAAGTATTGTTTTCAAAATGTTGTTTTGTATCAAAATCAAAATCTACAAAGTAACTCTAGTTTTTAAATAATTGTAAAAAGTACAATATTTGCCTCTGAGATGTAGTGGAGTAGAAGGTATTGAATGTTGGAAACACTCCAGTAAAGTAAAAATACATCAAAAATGTACTTAAATACTGTACTATAATTTAAATACTTAATTACTATCCACCACTGGTTCAGGTCTGGCCTTAAGGGGCACAAGGCCAGTCGTCCTTAAATCCCAGGATTTTGGAAAATATGTTATATTTTGTGTCTTTTTCCATATTAACACAGTTTGAAAGTTGACATTTTTCATTAATTAAAGACTACCGTTTTAGGCTCCCTTAATAGTGTAAATCTATCCTTGTATTAAATCTGGCTAATGTTGTTTTCCAACGGTATCGTGTGCGGTGTAGACTTATCCGAAGGGGAAGTTGAACACGATGAACTCGATGATGAACTCAATGGTTGCGATTGTCCAAAACAACGTGACATTGTTTGTCTTGGCTTTTGTCACATACCACTTCAAAGAGGAGTTGATGCATTTCATGACGGGCTACTTGACGTTTAAAAGTTTGGGGAATAACCCCAAAAAATGCTGAAAAGCCTGGACTTGTCAGGTAGGTACAGAAAACACGGCAAGAGCAAACAGGCTGTATTCAGCTGCTTACAGCTTCATACCGGTACATTTTATCAACTCCGTTTATTTTTTTCATGATAGCAGACATGTTAATGCTTCTTTTAAGATATTGTGTGTTCACAAAGACAAAACATAGAATATATTCTATAATTCTTTAGATATGTCTCCAGATTCTAAGTAACCCCATGGCAGGACATCCCATATGGCTCGAATCTGGCCTTGGCTCCAAGAGTGTTTTAATAGTCTATCCTTGTATTAAATCTGGCTAATGTTGTTTCCCAACGGTTTCGTGTGTGAATTGTCCAAAAACGTTTCACGTTACATCATGTCCTAGATTACATTTGTACATTTGTACTGTACAGAATGGTTGCGATTGTCCAAAAAAAGTGACATTGTTTGTCTTGGCTCCCCGTCATCTTGACCCCCGTCATCGTGTCCCCCGTCATCTTGTCCCCCGTCATCTTGTCCCCCGTCATCGTGTCCACCGTCATCTTGTCCCCCGTCATCTTATCCCCACACATCTCACATCTCATAATGTCAAGGATCCTGTCATTGCAATAAATCAACTCCTCTTTGAAGTGGTGTGGGAAATGTCTGTGACAAAAGCCAAGACAAACAATGACACGTTTCTTTTGGACAATCGCAACCTTTTGGCCTACATTACACTACATTACATGTACAAAGGTCATGATGTAACGTGTCACCTTTTTGGACAATTCACACACGATACCGTTGGGGAAACGGGAAATTTAATACAAGGATAGATTTAGACTATTAAGGGAGCCTAAAAGGGTAGTCTTTAATTAATTAACAATGTCAACGTTCAAACTGTGTTAAGACACAAAAATATAACATATTTTCCAAAATCCTGGGATTTAAGGACTGGCCTTGTGCCCCTTAAGGCCAGGCAGGCCTGGACCAGTGGTGGATAGTAATTAATTAACCCTGCAGTATTTAAGTACATTTATGATGTATTTTTACTTTACTGGAGTGTTTCCAACATTCAATACCTTCTACTCCACTACATCTCAGAGGCAAATATTGTACTTTTTAATACACTATAATTATTGAAAAACTAGAGTTGCTTTGTAGATTTGGTATAACATTTTGAGCTGAAAACAATACTTATTACTTAATACTTAGTATTTGAAAATAGCCGATGTACATAAACTCACAACGTGTAGCTTTGCGGCTTTGTGAGCATGTACATCTGCTATTTTCAACAGATTTTCATTCATGTGGAGAACTTGAAATCAGACATTTTGCATAATGAGTACTTTTACTTTTTTTATGCCAATACTTTAATAGGCCTACTTTTACTCAAGTCAATTTTGAATTCCGGACTGTTACTTGGAATTTTCTGAGTTTTTATCAATTATTATGACCCAGCATGACAGTGTTATCCTGACGGGGGACTACAATACTCACAATTCTGGAATCTCACTCCCACAATTCCAGAATTCTGTTTAAAGCAATTGACTCCGTAATCAGCCCACTGCCCAGTCAGCCTCTGGAGGCCTCATCAGAAAGGTATGAGGAGTTCCTCCATCACTTCATCAACAGGGACGGCTCCAGGGGGGGGCAAGGGACGGCTTTAGTCCCCTCTGGTGGAGGCTTAGCCCCCCTAAGCCCCCCCCCCCCCCCAAACAAGCCAAATTGACTGACTTCTATGTAAACCAAGATTCATTAGCCCCCCTCTAAATAGCCAGCCCCTCCATAGCACCCCCAGTCACAATTTTCTGGAGCCGTCGCTGTTCATAAATAAGGTTGAAGGAATAAGACAGAATCTTCCCCCAGTTCCTAGAGCCCCCGATAACTGTCCACCACTACCGTCCCGCCTCACCTCATTTCATTTTGTTTTACTAGCAACACTCTAACAGACAATATCACAAATTAAATCATCCTCACACCCATTAGACACCATCCCCACCACATTCCTAAAAGAGGTCCTCGAAACCGTTGGCCCCAATAGAGCGTCGCAGTCCCGCCCTCTACCATGGACCAGGAAATGATTCTCCGTTCATTTTCCTCATAGACATTTCAGAAAGTATTTATTTAAAGACGTTTACGCCGCGGACAAAGCCAACTCGAGTCGTGACAAATCATGACAACAAACACAATTTTTGGGGCCGAAAAAATAATTAGAAAGAAGAAAAAAACGGCAGGTTAAAACACATTTTTGTTGTTTTTCTTCTTTGTAATTATTTGTTTGGTCCAAAATATTGTTTGTGTTATCATGAGTTGTCACGACTCGAGTTGGCTTTGTCCGCGGCGTAACCGTACCTAAATACTGTACTATAATTTAAATACTTAATTACTATCCACCACTGGTTCAGGTCTGGCCTTAAGGGGCACAAGGCCAGTCGTCCTTAAATCCCAGGATTTTGGAAAATATGTTATATTTTGTGTCTTTTTCCATATTAACACAGTTTGAAAGTTGACATTTTTCATTAATTAAAGACTACCGTTTTAGGCTCCCTTAATAGTGTAAATCTATCCTTGTATTAAATCTGGCTAATGTTGTTTTTCAACGGTATCATGTGCGGTGTAGACTTCTCCGAAGGGGAAGTTGAACTCGATGATGATCATGTCCTAGATTACATTTGTACATTTGTACTGTACAGAATGGTTGCGATTGTCCAAAACAACGTGACATTGTTTGTCTTGGCTTTTGTCACATACGTGACATTTCAGTAGGATATGGATGGAGCCCGCACACCATAGGTATAAGAAAAGACGTTCTTTATTGAAAAGTCTGACAACGTTTCGATCTATCCGATCTTCATCAGGTCATGTGAACATACACAAAAGTTTGTACTTTTATATTCAGGGAGTGCCCCCATCAACCAATCACAACACCACATTTTGGTGCCCCTCCCATCACTACAGGTGTGACTCGTCACCCCTGAGTGAGTGGGTGGGGACCCAGACAATGATGTGAAAATAAACTGTTGTGCAACAATTAAAAACAATTTAAAACCAATTTAAAAAAACATACATATATATATATATATATATATATATATATATATATATATATTTATACTCATTTCACCAGTACATCAAAATAAAGATCTCACAAATCCTACTAGGTCTGTGGGCTTTTACATTTACAATGTTTTTCCTTTTGTGTGAAACAAGAAAAAAATGAAGAACAATCATGAAAAACAACAAAGGAAAACTACGGCTACGAAAAGCATGCAACAACATATGTACCAGGTTGGATTTGTTCAACGCAGGAGGCCACCTTATGAAGCTTAGAAAAATATATTTTAGAAAAATATATTTTAGAACCATATTTTTACTTTTTAAATTTTTTAATAAAGTCAGTTGGAGAAGTAGAGCTTCACTCCAAGCAAACCCAAAAATAGTTTTCTACAGAAAATGTCTAATTTCATCTTCCTGGTTTAAGCCCCTCGGCATCATGGTTTGAAGAGTATGAATGTGGTAACTTTCTCTTCTTAGTAAGAGGTTATCAATGTTACCTCCCCTTCTTGGAGTTTTTACATGTTCTATGCCAATGTATCTCAGGGAGGAGACACTATGTTGAGCTTCAGCAAAATGTAAGGCCACTGGACTGCGTTGATCCCTGGTACGTATGTTGCTCCGGTGTTCAGCAATCCTCGTTTTGAGAGCTCTGGTGGTTTTTCCTACATAGGCGAGACCACAAGGACATGATATTAGATACACAACATTGTTTTGATTGCAGGTAAAGAGACCCCACCCCTGTCTTCAAAAAAGAAATTGACGAAACATTAAAAACTTTATTTGAAAGTGGGGAGACCACGAAGAAAGAGTATGAGTACATGAAAGTAGATCATCCTGTTATGCCTGTTTTCTATACTCTGCCCAAAATCCATAAAAGATTGGATAACCCACCGGGGAGACCTATAGTCTCAGCCATAGATTCTCTTACTGAAAAGATTTCGAGCTTTGTTGATTATTTTCTAAAACCTTATGCCACTGCTTTACCGTCATATGTACGTGACTCTATGGATATGATTAATATCTTGAAATCCATCCATGATCTAGATCAAAACAACTATGTCCTTGTAACAATGGACATAGAAAGTTTGTTTACCAATGTTGACCACCAGGGGGGGTTGGAAGCCCTCACACATTTCCTTAGTCAAAGAGACCCTGATGTTCTACCCAGTACCAAGTGTATTAGGGAGCTGGCTGAAATAGTTTTGAAGAAAAATGTCTTCATGTTTCAAGATACTCACTATGTTCAGCGTAAGGGGACCTCCATGGGAAGCAAAATGAGCCCCCAATTCAGTTCCCTCTATGTTGCACTGTTTGAGGAAAAGTTTGTGTCTAACACAGAAAATCCTTTTCAAAAACACATTAAACTATGGAAACGCTATGTAGATGATGTATTCTTGATATGGCAAGGTCCTGAGAACACTCTTATGGAGTTCTTTACCTATTTGAACAGTTGTCATGAACACCTAAAATTTACTATCTGTCATGACCTGCAGGAAATCAATTTTCTGGATATACTCATAAAGAGAAAGGGTAATGGGTTTGCCACTGACCTCTACAGAAAGAAAACAGACAAGTGTTCCTATCTACAGGCCGATTCCTTCCACCCTACTCATCTAAAGAAAAGTCTACCAATCAGCCAGTATAGTCGGATCCGCAGAATCTGCAGCGATGAGGCTGTTTTCAAAAAACAAGCAGACGAACTAGATTTGAGATTTAGGCAAAAGGGCTACCCAGAACAGTGGATAAAATCAGCCAGAGACAAGTATATGGATATCACGCAGGAAGAGTGTCTCACAAAAAGACAGGCAAAACCAACTGACACTAGTACATGTTGTTTCCTGCAGTACTCTCCTGTGGGTAAGGAACTTGAGAGCATAATTAAAAAACATTGGCATATAGTAAGCACAGACCCACAAGTAGGGAAGGTGTTCAAAGATTCCCCTAGGGTGGTATACAAACGTCCTCCAAATTTGAGAAATTTATTGGTGAAATCAGATCTACCTCCCCTAAGAAAGGGTACTTTTCTAGATGTCCCAGATGGGAATTATAGATGTGGAGCCTGCACACAGTGTAATTTCACCACTAAGTGCACCACCTATAACCATCCTCACACAGGGAAGAAAATAAAAATTAGAGGGCTCATTACCTGCAATCAAAACAATGTTGTGTATCTAATATCATGTCCTTGTGGTCTCGCCTATGTAGGAAAAACCACCAGAGCTCTCAAAACGAGGATTGCTGAACACCGGAGCAACATACGTACCAGGGATCAACGCAGTCCAGTGGCCTTACATTTTGCTGAAGCTCAACATAGTGTCTCCTCCCTGAGATACATTGGCATAGAACATGTAAAAACTCCAAGAAGGGGAGGTAACATTGATAACCTCTTACTAAGAAGAGAAAGTTACCACATTCATACTCTTCAAACCATGATGCCGAGGGGCTTAAACCAGGAAGATGAAATTAGACATTTTCTGTAGAAAACTATTTTTGGGTTTGCTTGGAGTGAAGCTCTACTTCTCCAACTGACTTTATTAAAAAATTTAAAAAGTAAAAATATGGTTCTAAAATATATTTTTCTAAAATATATTTTTCTAAGCTTCATAAGGTGGCCTCCTGCGTTGAACAAATCCAACCTGGTACATATGTTGTTGCATGCTTTTCGTAGCCGTAGTTTTCCTTTGTTGTTTTTCATGATTGTTCTTCATTTTTTTCTTGTTTCACACAAAAGGAAAAACATTGTAAATGTAAAAGCCCACAGACCTAGTAGGATTTGTGAGATCTTTATTTTGATGTACTGGTGAAATGAGTATAAATATATATATATATATATATATATATATATATGTATGTTTTTTTAAATTGGTTTTAAATTGTTTTTAATTGTTGCACAACAGTTTATTTTCACATCATTGTCTGGGTCCCCACCCACTCACTCAGGGGTGACGAGTCACACCTGTAGTGATGGGAGGGGCACCAAAATGTGGTGTTGTGATTGGTTGATGGGGGCACTCCCTGAATATAAAAGTACAAACTTTTGTGTATGTTCACATGACCTGATGAAGATCGGATAGATCGAAACGTTGTCAGACTTTTCAATAAAGAACGTCTTTTCTTATACCTATGGTGTGCGGGCTCCATCCATATCCTACTGAAGTTTCTTTAGCCCAGCACCCAACCTGTTGATGTGCGTGTTCTACGTCCGCTCACATACGTGACATTTCCCATAACACTTCAAAGAGGAGTTGATGCATTTCATGACGGGCTTAAAAGCTTGGGGAATAACCCAAAAAAATGCTGAAAAGCCTAGACTTGTCAGGTAGGTACAGAACACACGGCAAGAGCAAACAGGCTGTATTCAGCTGCTTACAGCTTCATACCGGTACATTTTATCAACTCCGTTTATTTTTTTCATGAGCAGACATGTTAATGCTTCTTTTAAGATATTGTGTTCACAAAGACAAAACAGAGAATATATTCTATAATTATTTAGATATGTCTCCAGAGTCTAAGTAACCCCATGGCAGGACATCCCATATAGCTCGAATCTGGCCTTGGCTCCAAGAGTGTTAATAGTCTATCCTTGTATTAAATCTGGCTAATGTTGTTTCCCAATGGTTTCGTGTGTGAATTGTCCAAAAACGTTTCACGTTACATCAAGTCCTAGATTACATTTGTACATTTGTACTGTACAGAATGGTTGCGATTGTCCAAAAAAACGTGACATTGTTTGTCTTGGCTTTTGTTACAGACGTGACATTTCCCATACCACTTTGTCAGACAATGAGTAATTAGCATAATTCATCACTAAAAACTGGACATAGTATATACTTTTGATAAATAAATCTTATAAAAGCCCTGTGAGCCTGGTTTCCTAGAGTAATGAGCTGCGTTCCATGATTTGTTTTGTCACTTCGCTTAACAAAATCACGGAACACGAATGAATGAAATGAATCAGGCTGGGAACCAGGCTAGAGCCCTGTCATCTTGTCATCTTGTCCCCCGTCATCTTGTCCCCCGTCATCTTGTCCCCCGTCATCTTGACCCCGTCATCGTGTCCCCCGTCATCTTGTCCCCCGTCATCGTGTCCCCCGTCATCTTGTCCCCCGTCATCTTGTCCCCACACATCTCACATCTCATAATGTCAAGGATCCTGTCATTGCAATAAATCAACTCCTCTTTGAAGTGGTGTGGGAAAAGCCAAGACAAACAATGACACGTTTCTTTTGGACAATCGCAACCTTTTGGCCTACATTACACTACATTACATGTACAAAGGTCATGATGTAACGTGTCACCTTTTTGGACAATTCACACACGATACCGTTGGGGAAACAGCCAGATTTAATACAAGAATAGATTTAGACTATTAAGGGAGCCTAAAAGGGTAGTCTTTAATTAATGAACAATGTCAACGTTCAAACTGTGTTAAGACACAAAAATATAACATATTTTCCAAAATCCTGGGATTTAAGGACTGGCCTTGTGCCCCTTAAGGCCAGGCAGGCCTGGACCAGTGGTGGATAGTAAATAAGTACATTAACCCTGCAGTATTTAAGTACATTTATGATGTATTTTTACTTTACTGGAGTGTTTCCAACATTCAATACCTTCTACTCCACTACATCTCAGAGGCAAATATTGTACTTTTTAATCCACTATAATTATTTAAAAACTAGAGTTACTTTGTAGATTTGGTATAACATTTTGAGCTGTAAACAATACTTATTACTTAATACTTAGTATTTGAAAATAGCCGATGTACATAAACTCACAACGTGTAGCTTTGCGGCTTTGTGAGCATGTGAGCAAACAGGCTGTATTCAGCTGCTTACAGCTTCATACCGGTACATTTTATCAACTCCGTTTATTTTTTTCATGATAGCAGACATGTTAATGCTTCTTTTAAGATATTGTGTTCACAAAGACAAAACAGAGAATATATTCTATAATTATTTAGATATGTCTCCAGAGTCTAAGTAACCCCATGGCAGGACATCCCATATAGCTCGAATCTGGCCTTGGCTCCAAGAGTGTTTTAATAGTCTATCCTTGTATTAAATCTGGCTAATGTTGTTTCCCAACGGTTTCGTGTGTGAATTGTCCAAAAACGTTTCACATTACATCAAGTCCTAGATTACATTTGTACATTTGTACTGTACAGAATGGTTGCGATTGTCCAAAAAAACGTGACATTGTTTGTCTTGGCTTTTGTTACAGACGTGACATTTCCCATACCACTTTGTCAGACAATGAGTAATTAGCATAATTCATCACTAAAAACTGGACATAGTATATACTTTTGATAAATAAATCTTATAAAAGCCCTGTGAGCCTGGTTTCCTAGAGTAATGAGCTGCGTTCCATGATTTGTTTTGTCACTTCGCTTAACAAAATCACGGAACACGAATGAATGAAATGAATCAGGCTGGGAACCAGGCTAGAGCCCTGTCATCTTGTCCCCCGTCATCTTGTCCCCCGTCATCTTGTCCCCCGTCATCTTGACCCCCGTCATCGTGTCCCCCGTCATCTTGTCCCCCGTCATCGTGTCCCCCGTCATCTTGTCCCCCGTCATCTTGTCCCCACACATCTCACATCTCATAATGTCAAGGATCCTGTCATTGCAATAAATCAACTCCTCTTTGAAGTGGTGTGGGAAAAGCCAAGACAAACAATGACACGTTTCTTTTGGACAATCGCAACCTTTTGGCCTACATTACACTACATTACATGTACAAAGGTCATGATGTAACGTGTCACCTTTTTGGACAATTCACACACGATACCGTTGGGGAAACAGCCAGATTTAATACAAGAATAGATTTAGACTATTAAGGGAGCCTAAAAGGGTAGTCTTTAATTAATGAACAATGTCAACGTTCAAACTGTGTTAAGACACAAAAATATAACATATTTTCCAAAATCCTGGGATTTAAGGACTGGCCTTGTGCCCCTTAACCCTTAGAAGAGCAAAGACGCCAATTGGCGTCTTCATCAGAATTCCGTAAATGAGCAATGACGCCAATTGGCGTCTTTCTCTTTTTTGATTAATCTAAACATATTAATATGCTCCGAAGCGCTGTTTAAATTCCTGAGCTTATATTCCAACTACATTACCCAGAAAACCCGTGTCACGTGACACACGTGTACGTGTTGCCATTGGAAGCTGGTCCCACCCCCTGTAAACAGTGGGGGCAGAGGGAGTCTTCATAGTTTTCATTGTTTTTCCTGTTTTGCCGTCTCGCCCGAGCGATTTTCTAGCAGAAAAAGTTGAAAGCAGTACTATTTATTTGAGCGAGTTTTGTGGTAGTAGTATTGATCCATACGCGTCCCAGTCGCCTTCTCCAGGCGGAGTAGCCCTGGTCCAGTGCTTACAGCGAGACTCGCTGCTCCCTCCCTCCTTTTTTCATTGTCTCCCCATCGTCGTCCGATGAGCTATACCGGGAAACCATTGAAGAAGACGATCAACCCGGAATGTTTTGAGGTAATCTTATTGTAGAAAATGCCCTTCTATAGTGATCAGAAATCATAAGATGATCGCTACAAATAGATGCTTGGATAATTACTACTACTAGTCAGATCATGACGCCAGAATGACTCACCACGATGGCCCCCAGCCATTAGCCAGCACCAAAGGTGCTGGCTAATGGGGGGGTTGGTGTCGGTCGGTGCATTGGTGCTGGCTAATGGCTGGAGGGTGGTGTCGATCGGTTGGTCGGTGCAGTACAAATGTATCGTAGCAGGCATGCACGCATGGCAGTACAAGTATTTTATATTGTAGCGTGCCTTATAGGCGATCTGATCTTTAGAGTAATGTTCGCTCCTTTTATTTACTGTCTACAAAGACGGAGAACAAACATGCATCGTTTACTGAAGCAACGCGTGGTTATAATGACCTTGCTACAAGGATCGGAGGGGGGACGGGGAGTGAAGCTAACAGTAGCGTATTATATAAGATCTGTATGACGTTTCATTGACGTCTGAGCTTGCATGATAATCGCATTCATTGTATATTGTATACAATCATGATTGTACATTGTTTAGTGTGTCTCCGTGTGATGATGATGATGACGATGATGTCAGATAGCCTACGTCCCCCCCCCCCCAACTGGCTATTGGCCGGCTGACTACAGCTAAATGTTTATTTTTATATATTTAGAACTGGCATCAGATGAGGAGGAGGATGATGATGATGATGATGATGATGAAGACGAAGAGTCAAGACTGCGATGGAGTTCTCCGACACTGAACCGGATGCATTCATTCATTTCAGTTGTTGTTTTTTTTAAATTTAGCCTACACACACACACACCGTCAAGAACAACTGGAATGCAGTGGTTTGGGGACACTGGGGAGTTTGGGGACAACTGTTTTGTATGTAGGCCTATTTATTTTCTGTAATATTTATTATAATTGTATTATGTTAGTAGTCATAAAAAATAAAAGACGCTTTTACAATGAGTTAGACCTGTCATGGCTATTTTGTTCACTATTCTGAGGTTTATGGTTTGACTAAGCGAGTTTCAACTGTGATTTACTCTGTAACGGTAGATGGTAAGAACCCAATTTTTTGTTATAATACAGTATACATTCAAGTCTATATTTTGATACATATCATGGGCACAAAGTCATATCAAAACAATGTCCTTGGATGTGTTTTTTATCAAAACTGTTTCTTCACAACAGGTTTTTGAGATACATGCATGAATAGACAAGGTACTGGTAAGACTATGTAAACATGGTATATATCAAAATGTGCGTTAGAATGTCTAATTTTACCCCAAAAAAGAATTGAGTTTATATGATGTTCCATTTCAGAGCTAGGGGGACTTTTAGCTGGATAGGTCAGATTGATCATGACTGACCATGCTATTTATAGATGGCAAAATATCTACAGTGGTACATGTGAGAAACTTTTTATTTTATTTTAATTGAACTAGACAACTCACCCTTTAAAATGAGATATTGCATGGCTATGTACGCCCAGCAGAAAAAAAGTTATTTAGAAAATAAAACTTCAACCGGGCATAACTTTTGTTGTTGTCCTAGAAACACTACCCAGTGTAAATGCAGGCTCTTTTAAATGGCTTCCAACACAAAAACTAAACATTTTATCAACTCAGTTCATTTTTTTCCTGGAAGCAGACAAGCCAAGCTTTCTCTGAAGGTCTTTCGTTGTCACACATTCACAACAGAGAATTTTCAATAAATCATTCAAAAACGCCATTCTGCCATAGAGAAGTCCACAAACTATATAGAAATCCTTGAAACTCTCAAAGAGTTAAGGCCAGGCAGGCCTGGACCAGTGGTGGATAGTAAATAAGTACATTAACCCTGCAGTATTTAAGTACATTTATGATGTATTTTTACTTTACTGGAGTGTTTCCAACATTCAATACCTTCTACTCCACTACATCTCAGAGGCAAATATTGTACTTTTTAATCCACTATAATTATTTAAAAACTAGAGTTACTTTGTAGATTTGGTATAACATTTTGAGCTGTAAACAATACTTATTACTTAATACTTAGTATTTGAAAATAGCCGATGTACATAAACTCACAACGTGTAGCTTTGCGGCTTTGTGAGCATGTACATCTGCTATTTTCATGTGGAGAACTTGAAATCAGACATTTTGCATAATGAGTACTTTTACTTTTTTATGCCAATACTTTAATAGGCCTACTTTTATCGTAAGCTTTCTTCATTTCACATCTGTTAATGGCAAGCTTTCTTCATTTCATATCGCACGCACGCACGCACGCACGCACGCACGCACGCACGCACGCACGCACGCACGCACGCACGCACGCACGCACACACACACACACACACACACACACACACACACACACACACACACACACACACACACACACACACACACACACACACACACACACACACACACAGTGCGTGAAAGAGAGCGTCTGCTGAATGCCTAAATTGTACATTTTGATACAGGCTTTCATCTCAATGGTATATCATCACATTTTAATATACATTGGGAAACCCTTGTTTCATCTTGTATAGGCTAAATAGTTATTACTATAATTTATCCCAAAGTTTGTCAAGTGTCTTTTCCCTTTTAAATTCTATAAATGTTACATTTGGTGCCATGCTCATGCGATTATCATTGCGTATGCTATCTAACTCTTAATATATAACTGCTTTATTTTGTTTATTGGTAGGCCACTGTTATTTAATATCATTATGATATGTGGTTTTCCATCACGCATATCGCATTTAGTTTGTGTTCACATTCATTTTCATTATCAACATTACAGTATCATGGTCAGTATCATGGAAGGCAGCCAGTGATGACTACTAACAACTAAACTGATTACCGTTAATGGTAAGCTTTCATTTCATATCATTTCATTTCATATCGCCACTGTTGTGTTATTTTTTACTATAATAGAGGGTATGCGCATGCATCAAGTAAGTGGCAAAGTGAGTTTAACATTGTTTAACATCGTTTAATGCAATCATATTGGACTTTTCTGTTTGGATGTATGGGCTGTGGAAGCCAGAAAGTCGTTTACCACTCAGTAGGCGTTCCCTCAAGGCAAGAGGGATACGATGGACCCTGCATTCCACCATTGAAGACCTTGACTTTGCGGATGACCTTGCCCTTATGTCACATACACACACACATCTTCAGGAAAAAACAGACAGACTCCAACACTATGGCCAACAAGTTGGACTGATCGTTAACAACAATGAAACCAAAATCATGCCCATCAACACCAGTACACCAACACATATCACTCATTCTTGAGATGAGGGACAAAAGTGGAAAAAACATGTCCCACACATAAGAGCCTTATTTATGTTAAAAATAAATTAATTCATAAAAATAAAAGCACTTGCAAAGTTAAATGTAATACAGTTGTGTATTATTATGCCATTAATTTCATTATATATTTTTTCATATGCCATCTAAATTAGTTAAAAGCAGGCACTGTACCCAAAAAGGCCTGTATTTAGCCTGTCCCCAGCAAGTTGTCACAATTTCAAACTGCCAAAAAATTGTCTAATACTGTCACAATCACATAAATATACATACTAAATGAAAGTAGATTGTCAACAACATAGCAAACAATATACACAGTTAATTTTAATTTATATTTTAAATTAAATATCTCATATCAAATGTGTGTCCCACGTCTCCGTCAACTCCGTCAGGTTTTTTGAAAGTCTTAAATTAATCAGAAAATATTGTCGACAGATTTAGCCTGAAGACTCCTTTTCCAAGTCCTGTTTATATTTGTTGCAACAGTGGAGCACATGGTCTGACAAGCATTCAATTGTTTGATATTTTAAACAAACAATGTTGATATCAATGTGGTCACAGCTTTTACATGTCAACTCCGTCAGGACATTATTATGATCTTTGTTAAGAATTCCAAAATAATGTTTAGTATTTTAGTTTAGGGTTAGGTTTAGCTAACAACTGAAGAAAAACTAAATGGATAAATTGTACTACAGAGGGTTAAGATGAAAACAAATGCCATTTTGTCAACTCCGTCAGACATCAACTCCATCAGGTTTTGTGTCTGACGGAGTTGACATGTATCTGACGGAGTTGACAAAAGTGTTCCCAAAACAATAAAATGATAGTTTTTGAATAATGGGAAGTATTCTAATTTGGCAGACAGTTAAGAGCATGCCTTAAGGAACATTTTTGGCTATAGGGCCATCACAGATTTGTCTCGTGGTGACCATGGCAGCCATCTTCCAAAATGGCCACCACCTGATGTTATTTTACAATAACTCAAGTTCTACACCACCTAGGATCTTGATTCTGGTGACTAATATTACATTTTCAAGGATGAGGGATACAGTGGTACAATTTAGATTTTCCCTATGACCATGGAAGCCATTTTTCAAAATGGCCGCCACCTGCTGTTATTTTACAATAACTCAAGTTTTAGACCACCTAGGATCTTGATTCTGGTGACTAATCATACATTTTAAAAGATGAGGAATACAGTGGTACTATTTAGATTGGTCCTGTGACCATGCCAGCCATTGTTTTTCAAAATGGCCACCAACCTGCTGTTATTTTACCAATAATTCAAGTTATAGACCACCTAGGATCTTGATTCTGGTGACTAATCAATGTAATCATACATTTTAAAAGATGAGGAATACAGTGGTACTATTTAGATTTGTCCTGTGACCATGGAAGCCATTGTTTTTCAAAATGGCCACCAACCAGCTGTTATTTTACCAATAACTCAAGTTTTAGACCACCAAGGATCTTGGATCTGGCGACTAATCATTACATTTTTAAGGATGAACTTTCTCTGGGAGGGGTCAGGGCTTATTTCAGGTGCAGGTTGAGTTGCTACTGACAGGACATTACAGTAGGTGGGCTTTATGGACTTTGACTTGTCCCTTTCAGGCACAGACGCACAGTTTGACTTCACTGGCCACTGCAGGGAACTGTGGGGGAGAAACTTTGGTCTCTTGACACCCCGATTAGGTTCAGGGTTTTTTTGGTAGAGACTTGCCTTTCATGACATCGTTGCTGCAGCAGTTGATCTCCTTACTGCGAGCGGTGGCACACTCTGGGTCTCTTGGGCGTTGTATCTTGGTGGCCTCCTGCCAGTGTTTCTCCGTCCTCATGAGCTCTGTGTTCTGGGGCTCTTACATTGTCTTGGCTGGAGATTGCTTTCCTGCAGGGTCCAGCCCAGTCTTGTGCAGATGGCTGCTGGCCCACCTGGAGGCCCCAACCTCAATTGTTCGGTTGGTGTGATTAGGTGGGGTGGTCTTCCCCAATCAGGATGAGGGGTTTGACCCTTTCAAACCGTTGTAGCGGCAGTCTGGCCAAGTGTCTGTATTTAGTTGTGAGGCTAGATACAGGATACGATTGCTCACCCAGCCCCAGGTGACTTGAGGTGAAGGCTCCTTTGATTTGGTAACATTGCTTTGGTTGACATGCTGGGGACACAGAGAACGACACTGATGCCTTCAGTGTCTGCACATCCTGCCTGATAGTTCTGAAGGCAGATCTTCAGGTTTTCCGTTGAGGCAGAGTCTTTCGCTCACTGTTCACCTCAAGCAGGACTTCAAGGTGTTTGCCTTTGCACAGGCTATATGGCTAGGACTCGTGCTTCAACCACTCCGAGAACTCCAACAGGGTGTTGGTTGCTCCTGGGCCGCAGAGCATTGTGCGGCGGAATTCAACTCTTATCTCTGGTGGCAGCTTGTTGAGGAGTCGTGCAACTTGTGAGCCGCATCTAAGTGCTGTGTCTCCCTCTGGGCCTAGGGTTGTTAGCCTACCAGCGACTGTACTTGAAGCGCAAACTTCTCAAAGGCCACCCCATCGCCTCGACAGATGTTGGCTGCCTCCAAGACACTTGCTATTTTCCGTAACACTAATTTGTGGGGCTGTCCAAACTTGTTGTTTAGGTGTCACCCGGGTCTCTGTTGGTGAAGTCGGGTCTATAGGTGGTCTAGAACATTATTAGAACGTTATTTAGTATGGGGATATTAATAAAATCTGGTAATAAATTCCTTACCAAGAATTTTCTTCACCAATGTGTTTGGAAGGGTGTCTACTAACATATCCCACATTGCTTTATATTCAACCACCCTAGGGGAACTTTTGACAGCTGCTGAAAGTTGGGGTACCATCAACAACCAATATAAGGCAAAATGTTCATTATGCTTATAGCATGTGACATGTCAAACTAGGGGGTTTTCATGATTCTGAATGCATTCTAAGCATTAGCTATGCACGAAAAAAACTCATTGGGCTGAAAACGGCCATAGCCGTCATCACAAATGTGATTAGGTCAGCACATTTGGGCAAGTGGATATGGCCGAATTTAGCCCAAGGAGTTTGACCCCTAGTTTGGCCATAGACCCCCTAGTTTGGCCATAGCCACTTGCCCAAATGTGCCCAAATGTGCTTACCTCATCACATCTGTGATGATGGATATGGCCGTTTTTAGCCCAAGGAGTGTTTCTCGTGCAAAACTAATGCTTGGAATGGATTCAGAATCATGAAAACCCCCTCGTTTGACATGCCACATGCTACTTAAAGCATAATGAAAATGAGAACATTTAGCCTTATATTGGTTGTTGATGGTACCCAACTTTCAGCAGCTGTCAAAAATTCCCCTAGGGTGGTTCAATAGAAACCAATGTGGGATATGTTAGTAGACACCTTTACAAACAAGAAAATTCTTGGTAAGAAATGTATTCCCAGATTTGACATTCTGATAATATTCCCTGACTAATTGGTAAAATAATAGCAGGTCCGCCATTTTTGAAAATGGCTGCCATTGTCACAGGATAAATATAAATAGTACTACTGTATTCCTCATCCTTGACAATGTAGTATTAGTCACCAGAATCAAGATCCTAGGTGGTGTAGAACTTGAGTTATTGGGAAATAACAGAAAGTTGGTGGCCATTTTGAAAAATGTCTACCATGGTCACAGGACAAATCTAAATAGTACCAATGTATCCCACATCCTTGAAAATGTATGATTAGTCACCAGAATCAAGATCCTAGGTGGTGTAGAACTTGAGTTATTGTAAAGTAACAGCATGTGGCGGCCATTTTGAAAAATGGCTGCCATGGTCACAGGGCAAATCTAAATAGTACCACTGTATTCCTCATCCATGAAAATGTGGGATTAGTTACCAGAATCAAGATCCTAGGTGGTCTAGAACCTAAATCAGTTCAACTTGTCAACTCCGTCAGATGTCCGTCAACTCCGTCAGACGTTGGTCACATGATGTTTTTGTTAATTTCCAAAGAAATAGATGATTCAATGTCAAATATTTTGTGCTTATGTATTGAAACACCAACTGAAATACTACTTAATGATGCTTTTTATTTTTTAACATGGTTTTTATGTTATAATATTGAAAGTAAAGGTTGAAAATGAAGGATTTGAGAAATGGGATATTTCATAATAGTGTGATATTGGAATAAAACAATATTAAATTAATTGTATTACTTAACTTGACTACTAAAAGCCATTATAAGATAACTGAGGACTTTATAGTATTGTTGAAATTATCAAATTAAAATAAAAGGGATTTTAGTGTGTCTGACGGAGTTGACATAAATCAGTTATAAAGTGCATAAATGTCCCATTTTAGAAATAAATGTTATGCGAAAAACCTGTTCCTTCTCAAGATTGGTAGTTGAGACCTGTGTCTACAAATACATCCATTTCATTTTAATGGTTCTTAAAATAAAAAAAAATCTGATTTGAAAAAGGTTTTGTCCCTTATCTCAAGAATGAGTGATATAACAATAGAGGAACAGGTATTGGAGAATACAAATCACTTCACATACCTTGGAAGCATCATTCACCACGATGTGGGAGCTAGTAAGGAAATTCAAAACCGGATCAACAAAGCATACACAACCTTCATAAGACTTAAGCAAATCTGGAAATCAAAGCAATACAGCACAAAAACAAAACTCCGGATTTACCAAAGCTGCGTACTCTCAACACTACTATACGGTGCAGAATGCTGGAAAACAACAGAAAACGACATCCATAAACTATCCACTTTCCACACATGCCTGCGAAAGATCCTGCACATATTCTGGCCCAAGACCATCTCAAACAATAACCCCCTAAACATCACCCAACAAGACAACATACAATATATATATAATGAAACTATACATATAAACTATACATATATACTATACTATGCTATACATATGTACTATACGTGCTATGACTACATACAATGCAATTATAGTGCTGTCTACATAACATGCTATGCAATTATAGTGCTGTATCAAATGCTATCTAAGTCTACAAAAGTGCTATCTAAGGGGGTAGGGTAAGTGCTATGGGCCATGATGGAGCCTGAAAAGGTGGGTTTTCAGACTACGGCGGAAGATTGGGAGTGATGCTGCAGTCCTGACTGCAACGGGAAGTGCATTCCACAGTTTTGGAGCCAGAAGGGAGAAGACGTGTGGGACGTGTGGAGAAACTGATGGACAAGTATCAGATAAAGGTAATTCAGAGTTCTCCATACCACCCACAGAGTCAAGGAAAAGTTGAAAAAACACACCGTGAAAAGATTATGTATGATTATGTATGTATCTCAAACGAGGAGGTGTTAACTGGGTTGCACATATGCCAGCCACAGTATGCAAAAATCATGAATCTGGACAAAAAAGAGGTCCTGATCTGGATGTCTCCTTATGAAGTGTACTATGGGCGGAAAAATAACTTCAGGGCTCCTCACCTATCAAGCCATACAAGTGATGCTGGCACTGACTCGATGCCAGCATCTGAAGTGGTTTTCAGTGTGTGATGTGACAAGTATCACAATACAGGGAGAGAAGCAGCGTTCCAAGCGTTCCAAGGCCACTAGACAACGCATAAGGTTGTTAAAGCCTATCACTCATGAGGAGAGGCTAAAGTATTTTGAATCAATAGGTTTCACGACTCGTGTGGACCCTACCCCAGATGGAAGCTGCCAATTTGCTGCCATGGTAGACCAACTAGCCACAATTGGAATTTTCCGGTCTGCAGCCAATTTAAGGCAAGAAATTGTGGGTGACCTAATCGTCACCCACGTGCCTTGGATGGAACACACCTTTCGAACTTTGTGGAAGGACAATGGTCCGACTCCAACTATGTGCAAAGCATGCATCGCATTCATACCTATGGGGATCATCTAACTGTACAAAGAGCAGCTATAATATTCAATGTGCAGTTTCTTATTGTTTCAACACTGGGTGTGGATGCGACATCCATAATATCTCCATGTGGTCACTATGATAGTAGTCTGCCATTGCTGGTTCTGGGCCACCTCGCCAAAGGTCATGGGGACCATTATGTTAGCCTTGATGGACCAGTCACAAACTTCATCCAAATAATTCAAGAAGCAAAGGAGTGTGCACCATCCATTGGCCCTGCATGCACTGTGTACAAATACGAGACGGCTCGCCCCTTTTCCAACTCACCCCAAGCGGCGAAGATCGGTCGCCCCAACGGGAAGAGCGGTCGCCCCAAAGCGCGGAGAAGTCACCCCCAAAAGTCCGGAGAAGTCGCCCCCAAAAGTCGCCCCAAGTCGCCCTGTATTTTCGAGGTAACAGCAGAGAGAGAGAGAGAGAGAGATTTTACATGTAGCTGTTATGTCTCACTGACAGCTGTTTGATTGTGCTGCGCTCTTGCATATTCCTGTGTTGTTTGTGATGATTGGGGGGATTATCTGGGATCGACTACTTCAGTCTTGACATACATCATGATGTGTGATGATGTTGCTTTGCCGTTGTTATTATGACTCTGAGTTTTGAAAGTAAAGAAGAGTTGTGTTTAAGCTGTCATGGTCCACTGATTCACAATAGTAGCCTACTTTTAAACAGAGAGAGAGAGAGATTTTTACCTGTACTATAAAACAAAGGCAGACACTAAGCTTTGAAATACATTTCAACTTGTAAACAACTTGTTGTTTCACCTTAATAGTAGTGGTAAAATGTAAACTATATTTTTGGGGTAGTTAATCATTCAGTCTATCCACTATTGAGAGTATTTTCTCTCTTTAATTACAGCAGCAGTATTTATTTTAGAAGCTTAAGTCCTTGTATCAGTATGTCTTGAATATATTAGTAAAGATACTGAGATATACAGAAGGGGGCAGTAATGCAACTATTAAGGATACAAACTGCCATAATATCCCATGAGGAAGAAGGATCCGTAAATCTGTGTTCCACCTAATGGGTCTAGAGACAAAAAGCCAGGCTGTCTATTCAGCCAGGCTTTATGATCCTGGCTCTCTAAATCCGCCCATTCTAAGCTTGGCTTTAGTGGAACGGAATAAACCAGGGGCCTGTTCCACGAAACTTGGATTAACTAATCCAGGATATAGGCCAAAACCAGGCTTTTTAAATCCTGGTCTTTACAGCCTGGTTTATTCCGTTCCACTAAAGCCAAGCGAGGCTTAGAATGGGCGGATTTAGAGAGCCCTGATCATAAAGCCTGGCTGAATAGACAGCCTGGCTTTTTGTCTCTAGACCCATTCGGTGGAACACAGATTTACTGATCCTTCTTCTTCATGGGGTATTATGGCAGTTTGCATCCTTAATAGTTGCATTACTGCCCCCTTCTGTATATCTCTGTATTTTTACTAATCTATTCAAGACTTACTGATACAAGGATTTAAGCTTCTAAAATAAATACTGCTGCTGTAATTAAAGAGAGAACATACTCTCAATAGTGGATAGACTGAATGATTAACTACCCCAAAAATATAGTTTACATTTTACCACTACTATTAACTTAAAACAGAATTCTTAATATTGTAAGCATAATGATATTGTCGCATTGTGATATTTGGCCATAACTCCCTCCTCTGAGGGAGCTACCTTTGGGGAAGGGGGTTGTTGTCCAGACTGGTGAACTGTGGGTCATGGGTTCAATAGTGGGTGAAACGTTACAATGGTAATATGTTGTAAAACAATGAGTAATGGTAATATTTAGTGGTTTTCACTTTTACAAAAAAAAAAAATATATATATAATATAATATAATATAATAATTCTTCTTAACCGTGCACTTGCACGACAGCAAACCTATTCTGGGGAACATTCACCAAACCAGCTGATCTACAAGCTCACAAGCTGTCATGATGTTGTGCAGCCTATATATTTTGGTTCTTTGATTTTATATAGTGCTTAAATTAGTCCTTTAATGCAGGCCGATAAAAATAAGGCAACATAAACTCATAATAATTGAATAAGTGTGGAAAACACAATTGGTTTGTGATCAGTTTGACTGCTTAATGAACAGTAAGACATCAGGATTAGGTTAAACCTGGCTGTTAGCCTTGTCCGGAGCAGGCTAAATCCAAAGCATTAGTTTCCATGGTAACTAATGTAGCATCACTTTCATGAAACCGAATCAAGCCTCAACATATCCAGGTTAACTGGTTAAATTAATCTGGCAAGATTAACCAGCTTTCATGAAACCGGTTAATCGCTGATCCAGGATATATTAAGCCAGGATATCTGTTAAATCCCGGCTTAATCTCTAATCCAAGTTTCGTGGAACGGGCCCCTGGTACCCTGTGTACTATGTAAACTCTTCATGTCTATTTTCCAGCCATTCATTTTCACACAACATAGTAGTATTTCTTAATGAGTACCATTTATCAAGCTGTTTGTGCTTATATATATTTAAGTGGTTGCTTCAAATATATAGTATATTATTTTTTATTATTGTTTCATATTTACTGCATATGTGTTTGTATATTTGTGTTTGTATATTGAAAGTGGTTACTTCAAATATATAGTACATTATTTATATTATTTTGGTTGGGTCATTGTTGGAGATTATTTTGGTTGGGTCATTGTTGGAGATTATTTTGGTTGGGTCATTGTTGGAGATTATTTTGGTTGGGTCATTGTTGGAGATTATTTTGGTTGGGTCATTGTTGGAGATTATTTTGGTTGGGTCATTGTTGGAGATTATTTTGGTTGGGTCATTGTTGGAGATTATTTTGGTTGGGTCATTGTTGGAGACGTATGTCTGAGAGGAGTCCACAAGCCAAGCAGCATTCATGTCTATAGGACTAATGTCCTACCTAATGGACACCTACATTATGTCTATAGGACTAATGTCCTACCTAATGGACCAACGTCTTTCCTGGGTCTATGTTCAAGTGTCCATGTAAAATAAAAGTTTGACAGGAATATATCTAGGTGGCATAATCAGAGCACCAAAGAGACAGGCTTCCTAGAAGATGACCCTGTAGATCTGCTCGTCTAAGGAACTTGGATCGGAAGTTTCTCTTTAAAAGCAAAAGTCCAACGTCTCACCGGAACTTTCTGGAGACCAGGCCAGGGTACATGGTGACCCTCCAGCCCCGCAAAAAGTGGAACTCTGACAGACCAAACTTACAAAAAGGAGATGGGGTACCCCTAAGGTTCTCCAGATCTGTTTCAGAGGTCGTACTGCTCTGCAGTAAAGGGACATAGTGGTATCTTAAAATACCAGGGCGGGGAGTGTTCTGCCCCCAGTGCATGTTTATTTTCTATGACACCTTGTGGTGGAATGTTGTATTGCATTTAGTGTTTTGCCTTTTGTGTACAGTTCTTTTTGGCCCTCCTGTCTTGCCATAGTCAGCCCAGTGTGTGTGTTTCAGACAGCACATGCCAAACAGTATGGCAGCACAAACTATTCAAGCTGCAGTTTCCAAGCTTACTGCTTTTCAGCTTTGTGGACTTTGAAGGTCTAATCCTGTAAGTTTATTTTGAATGTAACATGCAAATACATACTTTGTTATATTACTTAAATGCATGTTCAGTTTAAGACTGCTTCAATGTGTTTATTGTTGGAAGCTAATTACTAGCATTAACAGTGTTGACTTGCATGCTAAGCCTCATAACATGTTACTAGTGTTCTCATTTTGTCTTTTATAGTAGCTATGTGCAACTGTATTTTGTACCCAATATGTACTGAATGTAGTATGTTTATGTTTTATGTTCACAGTTTTACAAATACGATGTTGGATCCTTAACTAAAAGGCCTATCTACACTCCGGTCTCCTGGGTCTTTATTTTACAAGGGCTCTCATCATGTTAGCTATCTGCTAAGCTGACCGTCATAAATGCAAGAGCAGAATAATATGTCAAGATACAAAATCAAGTATCAAATGCCAGACAGCCCCCGTCAACATCTGAAGTGGTTTTCAGTGTGTGATGTGACAAGTATCACAATACAGGGAGAGAAGCAGCGTTCCAAGCGTTCCAAGGCCACTAGACAACGCATAAGGTTGTTAAAGCCTATCACTCATGAGGAGAGGCTAAAGTATTTTGAATCAATAGGTTTCACGACTCGTGTGGACCCTACCCCAGATGGAAGCTGCCAATTTGCTGCCATGGTAGACCAACTAGCCACAATTGGAATTTTCCGAAATTGTGGGTGACCTAATCGTCACCCACGTGCCTTGGATGGAACACACCTTTCGAACTTTGTGGAAGGACAATGGTCCAACTATGTGCAAAGCATGCATCGAATACCCGCAAAGCCGTTGGTCCTGATGGCATCCCAGGTCGGGTGCTGAAGGTATGTGCAGCCCAGTTAGCAGGAGTGTTCACGAGCATCTTCAACCTCTCCCTCTCCCAAGCTGTGGTCCCGTCTGGCTTCAAGTCATCCATTGTGGTACCGGTTCCCAAACACTCCAAGGTGGCGTGTCTGAACGACTGGAGACCGGTGGCCCTCACTCCGATTGTGAGCAAATGTTTTGAAAGACTAGTGAGAGACTATATTTGCTCTGTGCTGCCGGCCACACTGGACCCATGGCAATTTGCATATCGTCAGAACCGATCCACCGACGATGCAGTTGCCCTGGCGCTACATTCTGCACTCACCCACCTGGACAGGGGGGGGAAGAACAGATGTGTCCGAATGCTCTTCGTGGATTATAGCTCTGCTTTTAATACCATCATTCCCACCAGATTAGACGCAAAGCTCAGGGATCTAGGACTGCACCCGGCCATGTGCAGCTGGATACTGAACTTTCTATCAGATCGCAGTCAGGTGGTGAGAATGGGAAACATCACATCGGACCCCCTGACCCTCAACACGGGAGCACCCCAGGGCTGTGTGCTGAGCCCTCTCCTCTATTCCCTGTACACACATGACTGTACGGCCACACACAGCTCTAACGTCATCATTAAGTACGCGGATGATACTACAGTGATGGGCCTCATTGAAAACGACGACGAGACGGCCTACAGAGCTGAGGTTGACACACTGACACAGTGGTGTCAGGAAAACAACCTCGCTCTCAACGTCAGTAAGACCAAAGAGCTGGTCGTGGATTTTAGGAAGCAGGAGAGAGAGCACGCACCTATCTTCATCGACGGCGTTGCGGTGGAACAGGTCAGCGACTTCAAATTCCTGGGGATACATATCTCCAAGGACCTGAAGTGGGCCACACACACCACAAACGTGGTGAAAAAAGCCCAACAAAGACTCTATTGCCTCCGCCGCCTGAAGAAGTTCCGAGTGAGCCCACGCATCCTCAGAGCGTTCTACAGCAGCACCATAGAAAGTGTCCTGTCAAGCGGAACCACGGCCTAGTTTGGGAACTGTACTGCCGCAGAACGCAGATCACTGCATAGAGTGGTGCGAACAGCGCTGCGCATCGCAGGAAATATATGAGAAACGTTGTGTGGCTAAGGCGACAAGTATCATCAGGGACATTTACCACCCAAGCCACAGCCTGTTCAAGCCGCTGCCACACCCACGGCCGGGCAAGCGTTACAGGAGCATCGGGAGCAGTACTACCAGACTTCTGAACAGCTTCTACCTGTCAGCGATTAGACTGCTGAACAAGAGCTAAGCCTGAGACCGAACTGATTCATGCAGACTTTTTATTTACATTCGTACATTTTATTTATTATACACTCATAATATTATGAGTTATGCACTTTATGCTCCTCTCTTTTCTCTATCTTCACTGCAATGATGAGCCTGCACAACCACGTTTTTCACCCACCTAACGCCAGGGCTCCACCGGACGCGTTGCGTTGCGTCTCCGTCGCGTCAAAAAACGCACCGGTTCAATTTTAATGCACGCGTCGCGTCTCCGTCAACGCGGGCAGTGGAGCCACCCTTCATTG
Source organism: Electrona antarctica (assembly GCF_951216825.1). NCBI lineage: Eukaryota > Metazoa > Chordata > Actinopteri > Myctophiformes > Myctophidae > Electrona > Electrona antarctica. Next base: position 11,297,071 of record NC_136792.1, on the reverse strand, counting down.
ATTAAAAAGGGAACATTCCCTGACGGTGACGGAGACGCGACGCTGACGCGCCCGGTGGAGCCCGGCCGTTACTTGTAATGTGATGTGACAATAAAGATTGATTCTGATTCTGGCATTCATACCTATGGGGATCATCTAACTGTACAAAGAGCAGCTATAATATTCAATATGCAGTTTCTTATTGTTTAAACACTGGGTGTGGATGCGACATCCATAATATCTCCATGTGTTCACTACACTGGCGGAACTACTTTGGGCCGGGCCGGGGGGAAGACCGCACGACCGGGCCTCACCGAACCTGACTCCCTCTACAATGACTCTGGGTCACTATGATAGTAGTCTGCCATTGCTGGTTCTGGGCCACCTCGCCGAAGGTCATGGGCACCATTATGTTAGCCTTGATGGACCAGTCACAAACTTCATCCAAATAATTCAAGAAGCAAAGGAGTGTGCACCATACATTCGCCCCGCATGCACTGTGTACTATGTAAACTCTTCATGTCCATTTTCCAGCCATTCAGTTGCACACAACATAGTAGTATTTCTTAATGAGTACCATTTATCAAGCTGTTTGTGCTTATATATATTTAAGTGGTTGCTTCAAATATATAGTATATTATTTTTATTATTGTTTCATATTTACTGCATATTATTTTGTAATACCTACTTCCTATGGATATATATTAAAGTGATTCTTGTCAATTATAATAGCTTTATAGGATCTTTTAAATGTTCTTATGGAGTTGCTCACTTACTTTCTGTATCGAGTTTGTTCCACAGATTCACCCCAATGGCAGATGAACATCTCTCTTTAGTGTTAGTCCTTGGAATTGTGATCTTTTTAAAATATTTCAGTTCCTCTGAGTTCGTATCTACTCTCCCTGGGTTAGATCCAGATCCTGCATGCAGGTTGGAAGTAGCTTATTATAGACCTTATACATTATTGTACCTGTGTTGAGGTTGACCAGGGGCCTGTTCCACGAAACTTGGATTAACTAATCCAGGATTTAGGCCAAAACCAGGCTTTTTAAATCCTGGTCTTTACAGCCTGGTTTATTCTGTTCCACTAAAGCCAAGCGAGGCTTAGAATGGGCGGATTTATCGAGCCAGGATCATAAAGCCTGGCTGAATGCAGAGCCTGGCTTTTTGTTTCTAGACCCATTCGGTGGAACACAGATTTACTGATCCTTCTTCTTCATGGGGTATTATGGCAGTTTGCATCATTAATAGTTGCATTACTGCCCCCTTCTGTATATCTCAGTATCATTACTAATCTATTCAAGACTTACTGATACAAGGACTTAAGCTTCTAAAATAAATACTGCTGCTGTAATTAAAGAGAGAACATACTCTCAACAGTGGATAGACTGAATGATTAACTACCCCAAAAATATAGTTTACATTTTACCACTACTATTAACTTAAAACAGAATTCTTAATATTGTAAGCATAATGATATTGTCTCATTGTGATATTTGGCCATAACTCCCTCCTCTGAGGGAGCTACCTTTGGGGAAGGGGGTTGTTGTCCAGACAGGGGCCAGACTGGTGAACTGTGGGTCATGGGTTCAATAGTGGGTGAAATGGTTACAATGGTAATATGTTGTAAAACAATGAGTAATGGTAATATTTAGTGGTTTTCACTTTTACAAAAAAAAAACATATATATAATATAATATAATATAATATAATATAATAATTCTTCTTAACCGTGCACTTGCACGACAGCAAACCTATTCTGGGGAACATTCACCAAAAGCAGCTGATCTACAAGCTCACAAGCTGTCATGATGTTGTGCAGCCTATATATTTTGTTTTTTTGTAGTTTTATATAGTGCTTAAATTAGTCCTTTAATGCAGACCGATAAAAATAAGGCAACATAAACCTATAATAATTGAATAAGTGTGGAAAACATCATTGGTGTGTGATCAGTTTGACTGCTTAATGAACAGTAAAGACATCAGGATTAGGTTAAACCTGGCTGTCCGGAGCAGGCTAAATCCAAAGCATTAGTTTCCATAGTAACTAATGTAGCATCACTTTCATGAAACCGAATCAAGCCTCAACATATCCAGGTTAACTGGTTAAATTAATCTGGCAAGATTAACCAGCTTTCATGAAACCGGTTAATCGCTGATCCAGGATATATTAAACCAGGATATCTGTTAAATCCCGGCTTAATCTCTAATCCAAGTTTCGTGGAACGGGCCCCTGGTCTTCAAGTTTCAGTGTGTTGTTATTAATAAATAGTGTATTTGTTGGTGCATGATATTCAGCCAAATTGATTATTCTTATTGCTTTCTTTTGTAGGAGAAAAATGTTTTGTAGGTGTTTCCCTAGCCCCTCTCGGGACCCTCGTAAAAGGTTTCTGACATTTGGATGTTTACCTTTTACGGAGGGTCCCTTCTCAGTTGTCGCCCGCAACATGGCGATTCTGGGATACACACGGACTTGGCCTCGCATATGTTCTTGCTGCGCTATTTGAGTGGTGGTTATATGTCTCTAAAGAAGCATATAAGAGCTATAGGAGACAACGGAGACAACCGAACCCCCCGCGAACGGTGCAGAAGCCGTTAAGTATTTTTAATCGTTGTCAGACCGTTTTGGCAGCTCTGAAATTCTCTCTTCCTCACTTCCCATGTCCCGCCTCCCAAGCGGTGGCTGGCTAGCTGTTACTGCCTCTGATTGGCCGACCGCATACATGCGGGATGTTTTTCAGAGCTGCCAAAACGGTCTGACAACGATTAAAAATACTTAACGGCTTCTGCACCGTTCGCGGGGGGTTCGGTTGTCTCCGTTGTCTCCTATAGCTCTTATATGCTTCTTTAGAGACATATAACCACCACTCAAATAGCGCAGCAAGAACATATGCGAGGCCAAGTCTGTGTGTATCCCAGAATAATGTTTTTACATATTAAATCCCAGTTTATAGGCATTTTAGCTCATTTTAGCCACCGTCAACACCTATTTTATCAATTATTTTGGTTTACAACCATAGCTATACATATCTAATATTTGAGTCTGTGCAAACAGCCCACTAGGGGGCGTGCCCAACATGTTTGTACAGCTTTTTGAAATCCTTATACCCATACCTAACACCACGCCAAAATTCAAAAACTAGTCACCAATAGCCAAAACATGGTGATTTCTTACGAGTTCGCCCCCAGCTATCCAACGATTGGGAGAAATAATTAAGCGTTCTGCCGAAAATGGTGTGAGATCCTAAACATGGCACTTTGCATCCAAGAAGAAACTGAACAACTGATACATACAAGAGAAGAAAAAGGAAAAACACATGAGGAAATAATAAAGGCACTTCCAGACAAGAATAAACTGGCAGAAGTGATGAATGGACTTGAGGAATACAAAGCGAAAGAGGAGGAAGCAAAGAAAGAGATCAAACGAGATAAATGGACGAGGGATGTAGAAGACTACCAGGAACACACAATCTATTTTTGGAAAGATGGCTACCGCAAAATCACGACCAGGATACGGAAAACGGAGAAAACCAAAACAAAAGAATGAAACCTGGACATCCGCGTCGTCACTGGAATCGGGTGGGAGCCAGTCTGATACAGCGTCCCCTTTTTTAGGGAATGGGAATCCCGGAGAAGGCCAAACAAAAACACATCATCAGCCACACCAGTCGTGGCATCAGCCAACAATTTCTCAGTGCGGCCGTGGCAGAAATGTAGGAGGGGACAGAAGAAGAGGACGACGCTCCCCGTCCCGCACGTACGTAGCCAGATGCGGTATTAAATCTCTCAGACAGGACAGGATCAGTGACTGAGATTGAACTATCAGCATTAAGTAAAGGCCTCAGCTTTGTTCCCACAACATACTGTAATGATTTCCAAGTGATGGTAGATTTCAATACAATACAAATATTTCATACATAGCTGTATGAAATACTTGCCATTAATATAGTGGTTGCAACTGTATTAATTGATTGCCCGAGTCCCATGGTGGGAGTTCTGCTCTGGTTTTGGTGAAATATTAAGTAGTTCCGGTCATTTTGTGGGGGGGCACTGGGGCCACGCAGTAAAAGTAAATTAATTCACAAAACTAACGTAATTTGTATTGTGGACCTATTTCTAAAATATTAGCGCAACTTTCGTTCAACTTTGACCCCTATCATTTGCAATGATCTAGACAGATGGATCAATCAAAAATTATCATTAAGCAGTCGAATATCCATTATAAATATGAACGTATTACCAAGGGTCAATTTCATATCAAGTATGTTCCCATTACCTACTCCTCCCCGTTACTGGAGCCAGATACAGGGACTGGTTACAAAATTAATTTGGAAGGGGGAACGACCAAGGCTGAAGAATACAATTCTTTACCAGAGTAAACAACAAGGTGGATTTGAATTGCCCAATTTAGAATTATATCACATTTCTTTTGCCATCCGCTCACTTGAGAAATGGTTTTCCCAAGAAGAGAATATCCCATGGCTTGCGATGGAACGCAGTATAGTCACACCCTACAAATTTAATGAAGTTCTGTTCAGTGGCATATCGAGCAAATACTGCCAATCAAAATTTGGTCCCATCATATCTCATTCTATTCATATATGGCAACAAGCCGAAAAAATTGGAAAATGGAATGTTAAATGGCATACAATACCAATTTTTTAAAACATGTCATTGTGCTTAGAGCGCAAACCCTTGGTCTTTCCATCCTGGTCCAGTTGTGGCATCCATACTTTCTCTGACATATTCAATAATGAGGGTTTAAGATCATTTGAAGACCTTAAGAACAGCTATGGTTTACCAACAACCTCTTTCTTCTTATATTTACAGTTAAGAGCAGTTCTTCGAGCACATGAGGTGCCGTGGAGAAATGCTCTACCTGTTCACCCACTTTTTGATTACATAAGTAAGATTCGCAAATCTGAAGGCTTTGCATCTTATTTGTATAAGAAGTTAAGATAATCTACATGTCCGCCAATGGGAGTCTGGAATGTCGATTTAAAGAGTTGGCAGCGGCCGACCAATTGGAAAAGAATTTCTCTCTCATCACGAAATTATAAATATCAAATGTTGAATTTAAAATGTGTCCAGAGATTCTATTTGACTCCAAGGAAACGTTTTCAACTCTAGCTCTGTACGACACCCATTTGCACCCTATGCAACAATAACAAACTGGGGACGTACATGCACATGATGTGGGAGTGTCCAGATGTCAATCGTTTTTGGTCTAGAGTTTCAGAAGTACTATCTGAGGTAATGGGAACTAGAATTCCCCTCTTGCCTAATATTTTCTTGTTGAATGATGATTCAGCGATTGGGTTGACACTGACAATGCCACGTAGAAGACACTCGCTCTGGAACTCTCTATAGCTCGATCCAACGGGGCACAAGAAAACACACTTAACACCTTATCCACAGCATTAGAAAAACTTAAATCATGCCAACATCTCTGACTTATTTTCTTTTCTTTTAATTTTATTTTTCCAATGGTAAAGTACCTGTCTTGCTTTATTTATTTATTATTATTATGACGACTGTTTTTGATGTATTGGAATTTTGTATCTGTTCCGCTGTTCAACCTGTTCCCCCCCTTTTCTTTTAACAAAAAATAAAATAAAAACTTATAATATTAAATAATATTTTAGAAATAGGTCAACAATACAAATTACGTTCGTTTTGTGGATGAATTTACTTTGAATGCGTGGCCCCCTGTGCCCCCCACAAAATGACCGGAACTACTTCATATTTTACCAAAACCAGAGCAGAACTCCCACCACGGGACTCGGGAAATCAATTAATACAGTTGCAACCACTATATTAATGGCAAGTATTTCATACAGCTTAAGTTAAAAAATCTAAACTATCCCTTTAAGCTGACAGACTATTTTGATGTCAATCAATCAAGTCACCTTAAAGGACAACTTTAGTTTTTTTCAACCAAGGTTCATGTTTTAGGTTTTTATTAGAGAAAGTATAAGATTAATTTGCTGCTTTCTTTCGTTTTAGCGATTTTAGCTATTTTTGACAGGGGGCGGGGGCATTCGAACATGGGGCTAAATATGTATTTTCTTACACAATTTTATAGCAATGTATTTTTATTTTATTTACTATAGTCCTACTAGACCCCAGGAAATTACATCTGGCCACAAAATATCACAGGATCTACTGAATGTGAAGGGGGGTACTATAGGGGGCGGCCATACTGTGTTGTATGGCTCAACAGGTCAGTTTGTCACCCCCTTCACATTCAGTGATCTTTTGTGGCCAGATGTAATTTCCTGGGATCTGGTAGGACTATAGTAAATAATAAAAAAAGAAATCGCTATAAAATGTAAAATACATATTTAGCCCCATGCTCGAATGCCCCCTGTCAAGAACAGCTAAAATCCCGAAAGACGAACACTCATCTTTTACTTTCTCTAATAACAACCTAAAACATGAACCTTGGTTGAAAAAAAACTAAAGTTGTCCTTTAATTCATGTGTCAGATGCCAAACATTATATATTTTTAGGACCATGTCATGTGGTCTATACCTGCACAGCCTTTGTGATCTACTGGTAGATCGCAATCTACCCTTTGGGCACCCCTGAGTTAGGCCTACTGAACCTTCTGGAAGACCATGTTTCATATTCCTATATTGCAAATTCACCGTTGTCACTAGTGCTGTTGAAATGAGGATTACATAAATCTGTCCATGTTGTATGTTTTCTCTAACCCGGGCTTTCCCCACATCACTGCGTTAGGGCCTATCATGCAATGTTTTCATGTGCTGCAACCTTTATTTTTGCAAGCTTTTATCACTAGACGTCTCTCTCCCGTCCATTCCTCCGTAGTTGGTTTTGGAAGGCGACTTCACCAAGGGTGCGTTCGGAAATGCGCACCGGGAATGTGGTCAGTTTGTTGAGTGTGGTGGGCGGTGACGTCACAGTGTGCCTTATTTACGAACGACCACAGCTGTGACGCATTCACACCGCCAACACTGGACAACCCCAGCTTCAGGGTAGGGTCGCTCAGTGCGGGCACTCGGCACACCCGGTGCGCAGCGCACTGGATTTTCGAACGACAAGAGAGCACACCAGTGCGTTCAGGGCGCATTTCCGAACGCACCCAAAATCAACGTCAGACTGTAAGGTCACGATCACACACCGCGCCGCACCTTTTATCGGGAGGCATACTATGGTCCGACGGAGCATTGGTTCGACATGCGTCCGCACCTCAGACTAGCGCCTGCTCCCGTGCTTGCGGTTATGGTTAGGTTAGGGTTTGAGGTGGGTTGTCGTGTTTCGGACCAATGACTAGTCGGATACAGGTTTAATGTTTGTATTTAGTTCAATGTTTGTTTTTATAAACGCCATTGACAATGAAGGGAAAATTTACATCATCTTGTCCTTTAACACAAACATTAAATGCCATTAACAATAAAGATAATTTTATTGTTTTACATCACCATTAAATCACCATATCAACATGAGTTAGACTGTAATATATTAGTGCCCCTCACTTCACACAGGTGTGATTTTTAAGCATTATGTCATGCTTTAGCTATTGAAAAATAGCAGATCTACTGCATTTTTTTTTATCGTGAAAATGTGTCGCAAATCTTATCTATATAGTCTTTCAGATGGGGGTCGGCGGCCAAATCATTCTACACAAGCACATGGCCGTTTATCTGTTCCGCTTCTCCTGCCACACCACTCCGTTAGCACACATCTCTCCATGCAGAAAAATAAAACTACATGCCACCGGAATTCTAATTCTAATGTACAGAATTCTAAGACTACATTGCATCACTGCAACTGACATATTTACTCTACATACACACACACACAGCAGTCTGTTACACTACAATACAGCACAGTACGTACAGCACAGTACGGTACAGCACACTACAGTACAGTACAGTACAGTACAGTACAGTACAGTACAGTACAGTACAGTACAGTACAGTACGGTACAGCACGGTACGGTACGGTACGGTACGGTACGGTACAGTACATAACAGCACGGTACAGTACAGTATGGTACAGTACAGAACACCACGGTACAGTACGGTACAGTTCCATACAGTACAGTATGGTACAGTACGGCACATTATTGTACAGTATGTTACGTTACAGTATGGTACAGTACAGCATGGCACACCAAATAGTCTGACAGAACAAGTGGGCACCCTGAACACGTGGCCACCTGGGCACCTGGACGAGTGGCCACCAACTGGCCACCTGAATGACTGGCCACCCGCACATCTGGCCACCTGGATGACTGGCCACCCGCACATCTGGATGACTGGCCACCCGGACAACTGGCCACCCGGACATCTGGCCACCTGGATGACTGGCCACCTGGATGACTGGCCACCCGGACAACTGACCACCTGGATGACTGGCCACCCGGACAACTGGCCACCTGAATGACTGGCCACCCACACAACTGGCCACCACCTGGATGACTGGCCACCCGGACAACTGGCCACCCGGACAACTGGCCACCTGGATGACTGGCCACCCGGACAACTGGCCACCTGGATGACTGGCCACCCGGACAACTGGCCACCTGGATGACTGGTCACCCGGACAACTGACCACCTGGATGACTGGCCACCCAGACAACTGGCCACCCGGACAACTGGCCACCTGGACGACTGGCCACCCGGACAACTGGCCACCTGGATGACTGGCCACCCGGACAACTGGCCACCTGGATGACTGGCCACCCGGACATCTGGCCATCCGGACATCTGGCCACCTGGATGACTGGCCACCTGGATGACTGGCCACCCGGACATCTGGCCACCTGGATGACTGGCCACCTGGATGACTGTCCATCCGGACATCTGGCCACCTGGACATCTGGCCACCTGGATGACTGGCCACCCGGACATCTGGCCACCTGGATGACTGGCCACCTGGATGACTGGCCACCTGGATGACTGGCCACCCAGACATCTGGCCACCCGGACATCTGGCCACCTGGATGACTGTCCATCCGGACATCTGGCCACCTGGATGGCGTGGCGCTAGAGTGAGACGCTCGAGTTCTAGTACATCTAATTCTGGGGCTCCTTCTTGACATGAAATAGTTTGAGCACCACTGACATGGAAACATGAGGTTTGTCAGGATTTATCATTTTGTGGTATCTGGCCTCAGTCCTAAATTGGTTATTCTACCGATGGGAATCGAGCGGTTTGCTGCCATTTGTGGATTTTTGAGAAGAAAAGAACAAAAAAAGGGGCTCATCTCCATTCCTGTTGAAAATGGAAACGTAGGTGACCATATTAGGTCAAGGAACTCAACCCTTGTATAACAATTTTGAGGTATTTACTTTCCCAATTTCCAGTACTTTTACTTCTACTCCACTGCATTTCAGGGGGAAATATAGTGTTTTATTCCACTACAATTATTTGAAAACACATGAGGTACTAGTTACTTTGTAGATTATTATTATTATTACAACACATACATTAACCACTTCAGCCCTATTTAAACTTTGGCTATTTTCAAAAGTTTGTATACATTTGATAACTTGAAATGACACATTCCGCAGAATGACTACTTTTACTTTGTGTACCTTAAGTACATTTCGATGCCAATACTTTTGTATTTTTGAGCAGAGTACACATTGTTGTCATTGGCAAATGACAGCAATTTGTGCTCTCAGTTGTCTTTGGAAAATGCCCAATGTTTTTTTCTCCAAACACGTAACATTATTTCCTCACCAGTACAAGCCCCATTAGCTGACGGTATTTAAGGCCATTAGCTGACGTTATTTACACACTCACACACATTTTCTCATTACTCACCACCATGAAGCTGATTTGGACTGTGTGTGTAACGTGGAGCATCCTCTATGCAGGCAAGTCAAACTCGCTATAGTGTTGATTGTGACAGCTAATTGTTTATAGCGTTTTAGTCTTTGGAATGAGATTTACATTTAGTTTTTGTCACATCTCAGTCATCTGAAATGTTTTAGCGTTGGTCTAGTTTCAGTTGACTAAATCTACAGTTGATTTGGTCGACTAAAATGTAGGCCTATTTTGTAGGGATGTCCCGGTCTGATCACGTGATCAGAAATCGGGGCCGATCACGTCAATTTCAAATGATCAGAATCGGATCGGGAGCAAAAAAACACGTGATCGGGACATGCCTAGTATCAATATTATATCCATATATTGATATTACACTGGATATTGTCTGTGATTTGGGATATTGTAGCCTACTATTGTGATATGGCATGAACATGTTCTATAAAAATATAAATATCGGATCGAGAAAAATTGGTATCGGCAGGTACTCAAAATCAGGAATCGGATCACGAGCCAAAAAAACGTGATCAGGACATCCCCAGTATTTTGGTGGTACCTTTTAGCATGCACTTCCGTGCTGAAAATAGCAGATCTACAAGCTCACAATGCGTCGCAGCGTCTCACGTTGTGAGCTTGTAGATCTGCTATTTTCAGCAAGTTATAAAATGACTCGTCTTTTAGTTCTACTGGATCCCTTGTCCACTATAGTCGCTCCCTAACATTGTAGTCAAGTTTTTATTTGTCGACAAAATTGTCAACATGTTAGTCTTAGTTTTAGTAATGGAAGCTATTTTTTTATTTAGTTTTCATTTAGTTTTCGTCAGTGAGAGAAGGTAGTCAACGATCATGGTTTTAGTCGACGAAATCAACACTACAACTACAACAAATTTAATAACGACTTATGCTGCGAGTAGGTCCGACATTTTAACCACTTTACAGTGTTAATTCTGTTGAGTAAGACTAAAAGATTGAGCATGCACTTGGTTGCGTGCTGAACATCGCAGATCTACAAGGTCACAACGCGTCGCAGCATGACACGTTGTGAGCTTGTAGATCTGCTAATTTCAGCAAGCAGCAAGGAATAAAATGACTTTTAGTTCTACTGGATCTCTTGTCCACTATAGTCCCTCCCTAACATTTTAGTCAAGTTTTTATTTGTCAACAAAAAATTCAATATATGTTAGTTTTAGTCATGGAAGCTTATTTTTTATTTAGTTTTCATCAGTGAGAAAAGGTAGTTGACGACCATTTTTCATCATGGTTTTAGTCGACGGAATCAACACTACAATCAACACTACAATCAACACTACAACTACAACCGAGACTAAAATTGGAGGTAAGTCTGACATCTTAACCACTTTACAGTGTTAATTCTGTTGACTGTTTTCATTTAGTTTTCATCAGTGAGAAAAGGTAGCTGACGAACATTTTTCATCATGGTTTTAGTCGACGGAATCAACACTACAACTACAACCGAGACTAAAATTGGAGGTAAGTCTGACATCTTAACCACTTTACAGTGTTAATTCTGTTGACTAAGACTACAAGATTTAGATATTTAGTCGACTAAGTCTAGACTGTTAGACTAAAGAATTTCAGATGACTAAACTATAGTCAAACTAAATGGTGTTATTCAAATTAGACTAAGACTAAATCATTTCTGTCGAAATGAACAGTGTCAGTATCAAAATTAACACTAGTCTTAATATTCTAGTCTTAGTCGACTAAATATTAAAATCTTAATTTTGATATTTAGCTGACTGAGACTAGAATGAGACTAAACATTGCAATTTCAGATGACTAAAATAAGTTTATAAAACTAAATGGTGTGTTATTCAAAAGACGAAGACTGAGACTAAATCAGAATAGAGCACCGAAGTCTGACATCAATATCGGTAGAGGGCGCAAATCCACGGGTCCATTTGGTTCCATGTGTACACTCTCATGTGTACACTCTCAGTGTACACACTCTCAGTGTACACAGAGTTAAATTATTAAACATTGATTTTACAATATAAATTGGGGGTCCCAGATATTATAAATGCCATTAAATGGGGGGTCTGTAGCCTAATGCATGTCAAACTGGGGGTCCTTGAAATTATAACGGGTTGAGAATCTCTGCTAGAGCCATACAAATCTTCTCTTATTATTGGGGGGTCCCCTGGCAATGGCATATATTTTCAAAGGGAGGTCCGCGGGCGAATTATTGTCAATTTGGGGGTCCTTAACATGAAAAGGTTCGGGAACCACCGGTATAATGAATCTCTCTATATTTTCCTTAACTCAGCTGAAGCTGTCACAGACCTGCAGTGTTGGACGTGCGCCGATAACACAGACGCTCAATGCGCCGTCGTGGAGCTAAAGAACTGCACCGGCGATGAGGTCTGCCTATCGGGCTCTGTGGAGTGTAACGTACAACTTTCTTTCTTTCTGCTACTTATTTGCTTCAAACAATACGATTTCTGACGTTTCCTTCAAGATAATTATTTTGTGGTTTTATTTTTTGTATTTTTTTCCGTAGCGACGGTGGGTCCGAGGATCATCCGCAGGCTGTGTATTCCCATCTTTAGGTGTGGAAACAATACAATGAATGTTCCAATCCCGACTCTTCACACAAACGTTGGTCCAGGAAACGGCCAGTTAACAGCGATGTGTTGCAATACCTCGGGCTGTAACTCTATGTTCTTTCCAGGTACGTCAAATACTTACCACAATATGTATTTTATCATTCTAATAAGTTTGGAATAAAAAAATCAGACCAGTCTGGAGTGAGTGGTGCTGTACTGTACTCGTGCTGTTGTACTGTACTGGACTGTACTGTACAAGCCCTCCTCCCTGGCCTGTGTGTGTGTGTGTGTGTGTGTGTGTGTGTGTGTGTGTGTGTGTGTGTGTGTGTGTGTGTGTGTGTGTGTGTGTGTGTGTGTGTGTGTGTGTGTGTGTGTGTGTGTGTTAGGATGCGCAACAGTGACACTTGGTGGACAACAAACGCTATTTCCGTACTTGGACGGACAGCCAGACACATGAGACACAGCCAGCCAGGGACACACATAGCTTTCTATAGACCGATTCAGAAACGGGTCTCACAAGGCTGCTGTACTTTACACCTCATACTTGAACGCTTAGTATGAGGTATAAAGTACAGCAGCCTTGTGTTCCTAAAACAGAAAGATTGGGTATTGGGTAAGTCTGACGTTATGTATCTTTCAGGACCTTTCACTGCTTTGTCTCAACCATTACTACAGTATATGGCTCTGGTCTCAGCCACCGCGGTAGATATTTTGACATTCCGTTTATTTATTTATTTTAATGTTGCCACTACTGTTGGAGCAGCTATAAACTACACAGGTTCATCCTGATGTTCTGGGCATCTTTGTAATGTTAGTGTTAGTAAAAAGCAGGTAAAAGAGTAATGTTTGAGGCAGACTAACATCAGTCACTTTTCCATTCACTGTAGTAGAAGGAGGTGCGGGGAAACCGCAGATATGTCATCTCCGCCTACAGGAAATACGTTGCCTGCGACCATGAGACCCGTTTCTGAATCGGTCTATAGGAGTGGCTAGCCCCACTAAAACCGCTAGTGTTTTGTAAAATTCTCATATCTTCATACCAATGTTATCAATTGTGATCAGTCAATTGTACTAAAAGTACGTCTATGGGTATAGATTCCACTTTGAATTCATGTTCATCTTAGCTTTTTAATCATTATATTTTGTTTGATCAAATTGGGATTTAATTTAAATCATGTGACAGTTTAGGTTATTTTATAAACCTATATACGATTTAATTAATTTCTGACTACACATCATTTTTGATGACTAGGCTATGCTGTTTAAAAAAAAAACATATATATATATGACTGTAGGACACATATATATTGATCTTTAAATAAGTTTTAAGCTTTTGAAAAACACTGTTTGCCAATAATTATTCTTCACCTAAAAAATGCAGTCATTTTGCAAGTTACCAAATACCAACTGCCAGGCAATCCCTGAACTAAACTTGGAATTAAAGTGAAGCTCGGGTACATTTTAAACGTGCAACACTATGACATGCTAAACTATATTTATGTTTTATTTTCACGTTTAATTTCAGTTCCTAAGATCCCGTTTACACTTCAAGTAAACGGTTTGAAGTGCTTCACCTGCATTTCACCTTTTGACCTCGTATGTCACAGAATAAACGTCTGCAGAGGACGGAGGACGATGTGTGTTAACACAACAGGTGAGTCCTAACATTTTACACTTCATGTACCAGATATGATATCTACATGAGTTTGATTGATTGATTGATTGATTGAAGTATTTATTAACAGTTTTGCAGAATTACAGTACATTTCAAGCACAACTCAATACAAAAACTGTTAACTGTGGACGACACCATAAACAATTTATAGTTTAGGGATTTAGCAGACACTCTTAATCCAGAGCGATTTACATTAAGCATGAACAAAAGAAAAGCATGGCAATACATCATATACATACAAACTAGTTATTGTGAATCATACATAAGCTAAGAACGTAACAGTGGAACATCTATATAATTAAACTATGCATATATATACTATATAGTGCTATGTTTACATAAAATGCTATAAATCTACATAAACTGCTATCTAAAGCATTACACTTGTTTACAATATAGGGCCCACCGTGTTCAATTCATCATAACATTTAGAGACGTATAAATATACTTTATAGCCAAAAACAGGAAATCATCATAGAGGTAAAAAGGGAAAAAAAATGTCTTAACCCATATGCTGCCTCCTGCTGGACGCAGAGCCAACCGCAGCCCGCCGAGACGTTTTCAATGTAGCACACGCTGGACTCACATCCTGTTTGGGCGTCCATCTTTGATGCTAAATAAATAGCGTCAATGGTAGCGAGCTAAAATGAAGCCATCCTTGGTCTAGAAAGCGCCACCCTGATAGTTAGTTAGTTAGTTAGTTAGTTTAATTTATTGTCCACGTGTGGACATTTGTCTTCGGTCTCATCAACAGTAAAAAACTAACAGTTACAACAACAGCATGGCAACAACATGGCAGGTGTAGGACTACATTCGAAACACCTGTTGTTGGTCCCCAACATGGCAGGTGTAGGACTACATTTGAAACACCTGTGTTGGCAATGTGTGAAGTTTGCATTAAAAAAACGTGCTAATGTCAAACAATCTTTTTTGTGTGTGTGTGCGTGCGTGCATGCATGGGTGTGTGTGTGTGTGTGTGTGTGTGTGTGTGTGTGCGTGCGTGCATGCATGGGTGTGTGTGTGTGTGTGTGTGTGTGTGTGTGTGTGTGTGTGTGTGTGTGTGTGTGTGTGTGTGTGTGTGTGCGTGTGTGCGTGCGTGCGTGCGTGCGTGCGTGTGCCCACACGTGTGTGTGTGTGTGTGTGTAATAATCTGTAGTGATAGTGCCGGACGGGAGGCTCCAGCGCGCTCACGGCTGCGTCTCCCAGTCATGGTGCGAGGGTAGGAACCTGTGGCTGCAGTACTTAAGCCCTCTGATCACGCTGGCCACGTTCTTATCCGGACCTTTCTGCTGCAATACTGACTTCTGCAACGGCAACATCTCCGTGCTGAACCCTCAGGACCCCATTCTGCAGGTGAACCCCCCAAGGTTTCAGACCTCTCTTATCGCCGGCAGCACCGTCCCTCTGCTGAGCACACACATCCTGAGTATCTTACCACTGACGCTTCTGCTCTGCAGGTTGATAGTTTAACCCATTTAGACCTGAGGACGATTCTACGAATGCCTTCTAAATCTGAAATTATTTTGATTTGAGTTAAAAAACATTAGCTCTGAAAGAATATACATTCAATGATTTGCGCCACATTTCCACGATTTAAAAAAAATAGCAGATCTACAAGCTTGTAGCGCGGCACTCTGTGTCACGCTTGTAGATCAGCTTGTAGATCTGCTATTTTTCAATAGCTAAAGTATAACATAATGCTAGAAACACCAACAGGGGTTCCCGTCCTGAATGGGTTTTAATAATACAGTGGGGTTTTCGACATGCACCTTTTTCAGGTCAAGGACCCCCAAATTGACACCTCCGTGCAGCCTGTGGTGGCCACAAACGTACCAGTCACTCCAATCTCTGACATTGTAACTGCTCCATTCACTTCTGATTCTCTGATAGAGATAGACCCCCCGATCGCCAATACTAATCCAGGCGCCTCCAATGCTAATGTTATTACTAATGCTAACGGTAGCTCCTCCAGTGCCAATGCTAACCGGGCATAGGTGGCGGGTGGATTTTACCTTTGGGTAGGCTAGAATTGCGTGGGGGGGGGGGGGGGGGGGGGACTCTCGCGGCCGAGCGGAGCGAGGCCGCGCACATTTATTTATTTCCCCCAGATGGTCTAAAAATGAGTTACTTTGACCAATTTATTACCAATCTCGTACACCATTGCTCACGAAAGCAACACCCTTGACCCAATTATAGACACTGCATTTAGCTTTTAATTAAAGTTCCCCGGGCATTGTTTTGGGATATTTTGGCCGATATGGGTCTTTTTCTCAAGTCTCGAGTCAGTGTGGAGACTTGCCCCTCCCGGCTCATGCAGCTCTTCACAGACGGCACACAGACAGCAGCCACTCCGCTGAACGTGTCAGTGTTGCTGCGGTCACTGGTGGTGCTGCTGAGTGCTGACAGCCGAGCCGACTCACAGCTTCTTCTTAGTTCTGAATTACTTTATCTTTGCCTTGAAAAAGACCGTAGGGCGTAGGTAGGCTATATCCATTTTGCGTTTTGCTGTTTTCCAAAACAAACCAGTGCGCTACTGTTTGCTACAAAGCGACTGGAAGGAAGAGGTTTACAGAAAGGCTACCAAGTAGCCAATCATATGACCCGATCAGCGATCACCAGGGGGCAGCGACAACACACACACACACACACACACACACACACACACACACACACACACACACACACACACACACACACACACACACACACAATAGCCTTCTATATAATGCTGCGCACATATATTATATATATTTAAAAAATACCCAGCAACATTTTTGGGAAGCCTTACATACCCGCCGCCTATTCTCTAAGAAGCTGGTATCTTTTAACAAACCCAGCACAACTGCAAGGCAGATATTTTAGTGGTGGGCGACAGTTTGCTTAGGAATTTGATTCTCCCTGGTGCCGTGTCCTACTGTCTTCCTGGAGGAAAGATAGTTGATTTGATTACACTCGTTCCAGCTGTTGTTGATCTATTTTGAACGAGAGGCAGGTCAGAAGTCAGAAATGAAGAGCTTAGTATATCCATCTGGTCAAATCCACGGAGAAAGAAAATGAAAATCAAGGATAAATCACCCCTTGGTTTTCTCCTGCATTAGCAGCATTATTTAATGAAAGGAACAGAGCCTGGTCTCTTGCTAGGTGCTCTGGAAACCCAGCTAATTGGGCTTGCTTTCGACAAATAAGAAACAAATGCACCTCCTGTTTTAGAAAGGCCACATCAGATTATTATTTAAATGTAATTACATGCTCGCAGGGAAACTCCGTACAATTCTGGAAAGCAGTTAACTCCCTTAATAATAACTCTTCTAAGCTAGCTACCTCATCAAGTTAACGACAATAATAATAGCTTAATCTCAGACCCTGTGTAAATTTGCTCTGCTTTTAATTTGCAATTCGCAGAAGCTGGTCACAGGACCCCCTCTTTCCACTCATCACCTCAATACTAGAAATAGCTCAACCAAGCCAGGAATGTGGGCAGATTTAAATAGCCACACTGATCAGGTAAAGAGTGCATGACACTAGTCACCTGATCAGGTAGGCGTGCTCATGAGTTGCCTGCCTGAATTAGCTACGCAAGCTTCGCATCATAACTGCTGTCACTCTAGTTACAAACAACATTTTAACTGTTTTGGACAACAAATTACATTGCGCCGCCCTCTTTGTGGACTTATCGAAAGCGTTCGACACTGTACATCTCACCATGCTCTTACAAAAATTGCACAATTTTGGTTTCAGTAAAACATCTTCTGAATGGTGTCATAGTAATGACAACCATCAATCAGTGAAGTCCGGGAGCACCCAATCTGAGTTTCGTCCAGTCTCCATGGGGGTCCCCCAGGGCTCAATCTTAGGTCCTGTGCTCTTCACAATATATATTAATAACATTATTTCGGCTTTAAATTACTGTCATGCCCACCTTTATGCAGACGACACAGTCTTATATTGTGTTGCTGACACAGCCCAGCTTGCCACCAGTAAGCTGCAGCTTGCATTCAATACTCTCCAAGATGCCCTGGTTGAGCTCAGGCTTGTTCTAAATACAAGCAAAACTAAGTTCATGCTTTTCACCAGGGCTAGAACCACCAGACCAGAAAACGTAATCTTAATATCTTCCAATGGCTCTACAATTGAAAGAGTCTCAGAATACAAGTACCTTGGCATCTGGCTGGATGAGAAATTGTCATTTAAATTCCACAATCCACATTGAAAATCTATTCACCAAACTGAGACAAAAAAAAAGGTTTTCTCTATAGGAACAAAGCATGTTTTCCGGCATCCTGTAAAAAAACAATCATTGAAGCCACATCTCTCTCAGTTCTGGACTATGGGGACATGATTTACAGGATTGCTGCACCATCCACTTTAAAGCACCTCGATACGGTTTACCATTCTGCCCTAAGATGGGTCACTGGTGACAGCTATATGGTACCCATCACTGTAAACTCTATGAGAACGCAGGCTTGTCCTCTCTGTCCGAGAGGCGGGACAAGCACTGGTATATGTTTATTTTCAAAGCCATCTCAGGAATGGTCCCCTCTGACATTTGCTCTATGTTGGATCAGAATCCAAGTCTGTATGAGACCCGCTCGAGTGACTTCCTGACCCTCAAGGTTCCATTTGCTAACTCAGAGCTAGGTGTAAAGCAGCTTTCTCTGTCAGTGCTCCATTTGATTGGAACGAACTCCAGAAGTCCCTAAAAATCAGATTACTGCCTTCCCTAGGTCAATTCAGGGAAATGATTTCTAGCACTTTTGTTCAACAATGTAACGGTTTTAATTAATTCTCATCTATTTATTATAGTTATTTTAGTTTTGAATACTTTTTACAATTCATATATTTGATATTGCTGTATTTAATGTATATTGCTGATTGTTGATTTTGTGTTTTGTATTTCGTCTACATTGAAAATGAGTGCGTGTCCCTCAATTGTACTCTGAGCTTAAATAAAGGTTATGATGATGAAGTTAATTTAACTGAGTGTACAAGTTTTGGATGTATATGAATCTTAAAACAACAAAAGAAGAAAAATAAAAACCAAGAAATAATTTGTTTCTTGGACTGGCTGTTTTTTTTGCTGCTGCTGCATTGTATTGTACTAAACTGTTAGGCCTATGTACCATTTTGGAAAATAAATAAACATTTGAATTATAAAAGTGTGTACAAATGGTTCCATTTGTACAATCTCTAAATTACAGACACAAGGGTCCATTTGGTTCCTAACTATCATTTAGCTGCATGGGTCGTTCACCAAAACTGAAACTAGGGTTTTTTGACCCCAGGGGCTCACTGGGGACAGGGAGGAACTCCTTATATGGTCAGCACACTCTATAGTAGGGAGGATTATCCAGAAAAAAATAAAAAACAAGTGATATTTGAAATAAGTCAAATCACTGAATATACCTTTAAGCAGGGGCCCAGTGGTGGAAAGTAACTAAGTACATTCACTTAAGTACTGCACTTGATTACAATCTTGAGGTATTTGTATTCTTTACTTGAGTATAATTTCCAGTAGGCTACTTTTACTTCTACTCCAAATATTGTACTTTTACTCTACTACATGTATTTGAAAACTTTAGTTCTACAGTTACTTTGTAGATTTAAATTATTACAAAACATAATATAAGAACGACTTCACCACTTTTCAACCTATCTTCATATAATAGGTCCTCACTAATGTTCATGCTAAAATCGCACACAATTTTCCCTACTCAGTCTGTGTCTCATAGGAGGGCTGTGGGCAGTTCAGAAACCCGACCACCAGTGATCATCGATGAGGATGAAGCTAATAGAAACTGCAGGCTTTCTAGTCCTGAAAAGTTGCAATGCGAAAATGGAAGCCATCATTCTCACGATAATACAAATCTAAACATTTTTGCAAAAAAAAAAATCTTCTTTCAAAAAGAATCTGCCTAACGATGATGTCACTGGTGGACAGGTTTCTGAAATGCCCACAGCCCTCCTATGACAGACTGAGTAGAAAAAAAAGATGTCCTTTTATCATGATTATTAGTGATATGAGCCAGGACCTATTATATGAAGATAGGTTGAAAAGTGGTGAAGTGGTCCTATATTTTCAATTCAGGACTTTTAACAGAGTGTTTCCACATTGCAGTATTGATACTTTTAACTCAAGTAAAAT
This sequence comes from Electrona antarctica, assembly GCF_951216825.1. Lineage (NCBI taxonomy): Eukaryota > Metazoa > Chordata > Actinopteri > Myctophiformes > Myctophidae > Electrona > Electrona antarctica. Next base: position 11,276,904 of record NC_136792.1, on the reverse strand, counting down.
AATTTAGTACATTTTCCATCACTGCAGGGGAGTCACATTGAGGTTAAAGACCTTATTTTGTGTGTGTGACCTACACTTTAATTTAATTTAAGTTAATGAGACCCCAAATATATTTGTCTTTTTTAGCAGTTTAATACATTTTGTATCTGTAATGTTATAGAGGGGTATGCACGTGACATCATCATTATACGCGGAAGTTATGCGGGAACGCGTACTGAGTGGCAAAAAAACTACTTTCTGGCCTTGACACTTGACAGCCCCATACATCCAAACAGAAAAGTCCTATCTGATTGCATTAAACGACGTTAAACGACATTAAACTCACTTCGGCACTCGATTTGCCACTCACTTTATACATGTGCATACCCTCTTATTTATCATCAGTTACTTTTTGCTAGTTGAGAGATGTTGTAATCTCTGTGTAGGATGAGCCAAACATGGTTTATTTATTTTGTATTTGTGCACTGGATTGGATGATTGATATGTGATGGATGGAGGCACCACATTGGTTGGCACTCGATTGGTGGGAGTGTCTTTGTGGGTGTGGCCATCCTGCAGCGGATATAAGTAACCTGCTCACGGTTTGACCGTGGGGGTTAGGGTGAGCTGGGAGAGATGACTGTGGGGGTTAGGGTGAGCTAGGAGAGATACAGGGCGATATCTTGCACCTTACCCTTATCCCTAAACTTCTTTTTTTTAATTAAAATCTTTTTTTTAATAGCTTTTAAAGTGGCTAGTTGAACAATTTCAACAATGTTTGAGTGGTGCAACCACTCCAAGGAACAGCTTTGTCCCTATGGGACTATGTGACTATGTGTCTATGTTTAGAGTACCAATAGGGGGTGCTGTTGCACCACTCGCTTCAGGCTGGTCTGATTTCTTTTTTCTTCAAAATAGTAAACAATGGCAAAGAAATGGAAGAAGGTATATGGCACGCAAGATAGGCCCCATAGTTTTAATTAATAGTTAATTACATTTTTCTCATTGTTTAACTTAATTCCTTGGCACATATGTATTACATATTTATTGAAAGTTGAATTGTAATATTTGGTGCACTGAAGAGAAGTAAATCATTTTAAACTGATGAGCTATTGTTTGGACATGAGTCTTTTTAAAAAAAAATCTCCCAGGCAGTAATATATAGCTCGCCCAGTGCAACATACCAGTTGTAACCTGATTGTGGTAACGATCACAAGTTAAGAAACTGGTGACATTTCTGTAAATGTGTGTTCTTTACTTAAAATTAGAAAACATTAAAATGAATACAATTTGATTTTTTGGGGGTGTGCAACAGTGACTCCAGCAACTCCTGCGGTTTCCGCAAATGTGTTCTGAATGAGTGTTCTGTAATGTTTTATAATCAGTTACTCACAGTGTTTTACACACACACACAGACATCTCCAACTCACCCACAGACACCCACCCACAGACACCTCCAACTCACCCACAGACACCTCCTGAGCGAAGGCCAGAGAGATGAGGAGCAGAGGAAGGCCCACAGCCACGCACGTCACCATCATGTCCACGGCCAGTTCTGTGCGCACGTTCCGGTAGCGCTACTGGTTGGGCTCTTTCAGCAGGAAGTCGCTAAACACGTACTCAGTGGCCACGTGGGCGATAGCCATCTCTGAGAGAAAGATGTGAGCCTGCTGCTGGACTGGGCTGGGAGGGGGGAACGCAAGACAACAGAACACACTTTACAACATGTAACGTTTACTTTCATGTAACATTATGGTCCCTATTTCCATCAGTGCCTGACTCTTATCCCTAAACTTCTTTTCCTTTTTTACTATTTTCAATGTCGGGTGGGCAAAAGGTATTGTATGTATGTGTATGTAATCTGACACCATCGACAGCCAATTATAAGTTATAGAATATACCTACCCCACCTACCAGTATACATACCACTTCTGGTCCAGCCGACCACAACACTAGCTTGCACGCTCTGCTTGTGCAAGTAATAATAGCCTACCTCATACATGGGTACTGCCAACTATTTCCATTGAAGAAAATATATTTGTATGAATCATGTGTAGCCCCTAGAGGGAGGCAGAGGTAAATTGACAAAGTGACTAGGGTATTTAAAGCCTTTCTGAACAGGCAAGTAGCAGGTCTGAAATATGTGGGGCCTCACAACATTGCTGGTAGCATGTTGTTGAGACAGGTGATGTTGAGTGCCTACCTGTCAATTGGTAAGCCTTTTTTTATTGATTTAGTATCTTCATTTTTACTGTTATCTTGTATGGTCTACAATGAGTGTTTTTATATTGTCAGGTCTGTGCCACTTTTGGTGCTGTTGTCGTGAGGATGCATGTTTACCTGTCCTGAAATGTTTGGGGTGTGGCCTTCCAAGTAACATGTAGTTAAACTGGAGCAATGTGAGTATTATTATACAATATGTTTGCTGCAAAGCTGAGCAAAAAGTGGGTTGTTATGTTATATATGCTGTTGCATTTGATGTGTATTGTGTAACCTATGTCGTTGTTACCACAGCTACAGGTGGAGACTGGGGCCTATTCTACCTGTGTATAGCTGTGTGCATGTAGCCATTGAGGGGACTGCATGGGTAGCCATTGAGCGTTATCTGGTAAAGCAATCATTGATTCCCCTACATTTAGTTATATTGCCTGTGACATTTTATAGATGGTATGGTGGTGCATCGATGTGTTATCTTTTTATTATTCCTTGTGTGGTATTTTGTAATGGTCATAGTGAACCATGTGCTTTGTTTTGGATTGTATAATTGAACTGTGTTTTGTTTTGATTGTACTGTAGGTCCATGATTGAGGAACAAGCGGCACCCATACGGAACGCTGTTCCTCTTTCCCTTTGTTGTTTGATTTGTTATGATTTGTATTTTGTTTTATAACCATTCTCCCATTGCTAGTCCAATCTCAAACACTTTTAAACATTTTATATGCAAGTCTTTTGTAAATCTCTTTCTATTGAATAAAACATTTTGCTATTTTGTACCATACTCGTTGGTCCTTTCTCAATATTTATTAGCGGGGTTACATATGGATGAGAGTTTTGTAAATTCACATACCTGTGTTAGCCCCACGTCCATCTCTTCCTGGACCTAACAAGAAATAGAAAATTATTTCATGTTATTTTCTAAAACGGTTCACTTCTACCAGAAAAAAATATACATCTTAATTATTTTGTGGACCCCACCCGATAACAGTGGGTCCACGCACAATTAAAGAATGTAGAAGAAATTGAATTGATCAACACCTGTTATCTCTCCTAATGGTACCAACATCAATACAGCATGGAATTGTGGACAAAATGTTATCCAAAGGCAATTACAGAATCCTTTAGTTGTGGGTCTGAGAGGCCTGTGGCTCAAATGCCCAAAGCAAAGTTATTTGTTTACCCAAGGTGAATGGACTAAGCTCGACGAACTTGTTTACAGCCAGACCCTGCTCATAGAACATTTCATGGTAGGGGTTCAATGCCTTGCTCAAGGGCACTTCAGCGGTGGTAATTTGAACGTGCCGGTCCGGGGATACGAACTGGCGACCTTCCGATAACAAGACCGCTCCGCAAACCGTTGAAAACCACTACAGACTTATGTACTATTTATTTGCCCTTACATAGGCTACATGCAGCTATTTTCAGCTATTTATTTATTTTCCCCCGCACGGTGTCCGGTCTTGCAGTAGGCTATGCAGTATGCAAATGCAATGCCAGTTGGTACCACAAGGTGGAGCACTGCTCCCTCCCTATCTTTGTTCTCACTTCTGTCCGCCCGTGATCAACTGTCATTAATTGAAAATGGAGGATAATTCAACAGATACAATGCCAAGGGGCTTGTCTTTGGTGTATATAATACAAATTATATTGCATCATGCAACTAACTGTCTAACTGTAAACCTACTAAAACCATGAAGGTGCATCTTTTATCCAAATTCTTCATCTGCAGAGCTACAATATACTTTTTTTTTTTTAGACCTTTTTAATTCTTAAAAAAATAAGACCATTACTGCATCAAAAGTAACAGATATTATACTATGAAAACTGGTCAAACATTGGCCAAATCGTCAAATATGCAAGAAAAAGGCATATTACAGAGATGGGCAAATAGCAGATCTTCAAGCTCACAACACCGTCCTCGCAACGCTTGTAGATCTGCTGTTTTCACTACATTTATCTGTGAAAATGTAATGCCCCAACTCTTACATTCCAAGGGCTTAGTTATCGGGGAGGGTGGTCCCCAGATCAAATGTGATTATTTTGGGGGTCACAGCCGGACCAAAGTTTGTGGAGAGACGGGGAAAGGTAAAAGTTAATTCATTGTATTGGCTCCACACCTTTCGATTTGCATACACTGCCTGCAGATAATCCCGCCGATGCTATATGAAAGAAATCCAAAAAATAAAACCAAAATAATTATCTTGAAGGAAACGTTGTCATAAATCGTATTGTTTGAAGCAAATAAGTAGCAAAGAATTAAAGAAAGTTGTACGTTACACTCCAGAGAGGACGATAGCAGTGACGTAGACTCCGTGGGGGCGGCGGGGCTCGAGCCCCCATGACTATTATAAAAACATTTCGTCTCTGGACGATAGGCAGATTTCATCCTCGGTGGTGCAGTTCCGTAGCGCCACGACGGTGCATTGAATGTCTGTGTCATCGACGCACGTCCAACACTGCAGGTCTGTGACAGCTTCAGCTGAGTTAAGGAAAATATAGAGAGATTCATTATACCGGTGGTTCCCAAACCTTTTCATGTCAAGGACCCCCAAATTGACACTAATTAGCCCGCGGACGGCGGACCATTTGAAAAGATATGCCAGGGACCCCCCCCCAATAAGAAGATTTTTACGGCTCTAGCAGAGATTGTCAACCCGTTTAATTTCAAGGACCAGTGGTGTGCACATATAGACACTAGGTGGTGCTAGAGCAGTGAGCACCACCTAGTGCCCTCTGGGCAGCAATGTGCCCATTTAAAAAAAAGAAAAGAAAAAAAAAACGGCATGTGAACCATGATGACATTGATCAATTCTTGATGAAAAAGCATCGGTAGCACTTTATAATAACTATACACTATTAACCATTAGTTAATGCTTAAGTAACCATGAATTCATCATTAGTAAAGCAGGATTCATACATTACTAAGCAATAAGCATTAGTAAATACAGTTGTAAGCATTTCAACTGCACACTATTAAGCGTTAGTTAAGCATTAATCAAATACTTGACTACTTATGATGAACTCATGATTACTTAAGCATTAACTAATGCTTAACTAATGGTTAATATGCTACTGTATAGTTATTATGAAGTGCTACCAAAGCATCTAAGATATTATTTATGCCCCAAAATCTATAAATCTCACACTATTGAGACAACCAGCCGGTTCCACGCGCTGCACAAGGTGCCCTTTTTTCACTTGAGCACCTGCCCCTCTAAATGTCTGTGCACGCCACTGTAAAGGACCCCCAGCTTGACATGCATTAGGCTACGGACCCCCATTTAATGGCATTTATAATCTCTGGGACCCCCAATTTATATTGTAAAATCAATGTTTAATAATTTAACTCAGAGTGTACAAATGATGATCATTTGTACACTCTCAGAGTTACAGACCCATAAGGGTTCATTTGGTGCCAAACTTTAATTTAGCTGGGGACCCCCTGGAACTCCTTCAATCACTCCTGGGGGTCCCTGGACCCCACTTTGGGAACCACTGCGTTATATATGTGACCATTAATGACCGAGGCTAAGTCATTGATTTTTTTTTTTGTCATCATATGAAAGCAGGGAATCATAGCTTCAAATTGACATATTGACCTAACCCTTATAGAGTAATGTCTTTTTGATTGATTGATTGAAATATTTATTAACAGTTTGCAGAATTACAGTACATTTCAAGCACAAACTCAATACAAAGACTGTTAACTGTGAGTGGACGACCCAATTAAGCATTACACTTGTTTACAAGAGGGTCCACCTTGTTCAATTCATCAAAACATTTAGAGACGTACAAATAGTCTTGCAGAGAAACAGCGAGTTGAGAAAAAAGGCTTGAAAGGTTCACTTCTGTGGTCTCTAGCATTACACCTAGCTACATGTTTAAGCATTTATTTCATATTTACATGTCAATTACACATGCTCTAGTATGTGAAGAGTATGTCTGTGCTATTAACTCATTTTGGATTAAAAATAACATTTTTCTCCTCCTGAACAGTTAGTCTTGCCGCCATGACTCTCTCTGTATGAAAAAGAGTCACATTATGTGCATGACATTATAAAACCATGAAAGAGATTAATTATATATAGGCTACACATGGCATTAGAAACATGAACTCCTTAGTGTTATTCTTATTTTTTCGAAAATATATTTTTGTCTCCACCAGGCCGAAGGTGTTATTCAAATTAGACTAAGACTAAATAATTTCTGTCAAAATTAACAGTGTCAGTGTCAAAATGAACGACTAGTCTTATTCTAGTCTTAGTCTGACTCTTAGCTGACTAATGCGTTCTCATTTTTTATTGACCCTTTACACAAGAACGCACACATTAACAAAACGCTGTAATGTCGCTAGGTGGCGGTAACGGGCTGCCAAATAGACCAGTCACCCACGTATAAGAAGAAGAACCTCTTCACGCAACCCTATCGGGGGTTTTGAATGACACTTCCAGAACACGACGTGGTTGTGTCCGTCGCTCGCTACGCATCGAGGTGGCTGACAGGCAGCCCAGAGCATATAGGCAGAGCGCGCCACGGGATGGTTATATATTTTATAATACATTAGGCTACATAAAAGCTGCTGCTGCGGCTGCCACCTATCACAATTAAGGCATTTTATTTACATCATGGTTTTACATTCACCATCGCTGATGAGCAGCGCTTTGTAGGCGAGGAGGGAGGCTTGTTCAGGAACTCCATTATATCATATTCATATATGGCTCTGCATCAATGTAATGATATATGCGCTGTGAGCCAAAGTGAGCCATGATGTCATAAGTTTTGCGGATTCACCGTTTTGCCTGTTTACATGGAGAAGGGATAAAACGGCGTTCACTCTGGGAGGTGGTTTCACTTTGTTGCGTTTTCACCTCCTGAAAACACCCTTCTCGTCTAAACGGACTCCAGCAAACGATACTTTATTTTGCCGCTTCTTATGAACACCGTTCTCGTGTAAAGACCACCTAAGACTAGACTAAATATAGTACACGGCCAAATACAGATAATTCTGGGGGTCCTTGACATGAAAAAAGTTGAAGACCATTGACATAGAAACATGATTTAGAAGACATTTTTGTAGAATCTGGTCTCAGGTCTAAATGGATTTAAGTGCAGTGATAATTTTGACAGCAAATTCAGATTTAATCTCAGTCTTCGTCTTTTGCATAATTTAGTTTTAGACCTCTTTTAGTCATCTTATTCTAGTCTTAATCAGCTAAATATCAAAATCAAGATTTTGATATTTAGTCTTTTAGACTAAGACTAGAATAAGACTTATTCTTAAGACTAGTGTTAGTTTTGACACTGACACTGTTAATTTTTACAAATGATTTAGTCTTAGTCTAATTTGAAAAACAACATTTAGTTTGAGTCCTATAGTTTAGTCATCTGAATTTCTTTAGTCTAATAATAGTCTAGTCTTAGTCAACGACATATCTAAATCTTTTAGTCTTAGTCAACAAAATAAACACTGTAAAGTGGTTAAAATGTCGTACCTACTCACAGCATAAGTTGTTATTAAATTTGTCCAATTTTAGTCTCGAGTAAATGTAAAAACAAACGAACAAAACCTAAAACCATGATGAAAAATGTTCGCTGACTACCTTTTTTACTGACAAACTAAATGAAAACTAAATAAAAACTAAGCTTACATGACTAAAACTAAGACATATTGACAATTGTGTCAACAAATAAAAACAAGACTAAAATGTTAGGGAGCGACTATAGTGGACAAGAGATCCAGTAGAACTATAAGACAAGGGATATTATTCCGTTGCTGCTTGCTGAAAATAGCAGATCTATACAAGCTCACAACGTGTCGTGCTGCAACACGATGTGATCTTGTAGATATGCTATTTTCAGCACACAACAAACTGAAAGGCACCACCAAAATAGGGATGTCCCGATCACATTTTTTTGCTCCCGATCCGATTCCGGATCCCTACAAAATACATTTTAGTCGACCAAATCAACTGTAGATTTAGTCGACTAAAACTAGACCAACACTAAAACCTTTCAGATGACTGAGATGTGACTAAAAGACTAAATTCCAAAGACTAAAACTTCTATAAACATTAGCTGTCAAAATCAACACTATAGCGAGTTCGACTTGCCTGCATAGAGGATGCTCCACGTTACACACACAGTCCAAATCAGCTTCATGGTGGTGAGTAATGATGAGAAAATGTGTGTGAGCGTGGCATTCAATACCGTCAGGTAATGGCCTTAAATACCGTCAGCTAATGGGGCTTGTACTGGTGAGGAAATAATGTTACGTGTAAACTGGACATTTTCCAAAGACAACTGAGAGTACAAATTGTTGTCATTTGCTTAGGTGTTTGGAGAAAAAACACTGGACATTTTCCAAAGACAACTGAGAGTACACATTGTTATTACTGTATTTGCCAATTACAACATTTTGTACTCTCAGTTGTCTTTGGAAAAAAAACAGTTGGTAAAAAGTACTCAAATGTTTTACTTACAATTTAGGCATTTAGCAGACGCTCTTAATCCAGAGCGATTTACATTAAGCAAGAACAAAAAAAGCATGGCAATACATCACATACAAAAAAGTAGTTATCATGAAACATGCGTAAGCTAACGTAACAGTGGAATATCTATATAATGAAACTATGCATAGCCTACTGTATACTTTAAAGTGCTATGTCTACATACAATGCTACTGTATTCTAGTGCTGTCTACATAAAATGCTATAAGTCTGTATAAAATGTCTAAGTCTACATAAAGTGCTATCTAAGTTACGTAAGTTGAGCCTTTGCAAATGCCTGTAAGGTTGTCGGGGCTAGCGCAAGTGCTATGGGCCATGATGGAGTCTGAAGAGGTGGGTTTTCATACTACGGCGGAATATTGGGAGTGAGGCTGCAGTTCTGATTGTAATGGGAAGTGCATTCCATAGTTTTGGAGCCAGAAGGGATAAGAGTTTGGGACGTGTGGAGCGTTGCCCAGGCGTTTTTATTGAAGGTACTTCCAGCTTCCCTGCGTTGGCTGTTCTGAGTGCGCGGGAGGGTTTGTAGGGTCCGATCATACTGGCAAGATTTTGGCTGGTTGAAGACCAAGCGAGCTGCGGCATTTTGGATCAGTTGGAGAGGCTTAAGTGCACATACTGGTAGGCCAGTAAGGAGGGAGTTAAAATAGTCAAGTTTTGACAAGACTGTTGTCTGGATTAGGAGCTGGGCTGACTCCTGGGTGAGGAACGGTCTAATTCGTCGTATGTTATAGAGTGTAAACCTACAGGATCGATGTGTGTTTTGAACGAGAGCTGACTGTCCAGGATAACACCAAGGTAAACTGGTAAACTGGTAAACTGGTGCATTTATATAGCGCCTTTATCCAAGGCGCTTTACATAGATTGTGCATTACATTCACCCATTCACACACCGATGTCGGTGGAAACCATGCAAGGCACCAACCAGCACATCAGGAGCAATTAGGGGTTCAGTGTTTGGTTCCTGGCTGTTGGGACAGACTAACGTCTGTCCCAACAGACGTTTTCCGTTGTCTACGGAAATAGTTAGCTCCCGCATAGGGCATGATAGACTAGTCCTGAAATGGAAAAAAAACCTTTAGAAAATGACCCTGTAGGCATTCTTGAGGAAAAGTACTTAACACTCCCAACGCGGATCGCGTATCAATACGTTATCAATTAATCAAACGTCGGGTGCGGATCACGTATCAATACGTTTCAATCACTTTTTTATAGAATACTTTCATTCATCTTTTTACCCACCCGGACAATGAAGAACCATCGCCCTATCATTGCTGCTTACTCCCGCTCACGTGATCAGAAAAAAAAACAAAAAACAAAAACCCCCCTCCCCTCCTGAAAACAGGAGGGCTGGCCGCTTTACGTGTAGAAGCCAGTTGAACGCTGAACGGAACGCTGCCTATTGCCTAAACACATATGCACCAGATCGGCATTGCAATGCATAACATCTGCAACACACATGGACAGATGCATGTTTCCTTCTTCATACTGTAGCGACCAAACGATCCCCGAGCCTACAATACTACGAGCCTACCACAGTATCGAGGGGCTGCCACGACAAGACAGTGTTCCGTTGGTGGATCACGTATCGCCATGCAGAGCCGTCATAATCGGAGATCGCTCAGACGTGTGATTGTAACGCTTTTTTATTCATTATAATTGTAGTGATAAGACCGCAATGAACGCGTCGGGGACGTAATCGACCCGGGTGTAATGTATAACGAACTTTTCCGCGACCTAAACCGTGGTGTTGTCATCTGTGGAAGTCATTTTTTCCTTCTCGTCGACATCACAGCCGGGTGACGCTTTTTTCCCCCTCCATCGCCCCCAAGCTGCATGCCCATAGCCTGGCTTGGCCAGCCTCATAGCGGGGATTCACTGAAGATTCTTCCCCGGAGGAAACATCAGTGAACCCTCGCTATGAGTCTGGCCGTGCCAGGCTAGCATGCCCAGGCATGTTCCCCTACACTAGCTTGAAAAACAAAATCAGCTGATGACAACGCGTCTCGCCGTTATACTATAGTTCTGAACCGAACGGTGGAATGGGACTTTTTATAGCCGTACGGATCAAGACTTTTGCTGCCCAATGTGCCCATGACCCCCCCCCCCAATGTTACTGCGATCAAAACAATGAAAGCAGTGAGATAGATTAGGCGAGGCGGCAATCATCATCAAAAAGAAAGCATAGTTATGAAGGTTTATAGTCAGACATTGACAGGCAGATATAACAATAAACACAATAAATATGCTATACATCCTATACATCGAATGAAAGCCCTGAATGTGTACTTTTACGAGGAAAATAGTAAACATTGATCCCATGTACAGTTTGTCATAAATTGGATACTGGGTGGATGCACATTGCGCCCACCAGATATAACTGCAGAGAAGACATGGACCCGAACTCAATATTCACAAAATAAGGCCTATAGCGACATATAAATACTATATACCGTATGAAACAGAAGACTCTCTGCTTTCATAAGGAAAAAAATTGTACTGTAATAATAAAAAAATCACACCCCTGTGAAGTGAGCAGTGCAACTCTACTTCTCTACTTATTCACTACAGCTCGCTATATACGGACTGAGGCAGAAAGTCATGTAAACCTTTTATTTACAGTTTGGTCTGTAAACTTCTACTGTAATAATAAAAATCACACCCCTGTGAAGTGAGCGTTGCAACTGTTCTGTACTTATTCACTACAGCTCGCTATATACGGACTGAGACAAAGTCATGTAAACCTTTTATTTACAGTTTGGTCTGTAAACTTCTACTGTAATAATAAAAATCACACCCCTGTGAAGTGAGCGGTGCAACTGTTCTCTACAGTTGCACCGCGCAACTATAAAGAACAGTTGCACCGCTCACTTCACAGGGGTGTGATTTTTATTATTACAGTAGAAGTTTACAGACCAAACTGTAAATAAAAGGTTTACATGACTTTCTGTCTCAGTCCGTATATAGCGAGCTGTAGTGAATAAGTACAGAACAGTTGCAACGCTCACTTCACAGGGGTGTGATTTTTATTATTACAGTAGAAGTTTACAGACCAAACTGTAAATAAAAGGTTTACATGACTTTCTGCCTCAGTCCGTATATAGCGAGCTGTAGTGAATAAGTAGAGAAGTAGAGTTGCACTGCTCACTTCACAGGGGTGTGATTTTTTTATTATTACAGTACAATTTTTTTCCTTATGAAAGCAGAGAGTCTTCTGTTTCATACGGTATATAGTATTTATATGTCGCTATAGGCCTTATTTTGTGAATATTGAGGAGTTCACGTCCATGTCTTCTCTGAAGTTATCTGGTGGGCACAAGCTGCATTCAATAACCAATTACTGTCTAACTGTAGATGGGATCAATGTTTACTGTTTTCCTCGTAAAAGTACACATTCAGGGCTTTCATTCGGTGTATAGGATGTATAGGATATTTATTGGGTTCAATTTTATATCTGCCTGTCAATGTCTCTGACTTTAAACCATCCATAACTCTGCTCGCTGTTCAAGATAACCACTTCCAGGCAAATGCAGGTGTTGCAAAAAGGTCAATATCTCCAGAATGGAACATGGTAAAATCAAAATGTATTTTTTTAATTGAAGTGGACAAGTTCAGCTTTCTTTTGATGTAGGCGTGTGATTCTCGCTATAAGAGAACATTTTACTGTGGGCCCCCGAACAAGGCCTTTGTGCAATGTTAAACGGCAGCAACATCCAAATAGGCCTGTTGAGATCTTGCAGCAATCAAAGTGTTAATGGGTTGTTTCTATATGATTTTGATGTGCTGAATCCATTTCTGCCATATGTCGAGTGATACGGGTCACCGTGTGGTCAGAAATTGAGTAATTTGCATAATTAATCACTACAAACTGGAAATGGGCTATAATTCTGATAAATAATTGTGCTTAATGGGTCACCGTTTTGTCAGAAATTGAGTAATTCACATTTTGTATTTAGCATTTTTTGAAAGTTCAATGTAACCCAAATAAGAATCCACTGTATGCCGGTGAAATAAGGGTCCCCGTTTTTTAGAATTCCTCTTCCAACAACATGGTGATGTTTTAGGCAAAACATCCTGGGCAAAGTAATGTATACACATAGGCCCCTGGTGGTGACCCAACACACATTGAATTCAATGGAGCGACATTCTATAAATAGCTATTCTATAAATATAATGGGGATTTCTGCTTTGTAGAACTCACCCCCAGAATGAAAAAATATGCCCTTCCATAGACTAAAATGTATTCTTGGTGAATACATTTAAATATAGGCCTAGTGAATGGAATATTACTAGCACAATTATTTATGAAAATTATAGCCCATTTCCAGTTTATAAGCCCTCAAGTTAGGTTTTAGTATTCGATATTTCGATACAGTTAGCCTACTACATCGTTACACCATTACACAATAACACCATGAAACCGCCATGCATTACCTTTTTCATGTCACAAACCCCCTAGAAGGCGTCCGCGCACCACAAGGGGTGCACGGCTGCACGCACCACCGTTTGGGAACCCCTGGCGTAGACCTATACCCCATCCTACTCAGCTAATGGACAGTTAACACAGGAGTTAAATGTATTCCTTGAATTCATGGAAGCCAATAAATAATTTGATGACAACTTAAGTAAAAAATAAGTAATTCTTTAACTTCTGCAGTTGTCACGTAATGTCACAGGACAGAGCCACTGGCAACGAGACAGACAGACAGTGAGACAGACAGACCGACAGAAAGTAATGCCGAATGATTTTGATAATATATTACTGATTTGTTGTTAGTTAATGTATTACGCATTATATATGTAAGGGATAATATCTGGCTAGGTGGTCATTGTCGGGAGATAATTCACCGACAGGGAGTTTAACCACCGAGGCGAAGCCGAGGTGGTTACACTCCCTGAAGGTGAATTATATCCCGACAATGACCACCTAGCCAGATATTATCCCGCTTATTACATGGCTAACTAACCATTTTGGGTCAATGTAAATTAATACATTGACCCAAAACACAACAAAAAAAGTATTCCATAAGTTCGCACTGGCTGTGTCTGCAGCTGCAGGGCTGCAGCACTGTCGGAAAACAAGGAAGCGAGTTGATCAAATAGAATCAATTTTCGGGTCCTGCTTCGTCTATTTCTCGCTCAAATGTTTTCAAAAACATTTTTAAGAGCAATGTTTAGCTGTAAATGACATTGTGTGTCACTAGTTTGTGTGTGTTTACATGGCTGTCATGTTGGAAACAGCAGTAAATCAAGCGGGGCGCAGCCGGTGCTCAGAGGGTTTGATTAGACTGTAAGCCTGTAAGGGCACGTGACACACACACACTGCACACCTTTTATCCCATTCAGGACGGGAACCCCTTTTGGTGTTTTTAAGCACTATGTTATATTATGTTATTGAAAAATAGCAGATCTACAAATTTGTACGAGCTTGTAGATCTGCTATTTTTGAAAAATCGTGAAAATGTGGTGCACATTTTTGAATACATATTCTTTCAGAGCGAACATTTTTAACTCAAGTCTTTGAAATGAATCAGGCTGGGAACCAGGCTAGAGCCCTGTCATCTTGTCATCTTGTCCCCCGTCATCTTGTCCCCCGTCATCTTGTCCCCCGTCATCTTGTCCCCCGTCATCGTGTCCCCCGTCATCTTGTCCCCCGTCATCTTGTCCCCACACATCTCACATCTCATAATGTCAAGGATCCTGTCATTGCAATAAATCAACTCCTCTTTGAAGTGGTGTGGGAAATGTCACATCTGTGACAAAAGCCAAGACAAACAATGTCACGTTTCTTTTGGACAATCGCAACCTATTGGCCTACAAGGATAGATTTAGACTATTAAGGGAGCCTAAAATGGTAGTCTTTAATTAATGACTACCATTTGATTAGGCAGCGGTCTGTTATACAGCGGAGCAGTCATTATCGACACATAATTCACCGCTGAATTAAGCAATTGACCAATCAGAATCAAGCATTCAACCAAGCCATGTAATAATATGTAATATATTATAATATTGCGTTACGTAATGCGCATTACCCAACACTGCTCTCTAACCCTTTTCCCACAACACTGCGTTAGGGCCTATCATGTGATGCAATGTTTTCATGTGCTGTAACCTTTTTCTCACTACACGTCTCTCTCCCATGCATTCCTCCGCAGTTGGTTTTGGAAGATGACTTTGCCAAATCAACGTCAGACTGTAAGCCTGTAAGGGCACGTGACACACACACACCGCACACCTTTTATCCCATTCAGGACGGGAACCCCTTTTGGTGTTTTTAAGCACTATGTTATATTATGTTATTGAAAAATAGCAGATCTACAAATTTGTACGAGCTTGTAGACATTTTTAACTCAAATCTTTGCTTCTGGGGGGTCCCTGGAACAACATATTTTCAGATGGGGGTTGGTTGCCAATTACAAATAATTTGACATGAAATAGTTAATTGAGAACCACTGATATAGAAACATTGTTTTTTCTGATTTAGAAGACTTTTTTCTTTTAGAATCGGCCTCAGGTCTAAATGGATTAAAAGAGTCAGGTCACTGCGTGAAAAAGTACTCACATTTCTTACTTTAAAAGTATAGCAATACTGCAATGTAGAAATAAATACTCTGTTACAAGTAACAGTCCGGAATTCAAAATTAACTTGAGTAAAAGTAGGCCTATTACAGTATTGGCATAACAAAGTTTAAGTAGGCTACTCATTATGCAAAATGTCCAATTTCAAGTTCTCCAAATGAATGAAAATCTGCCGCAAAGCTACACGTTGTGTAGATCGGCTATTTTCAAATAGCCAAAATACTAAGTAATAAGTATTGTTTTCAGCTCAAAATGTTGTTTTGTATCAAAATCAAAATCTACAAAGTAACTCTAGTTTTTAAATAATTGTAAAAAGTACAATATTTGCCTCTGAGATGTAGTGGAGTAGAAGGTATTGAATGTTGGAAACACTCCAGTAAAGTAAAAATACATCAAAAATGTACTTAAATACTGTACTATAATTTAAATACTTAATTACTGTCCACCACTGGTTCAGGTCTGGCCTTAAGGGGCACAAGGCCAGTCGTCCTTAAATCCCAGGATTTTGGAAAATATGTTATATTTTGTGTCTTTTTCCATATTAACACAGTTTGAAAGTTGACATTTTTCATTAATTAAAGACTAAGGCTCCCTTAATAGTGTAAATCTATCCTTGTATTAAATCTGGCTAATGTTGTTTTCCAACGGTATCGTGTGCGGTGTAGACTTCTCCGAAGGGGAAGTTGAACTCGATGATGATCATGTCCTAGATTACATTTGTACATTTGTACTGTACACAATGGTTGCGATTGTCCAAAACAACGTGACATTGTTTGTCTTGGCTTTTGTCACATACGTGACATTTCCCATACCACTTCAAAGAGGAGTTGATGCATTTCATGACGGGCTACTTGACTTTTTTAAAAGCTTGGGGAATAACCCCAAAAAATGCTGAAAAGCCTGGACTTGTCAGGTAGGTACAGAAAACACGGCAAGAGCAAACAGGCTGTATTCAGCTGCTCACAGCTTCATACCGGTACATTTTATCAACTCCGTTTATTTTTTTCATGATAGCAGACATGTTAATGCTTCTTTTAAGATATTGTGTGTTCACAAAGACAAAACATAGAATATATTCTATAATTCTTTAGATATGTCTCCAGATTCTAAGTAACCACATGGCAGTAGAGCCGGACTAACAATGGAACTAGGTGGAGCTTAAGCGCCAGGGCCCGAAGCTTGCAGGGCCCGGTACGAGACTATAGGTACAACTGTTGCTTCTGTCGAAAAATATAACGCAACACAGGAACCCCCGCTAGTGTTTTTGGTCTTCTCGTCTGAGAGTTTCTGTAGCAGCCTGATACTAGCAGCAAGGGGGGGGGGGGCAGTCGGCTTGGGGGGGGTTCCCGACGGCTGCGCGTCGCTTCCTCCTCCGACAGAGGGGAAGCGAGTAAGCGACGCCGTCAGAAGCCCCCTCGCTCAGGAAGGCCCCCTCTCTCAGACCGACCAACGTGTGTTGTGTTGTTGCTGCGACAATAACATATCCTAGCCTATGTAAGAGGAATATAAACAAATATTGTTTATATATAAACAAAGACCTTGGCGCAAAACTTCATATTTACGCTGCTCTAATGCAACAAAAGTGTGTTCTTACATCCTCCATTTCACGATTTCAGCACTCGTGAGTAAATTATTGTAATTGCTAATTTGCTATTATGAAAGTTTTCAGTGACGTTGCACCCACAACTTGGTTGCATTGTCGATGTCGTCAATAATTAATCTGTCTTTAAAACGTTCTAATATTAATATAGCATATTGGCATTGTCTGTTGGTGCACACATGTTATATGGACCATGTAACAACATGGTCAACAGCTGCAATTCGAAACTGGCCCCTGTAAAATCGGAATCCCTCAAACATGGACGCAAGGACAAACACAAGAGACGGTCGCGGCCACACAGCCAACTCAAGGTATGGCCACTGAGCCGACTTGGGGACCCAACGCAAGGACTACACAAGAGACGGTCACGGCCACACAGCCAACTCAAGGTACGGCCACTGAGCCGACTTGGGGACCCAACGCAGCTCCTCCAAGGAAAACAAACAAATTAACGGAGCTGAACGTGAATCCCCCCCACCGCCCACCCCTTTTTTCCCTCACTGTATATGTTTCTTTTCCCTTTTTACCTCCTTTATGATGAATTCCTGTTCTGTCCTTTGTCTATATAGATGTGTCTATTTGTACGTCTCTAAATGTTTTTGATGAATTGAACATTGTGGACCCTATTGGAAACAAGTGTAATGCTTAATTGGGTCGTCCACTCACAGTTAACAGCCTTTGTATTGAGTTTGTGCTTGAAATGTACTGTAATTCTGCAAACTGTTAATACATTTTTCAATCAATCAATCAATCAAACAGCACTGTTTGCAAATGTAGCTACATTTGTTGGCCACAAAGACAATTTAGACAAAACATGCTGCTGCATGTTTCCTGTTAATGACTGTATTAATAACCATAAAGTAATCTCCTAGTCCTTACTAAATAGTTTAGCAGAGACTGAAGTTGGAAAGGCTGTGCCCAATGCGGCTGTGTCTTGTGTGTCAGCGGGCAGCGCAGGCAGTAGTGGATATGCGCTAAACGGCGAAACGCATGCATGCATGCATGTTAATTCATGAATGAATTAATTGGCTGAATCTGTAGGGCCTTTTGATTTGGTGAAGCGCCAGAGCCTTGAGAGGGGTTGATCCGTCACTGCATGATGGCAGTCAAATCAAGTAAAGTCCGAGTCAAATTGACGCATCTAGACCTGAGACCAGATAACTAATCTAAATCATGACAGTTTTCTGAAAAAAAGTAGGCTACTTAATGTGTTGTTTCTACATTACTTTTATTTTCTGAATCCATTTCTGCCATGTGCCGAGTGATACGAGTCACCGTTTTGTTAGAAATTGAGTAATTAGCATAATTCATCACTAAAAACTGGACATAGTATATACTTTTGATAAATAAATCTTATAAAAGCCCTGTGAGCCTGGTTTCCTAGAGTAATGTGCTGCGTTCCATGATTTGTTTTGTCACTTCGCTTAACAAAACAAATCACGGAACACGAATTAATGAAATGAATCAGGCTGGGAACCAGGCTAGAGCCCTGTCATCTTGTCATCTTGTCCCCCGTCATCTTGTCCCCCGTCATCTTGTCCCCCGTCATCTTGACCCCCGTCATCTTGTCCCCCGTCATCTTGTCCCCATCATCGTGTCCCCCGTCATCTTGTCCCCCGTCATTGTCAGGGTTGATGTCACGACTACCTAGTCGTTATGTCACTTCCCCCTTTTATAAGGCCATGTGCCAGCAATTATCCTTTGACTGATTTTACTGTAGGGGTTGAGGGTATTTCCGCGGACGCAAGCGCGGGAGGTGCTGACTAGGTGGAGCTCCAAAGTTCAGAGGAGCAAAGTCTTGTCAAGGATCCTGTCATTGCAATAAATCAACTCCTCTTTGAAGTGGTGTGGGAAATGTCACATCTGTGACAAAAGCCAAGACAAACAATGTCACGTTTCTTTTGGACAATCGCAACCTTTTGGCCTACATTACACTACATTACATGTACAAAGGTCATGATGTAACGTTACGTGTCACCTTTTTGGACAATTCACACACGATACCGTTGGGGAAACAGACAGATTTAATACAAGGATAGATTTAGACTATTAAGGGAGCCTAAAAGGGTAGTCTTTAATTAATGAACAATGTCAACGTTCAAACTGTTAAGACACAAAAATATAACATATTTTCCAAAATCCTGGGATTTAAGGACTGGCCTTGTGCCCCTTAAGGCCAGGCAGGCCTGGACCAGTGGTGGATAGTAATTAAGTACATTAACCCTGCAGTATTTAAGTACATTTATGATGTATTTTTACTTTACTGGAGTGTTTCCAACATTCAATACCTTCTACTCCACTACATCTCAGAGTAGTGTAAATTGTACTTTTTAATCCACTATAATTATTTAAAAACTAGAGTTACTTTGTAGATTTGGTATAACATTTTGAGCTGAAAACAATACTTATTACTTAATACTTAGTATTTGAAAATAGCCGATGTACATAAACTCACAACGTGTAGCTTTGCGGCTTTGTGAGCATGTACATCTGCTATTTTCAACAGATTTTCATTCATGTGGAGAACATGAAATCAGACATTTTGCATAATGAGTACTTTAAAGTTTTTATGCCAATACTTTAATAGGCCTACTTTTACTCAAGTCAATTTTGAATTCCGGACTGTTACTTGGAATTTTCTGATTTTTTATCAATTATTATGACCCGGCATGACAGTGTTATCCTGACGGGGGACTACAATACTTACATCTGCTGCCCTTCCTCTACGTTTGTAACCAATTGTATTAATCTTTATGAATCATTTAACCTGACACAGCACGTAAATGGTCCCACCCACAAATTGGGACACACCCTTGACCTTGTGCTCACCCATGGCGTCTCCCTGGTTAATTTTAATATTTTAGATTTTCCTCCCTCAGACCACAAAGCTGTATTTTTCCACACCATGCTGCCTCCACCTGCTCCTCTGCCACGTATATCCTCCCGATCCCGGACATTCAACTCCAATTCCAGTCATCTCTTTCGTCAGGCTTTTCCAGCTACCACAGCCAATGCCACCGTGCACCCACCACTGTCAGTTGATCTTTTAGTTGATGATTTTAACAGCACCTGCTCACATATTCCTGACTATTGCACCTTTTAGAATCAAATATGCCAAGCAAAAAGCCATGCTCTGGCAAAATGATCAGACCAGAGACATCAAAAGAAAATGCAGGAAGGCCAAAAGAAAATGGAAGAAAAATAGACTCACCTCATCCCATGACCATCTCAGGGAATTGATGGCCAGTTATCAATCTGCAGTAAATGATGCCAGAAACAGCTATTTTTCCAATCTCATCACCTCTCACTCCCACAATTCCAGAATTCTGTTTAAAGCAATTGACTCCGTAATCAGCCCACTGCCCAGTCTACCTTTCTGCCTCATCAGAAAGGTATGAGGAGTTCCTCCATCACTTCATCAACAGGGACGGCTCCAGGGGGGGGGGCAAGGGATGGCTTTAGTCCCCTCTGGTGGAGGCTTAGCCCCCCTAAGCCCCCCCCCCCCCAAACAAGCCAAATTGACTGACTTCTATGTAAACCAAGATTCATTAGCCCCCCCTCTAAATAGCCAGCCCCTCCATAGCACCCCCAGTCACAATTTTCTGGAGCCGTCGCTGTTCATAAATAAGGTTGAAGGAATAAGACAGAATCTTCCCCCAGTTCCTAGAGCCCCCGATAACTGTCCACCACTACCGTCCCGCCTCACCTCATTTCAACAAATGTTTACTAGCAACACTCCAACAGACAATATCACAAATTAAATCATCCTCACGCCCATTAGACACCATCCCCACCACATTCCTAAAAGAGGTCCTCGAAACCGTTGGCCCCAATATTCTATCAATCTTAAACTGTTCCCTGGCCACAGGCGTTTTCCCAAGTAGCCTTAAACATGCCCTGGTGCAGCCTCTACTGAAAACGCCTTCCATTTTAAATTATTTTAGACCCATTTCAAAACTCTCGTTTTTATCTAAAGTTTTAGAGAAAGTGGTTTCTAACCAATTGATTTCCTATATGAATTTTAACAGTACTTTTGAAAAATTCCAATCTGGTTTCCGCACCCTCCATAGCACTGAGACTACTCTTTTAAAGGTCACAAATTACCTACTCCTTTCTGCTGACTCTGGGGACTGCTCAGTGTTATTTCTTCTGGATCTCAGCTCCGCTTTCGATATGGTTGATCACTACTTTTTAATAGAGAGACTGGAGTACTGGTTTGGGATAAATGGTCTGGCACTCTCCTACCTTACGGGTAGGAGTTTGTCTGTCACTATTGGAGAGGCCTCCTCCTCTCGGGCCCCCACACAGGGTCACACAGGGTTCAACCCTAGGGACACTCGTGTTCAGTATTTATATGCTTCCTATTGGCAACATCATTCGCACCCAAAATATAAACCTACACGGATGACACCCAGCTATACTTTCCATTAAAACCCGTCTCACTGGCCTACCGGCATGTGCACTTAAGCCTCTCCAACTGATCCAAAATGCCGCAGCTCGCTTGGTCTTCAACCAGCCAAAATTCTCACATGTCTCCCCCCTGCTCCGCTCCCTGCACTTGCTCCCGGTCGCTGCCCGCACAGAATACAAAACTCTGATGCTGGCATTTAAAGCAACCAAAGGTATGGCTCCCCCATATCTTGCAAGCATGATTGAACCTTACAAACCCTCCCGCGCACTCAGATCAGCCAACGCAGGGAAGCTGGAAGTACCCTCACTAAAAACGCCGGGACAACGCTCCACACGTCCCAAACTCTTCTCCCTTCTGGCCCCAAAACTGTGGAACGCACTTCCCGTTGCAATCAGAACTGCAGCATCACTCCCGATCTTCCGCCGTAGTTTGAAAACCCACCTTTTCAGACTCCACCATGGCCCATAGCACTTACCCTACCCCCTTAGACAGCACTTTTTAGACTTAGATAGCATTTGAAACAGACTTATAGCATGTCACAGCACAATAACAGTACAGCATAGTATAATATATATGTATAGCTTATGTATAGTGTCATTATTAGGGCCGGGACTTTAACGCGTTAATTGAGATTAATTAACTACAGAAAAATTAACGCGTTAAAAAAGATTAACGCATTTAATCGCACCTTTTTTTTCCAGCGCGGAACGTTTCTCACTGGGTGCGTTTCTAGTAGTACTGAATAGGCTGCGGCACGCGAGCAGCAGCAGCAGCAGCAGTTGTTTACTCTACACTACAGGCTACAGCTCCGTCAGAAAGCCCAAACCCAAATGAATCGAATGAAGAAGCCGCTTATATCGCTTTTGCTCCATGGATGGACATTTAGATGTAAAAGCTATCGGATGGACGCGTGGATAGCAGCATGGCTGTGTGCAATGTCAGAGGGAAATGATCCATTTATGACCAACGTTAGCTTATATGCTAGGCTTGCTAGCTGCTTCAGTTTAACATGTCTCACAGACCACCGGAGACGCGCGGTGATTTCACCGCTGTCAAGCTGTCCTCGATGCGAAACATACTGAAGTAGCAAGCGTGGGTCAGCCCCAACCTCATGTGAAATGTTTCCCCCATAATAAAGTTGTTTTTATTTGTTCTCATGCCCCGCCATGTAAAGCACATTTGAGTATTCATATACACACTGCTGCTCTTGTTTATCTGTTGGGATAAAAAAGTTGTATTGCTTAAAGGGGAATACCACTCATTTTCAACATTTTTCTATGGAGTTGTGTGCACTGGAAATAATAAAGTCCCCCCATTATGTGTTGCCTATAGAACTGGAGGTCTGAAAAAAACAGTAACATTATGAAGTACATTTTTGTGATGTCACTGAGATGTACTTCATAATGTTACTGATCTTTTTCAGACCTCCAGTTCTAGGCAACACATAATGGGGGGGACTTTCTTATTATATCCACACAACAACTCTAAGGTATATTAATGACAGTAAAATGTTGAAAATGAGTGGAATCCCGTAGTCACTATTCACTGGGATACCAAAAAACATTTGAAAAAAAAAGGTTTCTCACTGTTCTTGGGTTGAATAATGGTATGCGATTAAAATGCGATTAATCGAGATTAATTAACTACAAAGCCTCTGATTAATTAGATTAATTTTTTTAATCGAGTCCCAGCTCTAGTCATTATATATAGATATGTTCTAGCTACGTTCTTACAGTAGCTTACGCATGTTTCTTGATACATGCTTTTTATGTGATGTATTCCCATGCTTTTTGTTCTTGCTTAATGTAAATCGCTCTGGATTAAGAGCGTCTGCTAAATGCCTAAATTGTAAATTGTAAATTGTAACATGTCACCTCTTTTGGCCTGTCTCTCTGACATCAAAGAATGGATGACACAGAATTTCCTTCAACTAAACCAGTCAAAAACAGAGATCATTTTATTCG
Source organism: Electrona antarctica (assembly GCF_951216825.1). Classification (NCBI taxonomy): domain Eukaryota; kingdom Metazoa; phylum Chordata; class Actinopteri; order Myctophiformes; family Myctophidae; genus Electrona; species Electrona antarctica. The sequence continues at coordinate 11,253,648 of NC_136792.1, read as the reverse complement.
GCCCCCCTACTTCAACCCTCCCATTACACTCACACCTTGGTTCAGTTGTACAATCATGCTATTTCCAATTAAGAAATATTGCAAAAATCAAGCCTTTCCTATCAGCTCCTCGATATAGTCATACATGCCCTCATTTCATCACGCCTCGAATACTGCAATTCCCTCTACTCCGGCCTTAGTAAGAAAATCACATCCCGCCTACAGTTAATCCAAAATTCTGCTGCTCGACTGCTTACCAACACCAAGAAACGGGACCATATTACACCTGTACTTGCGACTCTCCACTGGCTGCCTGTGAGTGCCAGATGCGACTTCAACATTTTACTCATTACATATAAAGCACTAAATGGGCTGGCCCCTACCTACATCCTCGAAATGCTGTCCCCATCTAAATCTGAACGCATCCTCAGATCATCGGATATATGGCCCTCCTTGAGGTCCCTATGACGAACCTAGTCACCAGAGGTGATCAGGCCTTTGCCGCCCGGGCACCTAGATTGGAATGCTCTATCGGTGCATGTAAGGCTAGCACCATCTGTGCCTGTGTTTAAGTGCCTGTGTTTAAGTCACTCTTAAAAACTCACCTTTACAGAGTGTTTTTTACCCTTTCTATATAGATGATTGTACATATCCAACTACTGCTTGTCTTCTTTTCCTTTTGTGTTTCTTGTTTTCAAACTGCTCTTGATTGTGACTTGCTTTGTTTTTTGTAACCTTGTAGGCTACTGTACAGCACTTTATATAGCACCTTGTTTTGAAAGGTGCTATATAAATAAAGTGCATTATCATTATCAGTTGTGTGTCATCGGCATAGCAGTGATATGATAGATTGTGAGCAGAGATGATAGTGCCAAGAGATTTAGTGTACAGGGAAAAAAGGAGGGGGCCAAGAACAGATCCCTGTGGGAACCCAGTTTGGGGGGTTCGGGGGGATGATAGTGTAGCAGGATGTTGGTTCCCACGCTCTACCCTCCTCCCACTTATTAGTGATCTGATTAGTAGCAGTATAAGGCAGTGCGTCTCTGGCTCGAGTCAGCTGTTTGTCTCTCGCTGCCATGTCACGCTTCTTAGCTGGCGTGTCCATATAGAACTACTACGGTGTGTTCATAATAAAACCTGTCTCAAAGCAAAGGTAACTCTCTCCATTTTGCTGTTTAAACAATCGCCTTCACTCATTGTTTATTGGTCGTGAACCTGACCGTGAATGGTTGCGATTGTCCAAAACAACGTGACATTGTTTGTCTTGGCTTTTGTCACATACGTGACATTTCCCATACCACTTCAAAGAGGAGTTGATGCATTTCATGACGGGCTACTTGACTTTTTTAAAAGCTTGGGGAATAACCCAAAAAAATGCTGAAAAGCCTAGACTTGTCAGGTAGGTACAGAAAACACGGCAAGAGCAAACAGGCTGTATTCAGCTGCTTACAGCTTCATACCGGTACATTTTATCAACTCTGTTTATTTTTTTCATGATAGCAGACATGTTAATGCTTCTTTTAAGATATTGTGTGTTCACAAAGACAAAACATAGAATATATTCTATAATTCTTTAGATATGTCTCCAGATTCTAAGTAACCACATGGCAGTCAAGTCAAGTCAAGTCCGAGTCAAATTGACCCATTTAGACCTGAGACCAGATAACTAATCTAAATCATGACAGTTTTCTGAAAAAAAGTAGGCTACTTAATGTGTTGTTTCTACATTACTTTTATTTTCTGAATCCATTTCTGCCATGTGCCGAGTGATACGAGTCACCGTTTTGTTAGAAATTGAGTAATTAGCATAATTCATCACTAAAAACTGGACATAGTATATACTTTTGATAAATAAATCTTATAAAAGCCCTGTGAGCCTGGTTTCCTAGAGTAATGTGCTGCGTTCCATGATTTGTTTTGTCACTTCGCTTGACAAAACAACCAGGCTAGAGCCCTGTCATATTGTCATCTTGTCCCCCGTCATCTTGTCCCCCGTCATCTTGTCCCCCGTCATCTTGTCCCCCGTCATCGTGTCCCCCGTCATCTTGTCCCCCGTCATCTTGTCCCCCGTCATCGTGTCCCCCGTCATCGTGTCCCCCGTCATCTTGTCCCCCGTCATCTTGTCCCCACACATCTCATAATGTCAAGGATTCTCTCATTGCAATAAATCAACTCCTCTTTGAAGTGGTGTGGGAAATGTCACATCTGTGACAAAAGCCAAGACAAACAATGTCACGTTGTTTTTGGACAATCGCAACCATTAACTACCAGTAACTCTCCAGTAACTCTCTCCATCTTGCTGTTTAAACAATCGCCTGCACTCATTTTTTATTGGTCGTGAACCTGACCGTGACCGCTTGTCTCCTTCTGGAGTTCCTGCTGACGTGCGGTGTGAACTTGCCATGCAACCCAGGTATGTTGATGGTTCTCCTTCTCCAAGGTGACATACTTGCCCCGTTTCTATTTATTATTGTTGTTGATTATGTTCTTCGTATGTCAGTTGATACTATCAATGATAAGGCCTACCAACTACACCCTAGGAGAAGCTCTCGTCATCCTGCTAAATACCTAACCGACACTGACTTCGCTGATGACATACTGTAGCGCTTATCAGTCAATCATTGGAATACGTTCAGGCTCTCCTTCAGTCTCTTGAGCAGGCCTCCAACTGTGTTGGTCTTTATCTCAACGAGACGAAAACTGAATACGTAAACAAATGCAAATCCAACAATAACCACATTATAAAAACACTTAACAACACTCCTCTGAAACGGGTTGATGACTACAAGTATTTGGGTTCATATATATCTTCTTCCCAAAAGGACTTTCAAACTAGGAAGGGTATGGCCTGGTCAGCCTGCAATGACATGCATAAGATCTGGTCATCCCAGCTTAGTAAGATGTTAAAAATAAAAATATTTAGGACGACCGTTGAGCGGCCGATTCTACTCTATGACTCCCAGACATGGACACTTTAAAAAAAAAACAAGAGAATCGGTTGGATGGCACTTACACCCGCCTTTTAATGAGAGCGCAAAATCTGTCTTGGAAGAGCCACCCATTGACAAATCTAATATACGGCAACCTTCCCCGTGTTTCTTTACTGGTCCGATCCAGAAGAGCACAGTTTGCCGGCCACTGCTACAGAGGTGACAATGAGGTTATATCTTCCCTTCTTCTCTGGAGTCCTCCTGCCTCAGGGCGGACCAGAGGTAGAAAGCTGTCGTTCCCTGATGTCATCGCTAGGGACACATGCTTCGGTAGGCAGGAACTGGGGGTGGCAATAAAGGACCGGGAAGTCTGGCGTAGCATTGTGGAATCCATGATCTCGACCGCGGTCGAAAAATGATGATGATGATGTTATTTAATATTATTATGTTGTTTTCCTTCCCTCATTGATGATAGGTCAGTATCATGGACAGCCAGTGATAACGACTAACAAATAACTACACTGTTAATGGCAAGCTTTCTTCATTTCATATCTGTTAATGGTAAGCTTTCTTAAATGGTAAATGGTGCATTTATATAGCGCCTTTATCCAAAGCGCTTTACATAGATTGTGCATTACATTCACCGATTCACACACACATTCATACACCGATTGCAGCGGAAGCCATGCAAGGTACCAACCAGCACATCGGGAGCAATTTGGGGTTCAGTGTCTTGCCCAAGGACACTTCGACATGTAGACAGGAGGAGCCAGGATTCGAACCGCCGACCCATGGATCATTGGACGACCTGGGGCCCGTTCCACGAAACTTGGATTAGAGATTAAGCCGGGATTTAACAGATATCCTGGCCTAATATATCCTGGATCAGCGATTAACCGGTTTCATGAAAACTGGTTAATCTTGCCAGATTAATTTAACCAGTTCACCTGGATATGTTGAGGCTTGATTCGGTTTCATGAAAGTGATGCTACATTAGTTACCATGGAAACTAATGCTTTGGATTTAGCCTGCTCCGGACCAGGCTAACAGCCAGGTTTAACCTAATCCTGATGTCTTTACTGTTCATTAAGCAGTCAAAATGATCACAAACCAATGATGTTTTCCACACTTATTCAATTATTATAGGTTTATGTTGCCTTATTTTTATCGGTCTGCATTAAAGGACTAATTTAAGCACTATATAGAATCAAAAAAACAAAATATATAGGCTGCACAACATCATGACAGTTTGTGAGCTTGTAGATCAGCTGCTTTTGGTGAATGTTCCCCAGAATAGGTTTGCTGTCGTGCACGGTTAAGAAGAATTATTATATTATATTATATTATATTATATTATATTATATATTATTATATTATATATATATATATATATTTATTTATTTTTAAGTGAAAACCACTAAATATTACCATTACTGATTGTTTTACAACATATTCCCATTGTAACGTTTCACCCACTATTGAACCCATGACCCACAGTTCACCAGTCGGCCCCTGTCTGGACAACAACCCCCTTCCCCAAAGGTAGTTATGGCCAAACATCACAATGCGACAATATCATTATGCTTACAATATTAAGAATTCTGTTTTAAGTTAATAGTAGTGGTAAAATGTAAACTATATTTTTGGGGTAGTTAATCATTCAGTCTATCCACTGTTGAGAGTATGTTCTCTCTTTAATTACAGCAGCAGTATTTATTTTAGAAGCTTAAGTCCTTGTATCAGTAAGTCTTGAATAGATTAGTAATGATACTGAGATATACAGAAGGGGGCAGTAATGCAACAATTAAGGATGCCATGAAGAAGAAGGATCTGTAAATCCCCCATGAAGAAGAAGGATCTGTAAATCTGTGTTCCACCAAATGGGTCTAGAGAGGAAAAGCCAGGCTCTGCATTCAGCCAGGCTTTATGATCCTGGCTCGCCAAATCCGGCAATTCTGAGCCTCGCGGAACAGGCCCCTGCTCTACCTCTTGAGCCACAGTCGCCGCTTTCTTCATTTCATATCTGTTAATGGTAAGCTTTCTTCATTTCATATCTGTTAATGGCAAGCTTTCTTCATTTCATATCTGTTAATGGCAAGCTTTCTTCATTTCATATCTGTTAATGGTAAGCTTTCTTCATTTCATATCTGTTAATGGCAAGCTTTCTTCATTTCATATCTGTTAATGGTATGCTCTCAAAGGGCACCTACGGATGGCTGCAATTCGAAACTGGCCCCCGTAAAATCTGAATCCCCCCCCCCGCCCCCCCCCCCTTTTTTCCCCTCACTGTATATATTTCTTTTCCCTTTTTACCTCCTTTTTGATGAATTCTTTTTTGATGAATTCCTGTTCTGTCTATAGAAGTGTCTATTTGTACGTCTCTAAATGTTTTGATGATTTGAACATGGTGGACCCTGTTGGAAACAAGTGTAATGCTTAATTGGGTCGTCCACTCACAGTTAACAGCCTTTGTATTGAGTTTGTGCTTGAAATGTACTGTAATTCTGCAAACTGTTAATAAATTCTTCAATCAATCAATCAATCAATGGTAAGCTTTCTTCATTTCATATCTGTTAATGGTAAGCTTTCTTCATTTCATATCGCACTCACGCACGCACTCACGCACGCACGCACGCACACAGTGCGTGAAAGAGAGCGTCTGCTGAATGCCTAAATTGTACATTTTGATACAGGCTTTCATCTCAATGGTATATCATCACATTTTAATATACATTGGGACACCCTTGTTTCATCTTGTATAGGCTAAATAGTTATTACTATAATTTATCTCAAAGTTTGTCAAGTGTCTTTTCCCTTTTAAATTCTATAAATGTTACATTTGGTGCCATGCTCATGCGATTATCATTGCGTATGCTATCTAACTCTTAATATATAACTGCTTTATTTTGTTTATTGGTAGGCCACTGTTATTTAATATCATTATGATATGTTGTTTTCCATCACGCATTGATGGTAGTCATTTAGTTCAATTTGTGTTCACATTCATTTTCATTATCAATATTACAGTATCATGGTCAGTATCATGGAAGGCAGCCAGTGATTTCATATAATTTCATTTCATATCGCCACTGTTGTGTTATTTACTATAATAGAGGGTATACGCATGCATCAAGTGAGTGGCAAAGTGAGTTTAACATTGTTTAACATTGTTTAATGCAATCATATTGGACTTTTCTGTTTGGATGTATGGGCTGTGGAAGCCAGAAAGTCGTTTACCACTCAGTAGGCGTTCCCGCAAGGCAAGAGGGATACGATGGACCCTGCATTCCACCATTGAAGACCTTGACTTTGCGGATGACCTTGCCCTTATGTCACATACACACACACATCTTCAGGAAAAAACAGACAGACTCCAACACTATGGCCAACAAGTTGGACTGATCGTTAACAACAATGAAACCAAAATCATGCCCATCAACACCAGTACACCAACACATATAACAATAGAGGAACAGGTATTGGAGAATACAAATCACTTCACATACCTTGGAAGCATCATTCACCACGATGTGGGAGCTAGTAAGGACATTCAAAACCGGATCAACAAAGCATACACAACCTTCATAAGACTTAAGCAAATCTGGTAATCAAAGCAATACAGCACAAAAACAAAACTCCGGATTTACCAAAGCTGCGTACTCACAACACTACTATACGGTGCAGAATGCTGGAAAACAACAGAAAACGACATCCATAAACTATCCACTTTCCACACATCATGCCTGCGAAAGATCCTGCACATATTTTGGCCCAAGACCATCTCAAACAATAACCCCGTCAACATCACCCAACAAGACTATGCTATACATATGTACTATGACGTGCTATGACTACATACAGTGCAATTATAGTGCTGTCTACATAACATGCTATGCAATTATAGTGCTGTATCAAATGCTATCTAAGTCTACAAAAGTGCTATCTAAGGGGGTAGGGTAAGTGCTATGGGCCATGATGGAGTCTGAAAAGGTGGGTTTTCAGACTACGGCGGAAGATTGGGAGTGATGCTGCAGTTCTGACTGCAACGGGAAGTGCATTCCACAGTTTTGGAGCCAGAAGGGAGAAGATGTGTGGGACGTGTGGAGAAACTGATGGACAAGTATCAGATAAAGTTAATTCAGAGCTCTCCATACCACCCACAGAGTCAAGGAAAAGTTGAAAAAACACACCGTGAAAAGATTATGGCCCTCATTTATCAATTGAGTGCAAATTCTGCCCCAAATTCGAGTGTAGGATTCGTAGTACACCCACGTCGGGTCGGCATTTACAAAGTGATCGTAGACAGCTGTTCCTTCCTAATTTCATTCCTAGCAGTGATAAATGTGACGGCTGAAATCAATCTGGCACGCCCTATAAAATCTAGCCGCGCCCTCGGTTTTGCGACATGAACAATTGCAATACGACCTGGAAACCATGGTTACAGGGGAAAAAAAGTTTCTGCTGCCCCCTCCCATACACACACACACACACAGACGCACGCACGCACACGCAACTTGTTGTATCTTAAATAAATAAACCTGCATGAATTAAATAAAGCTGTAGGACTACCCTGTCTGTTTCTCCTCTCGCTTCGCTTCCCTTGCTGCCCGCATCACCCCCCGCACGCACGCACATATCGCAATTTGCAAGCAACTGTCACTGTGTTGTTAGTTGTATATTAAATTATTAAAGTCTTTATTCATTTAATATACAACAAGATATATTAGTGAACGAAAACCTGAACCTGTGAACCATGAATTATATAACAAATAGGCGCGCACGCGCTGCTGTTTTGCAAGGTGCATCTCCTGTCCTGTCTGTCTCTCTCTATCACTGTGGTCCGTCCGTGACACCGTGACCAATTGACCATGCACGTCCGACAGTCTATTTAAATTGCCTCGCTGTCAACTGTCAATTATATGAATATTGCAGCCAAACCCGTAGCCTCATGTGGCACTGGACATTGGTGGTGGTATGGTGGGCTGCAGGCTGGCTTAGGCTATACTATCTCCGATGCGTTCCCACTTGCGCTGGCACGGCACATTTGGCATTCGAGCGACGCGTCAGGTTTATTAAACGAGGAGGAGATTGCACATACTGTAACTCCAGAAAGACATCGGCCTGCTGTAGATTCGGCTACAGTAGGCTACCCAAGTTGGGACTCTCCGCAGCTGCAGCGCTGCACTATACTATCCAACGTCCCGTCATGGAAATATTTCAGCACAGACAGCCCAAATCCTCGCATGTATGCGCTCATCATGCAAAACACTGTTTAAATGGCTTACGCATCTAACTTGCAACATTGTTTTTAAATGCGCGATTTTAATTGCTTGCTTGTAAAGTTGGAAATCTCCTACTAATTTCATATGACACAAAGACACATCGTTGATGTATTCCTTTACTTTTTTTTTCTTTTTTACATTTAGCCCATATACATACAGTTTTATATAAACATTTTAGGAGTGAATACATATGTTTCGATGCCTGTGACAGCCTCTCAGCTGGTCAAACAATGCTGCTCCGCTGTTCTACGACAGAAAAACAGGTGAGGACAAAGCGTACGACCGCTCCCGACCAGACGTGGTTTTTGTCTTGGCTCAAGTTCAAAATCAAACGTTGGCGCAAATGGTAAATGCCGAAAATTGCGGTAATTTCGGCGTACACCCATATTTTGGCGTACGCACGGTTGATAAATGAGGGCCTAAGTATGATTATGTATGTATCTCAAACGAGGAGGTGTTAACAGTTCTACTGCTTATTCCGTGTTTCCCGCATTATAATCAAAATTCCTACGCTGCCTGGATTGTTTTATTACCTTTAGATCATACGCTGAAGTATTTGGGCGTTTGATCTGTGAAAATCCGGTCCATATCCGTACCTTAGTTAGTTTTTGGTCGATCGCACCACCCGCCATCTTGCAAAGCAGAAAGGAGGGGGCTGGGAGGCTGTTGTAGTCATACAAAACCTCCGTCCGCTTGCATTGGACTCAATTTCCCAGAAGCCCTAGCAGCCCAGCATAAGTATCGATTTCCGGTTTCTTCGTCATAACATGATCCTCTCTCTCCCTGCTCCGCGGCAGAGGCGGACTTTTTTTATTATTATTGATGCGATGCGATTTAGACAGATAAAACAAATAGCGGGAAACGCGTAATAAGCAGGGCTTATCGTTTGATCAATCAATTTAAGGCCCTGAAACTTAACTGGGTTGCACATATGCCAGCCACAGTATGCAAAAATCATGAATCTGGACAAAAAAGAGGTCCTGATCTGGATGTCTCCTTATGAAGTGTACTATGGGCGGAAAAATAACTTCAGGGCTCCTCACCTCTCCAGCCATACAAGTGATGCTGGCACTGACTCGATCCATCACGATGGACAGTACTGGGATCCACTTCCATCCAGAAGACACCGTGCTTTGTTTGAGGAAAAACGGCAGAGCATGAGAAAGAGGGCACTAAAGGCTACCGAGCGTTGTATGAACCGTATAACTACATCAAACCAAAATTCACCATCAGTATACAACATCCATGACAGGGTGTTGGTGAGGCTTCGAAAAGGTCTCAGGTTTTCACGATATACTGTGGTACCAGGCATAGTTATGCAAAGAAGTGACGATATTTCAAGATACAAAATCAAGTATCAAATGCCAGACAGCCCCGTCAACATCTGAAGTGGTTTTCAGTGTGTGATGTGACAAGTATCACAATACAGGGAGAGGAGCAGCGTTCCAAGGCCACTAGACAACGCATAAGGTTGTTAAAGCCTATCACTCATGAGGAGAGGCTAAAGTATTTTGAATCAATAGGTTTCACGACTCGTGTGGACCCTACCCCAGATGGAAGCTGCCAATTTGCTGCCATGGTAGACCAACTAGCCACAATTGGAATTTTCCGGTCTGCAGCCAATTTAAGGCAAGAAATTGTGGGTGACCTAATCGTCACCCACGTGCCTTGGATGGAACACACCTTTCGAACTTTGTGGAAGGACAATGGTCCGACTCCAACTATGTGCAAAGCATGCATCGCATTCATACCTATGGGGATCATCTAACTGTACAAAGAGCAGCTATAATATTCAATGTGCAGTGTCTTATTGTTTCAACACTGGGTGTGGATGCGACATCCATAATATCTCCATGTGGTCACTATGATAGTAGTCTGCCATTGCTGGTTCCGGGCCACCTCGCCGAAAGTCATGGGGACCATTATGTTAGCCTTGATGGACCAGTCACAAACTTCATCCAAATAATTAAAGAAGCAAAAGGAGTGTGCACCATCCATTGGCCCTGCATGCACTGTGTACTATGTAAACTCTTCATGTCTATTTTCCAGCCATTCAGTTGCACACAACATAGTAGTATTTCTTAATGAGTACCATTTATCAAGCTGTTTGTGCTTATATATATTTAAGTGGTTGCTTCAAATATATAGTATATTATTTTTATTATTGTTTCATATTTACTGCATATGTGTTTGTATATTTGTGTTTGTATATTTGAAGTGGTTACTTCAAATATATAGTACATTATTTATATTATTTTTTAATACCTACTGCCTATGGATATATATTAAAGTGATTCTTGTCAATTATAATAGCTTTATAGGATCTTTTAAATGTTCTTATGGAGTTGCTCACTTACTTTCTGTATCGAGTTTGTTCCACAGATTCACCCCAATGGCAGATAAACATCTCTCTTTAGTGTTAGTCCTTGGACTTGTGATCTTTTAATTAAAATATTCCAGTTCCTCTGAGTTCGCTACTCTCCCTGGGTTAGATCCAGATCCTGCATGCAGGTTGGAAGTAGCTTATTTAAGTTATTATAGACCTTATACATTATTGTACCTGTGTTGAGGTTGACCAGGTCTTCAAGTTTCAGTGTGTTGTTATTAATAAATAGTGTATTTGTTGGTGCATGATATTCAGCCAAATTGATTATTCTTATTGCTTTCTTTTGTAGGAGAAAAATGTTTTGTAGGTGTTTCCCCAGTGTTTCCCCAGATTTCAGCACAGTATGTTAGATAAGGCAGTATTAAAGAGTTATAGAGTATCTGGAGTGATTTTTTTTATTAATAATGTATTTCATTTTATATGGAAAGTTTATAGGTTTTTGATATTTTGTTTTTTCAGTTGTCTATGGTGTTTCCAGATAAGTTTGTTGTCAATAATTCATAGATATTGTATGTGAGTTGCTTGTTCTATTTCCTTGTTGTTTATAGTTAATTTGACTGGTGTATGTATTTGTTTATTACCAAAGACGATGCATTTTGTTTTGCTGATGTTTAGGGATAATTTATTGATATCAAACCATTTTTTAGGTCATCCTCGACTACCTGCATGATGGTCTGCCCTGGAGCAATACACTGGTGTCATCAGCAAATACAGTGGCTTTCTAGAGCCTCACAAATGTACATGACAAGACCGGATAATAAACATACCACTACGACAGACATCGAGCCCCACATTAAAAATATGAAACACCTAATTGAACAAGAAGTGAGGCAACATCTTCATATGATCACCTTGAGTGACTACCTGAGATGTCAGAGAAGACCACAGGGGTTTAGAAGGCTACTAGCTGGGGGCGCACCTGTAAAGATTTGGCTTTTGGTGACTAGTTTTTGAATTTTGGCATGGTGTTAAGTATGGGTATAATGTTTTAAAAAAGCTGTGCAAACATATTGGGAGCGCCCCCTAGTGGTCTGTTTGCACAGACTCAAATATTAGACATAGGTATGGTTGTAAACCAAAATAATTGATAAAAGAGACTTTACAATGGATTCTGTTACTATTGGGTGTGCTAAATAACATACTCAAATTTTAGGAAAAAAAACGAACAACCAGAAGGCATCGTTTTCATGATGGCGCCCACGGTGGCTAAAATGACTATAAACTGGGATTTAATATGTAAAAAATCATAATAATTATGCACTTGAATTTTGGCATGGTGTTAGGTATGGGCATAAGGTTTTCAAAAACCATCGCAAACTAATTTGGCTCGCCCCCTAGTGGTCGGTTTGCAATGAAACCACTATTAGATAAGTCAGTATATGGTTGAAACCCCAAATAATGATTTTTCAATGGATTATGTTACTAGTGGGTGTGCTAAATAATATACTCAATTCTTACAAAAAAAAACATCTAGAAAGGCATCGTTTTCAAGATGGCGTCCACGATGGAGCTGCCGCGAGCTTAAAATGCCTATGTTTTCATTGCAAACCGAACACTAGGGGGCGAGTAAAATTAGTTTGCAATGGTTTTTGAAAATACCTACCTTTGAAAAAAATACCTTTGAATACCTAACACCATGCCAAATGAATAATTGTTATAATGTTTTTACATATTAAATCCCAGTTTATAGGCATTTTAGCTCATTTTAGCCACCGTCAACGCCTATTTTATCAATTATTTTGGTTTACAACCATACCTATACATATCTAATATTTGAGTCTGTGCAAACAGCCCACTAGGGGGCGTGCCCAACATGTTTGTACAGCTTTTTGAAATCCTTATACCCATACCTAACACCACGCCAAAATTCAAAAACTAGTCACCAAAAGCCAAATCTTGGTGATTTCTTACGAGTTCGCCCCCAGCTATCCAACGATTGGGAGAAATAATGAAGCGTTCTAACGAAAATGGTGTGAGATCCTAAACATGGCACTTTGCATCCAAGAAGAAACTGAACAACTGATACATACAAGAGAAGAAAAAGGAAAAACACATGAGGAAATAATAAAGGCACTTCCAGACAAGAATAAACTGGCAGAAGTGATGAATGGACTTGAGGAATACAAAGCGAAAGAGGAGGAAGCAAAGAAAGAGATCAAACGAGATAAATGGACGAGGGATGTAGAAGACTATCTAGAGCTGACAGCTGCAAAAAAACTGCTTGTCCCCCATAAACTTGAGGTCTCACAATGGATCCTCTCATTAATGGACATGATCTCTCTGGAACTCTCTATAGCTCGATCCAACGGGGCACAAGAAAACACACTTAACACCTTATCCACAGCATTAGAAAAACTTAAATCATGCCAACATCTTATTTTCTTTTCTTTTAATTTTATTTTTCCAATGGTAAAGTACCTGTCTTGCTTTATTTATTTATTATTATTATGACGACTGTTTTTGATGTATTGAAATTTTGTATCTGTTTCGCTGTTCAACCTGTGGGGTGGGGGGGAAACCCCCTTTTCTTTTAACAAAAAATAAAATAAAAAAAATCTTTGACCCCTCTATCACATGGAACTATTTTTTGGGCGTAGTGATATGGACACAAAAAACGAAAGTTGCAATAATATTTTAGAAATAGGTCAACAATACAAATTACGTTCGTTTTGTGGATGAATTTACTTTGAATGCGTGGCCCCCTGTGCCCCCCACAAAATGACCGGAACTACTTAATATTTTACCAAAACCAGAGCAGAACTCCCACCACGGGACTCGGGAAATCAATTAATACAGTTGCAACCACTATATTAATGGCAAGTATTTCATACAGCTTAAGTTAAAAAAATATATAAACTATCCCTTTAAACTGACAGACTATTTTGATGTCAATCAATCAAGTCACCTTAAAGGACAACTTTAGTTTTTTTCAACCAAGGTTCATGTTTTAGGTTTTTATTAGAGAAAGTATAAGATGACTGTTAATTTTTTTCATTTGCTGCTTTCTTTCGTTTTAGCGATTCTAGCTATTTTTGACAGTTGGCGGGGGCATTCGAACATGGGGCTAAATATGTATTTTCTTACACAATTTTATAGCAATGTATTTTTATTTTATTTACTATAGTCCTACTAGACCCCAGGAAATTACATCTGGCCACAAAATATCACAGGATCTACTGAATGTGAAGGGGGGTACTATAGGGGGCTGCCATACTGTGTTGTATGGCTCAACAGGTCAGTTTGTCACCCCCTTCACATTCAGTGATCTTTTGTCGAAAGACGAAAGAAAGCAGCAAATGAAAGAAAAATAACACTCATCTTTTACTTTCTCTAATAACAACCTAAAACATGAACCTTGGTTGAAAAAAAACTAAAGTTGTCCTTTAATTCATGTGTCAGATGCCAAACATTATATATTTTTAGGACCATGTCATGTGGTCTATACCTGCACAGCCTTTGTGATCTACTGGTAGATCGCAATCTACCCTTTGAGCACCCCTGAGTTAGGCCTACTGAACCTTGTGGAAGACCATGTTTCATATTCCTATATTGCAAATTCACCGTTGTCACTAGTGCTGTTGAAATGAGGATTACATAAATCTGTCCATGTTGGATGTTTTCTCTAACCCGGGCTTTCCCCACATCACTGCGTTAGGGCCTATCATGGGATCTTTTCTCTAAGCCGGGCTTTCCCCACATCACCGCGTTAGGGCCTATCATGCAATGTTTTCATGTGCTGCAACCTTTATTTTTGCAAGCTTTGATCACTACACGTCTCTCTCCCGTCCATTCCTCCGTAGTTGGTTTTGGAAGGCGACTTCACCAAGGGTGCGTTCGGAAATGCGCACCGGGAATGTGGTCTGTTTGTTGAGTGTGGTGGGCGGTGACGTCACAGTGTGCCTTATTTACGAACGACCACAGCTGTGACGCATTCACACCGCCGACACTGGACAACCCCAGCTTCAGGGTAGGGTCTCTCAGTGTGGGCACTCGGCACACCCGGTGCGCAGCGCACTGGATTTTCGAACGACAACGCACCGAGTGCACTGAATAAACGAACGACAAGAGAGCACACCAGTGCGTTCAGGGCGCATTTCCGAACGCACCCAAAATCAACGTCAGACTGTAAGGTCACGGTCACACACTGCACCGCACCTTTTATCGGGAGCCATACTATGGTCCGACGGAGCATTGGTTCGACATGCGTCCGCACCTCAGACTAGCGCCTGCTCCCGTGCTTGCGGTTATGGTTAGGTTAGGGTTTGAGGTGGGTTGTCGTGTTTCGGACCAATGACTAGTCGGACCAAACACATGCACTCCCTTTTATCCCATTCAGGACAGGTACCCCTTTTGATGTTTTGGTAGTTTAGTTCAATGTTTGTTTTTAAAAACACCATTGACAATGAAGGGAAAATTTACGTCATCTTGTCCTTTAACACAAACATTAAATGCCATTAACAATAAAGATAATTTTATTGTTTTACATCACCATTAAATCACCATATCAACATGAGTTAGACTGTAATATATTAGCGCCCCTCACTTCACACGGGTGTGATTTTTAAGCATTATGTCATGCTTTAGCTATTGAAAAATAGCAGATCTACTGCATTTTTTTTTATCGTGAAAATGTGTCGCAAATCTTATCTATATAGTCTTTCAGATGGGGGTCGGCGGCCAAATCATTCTACACAAGCACATGGCCGTTTATCTGTTCCGCTTCTCCTGCCACACCACTCCGTTAGCACACATCTCTCCATGCAGAAAAATAAAACTACATGCCACCGGAATTCTAATTCTAATGTACAGAATTCTAAGACTACATTGCATCACTGCAACTGACATATTTACTCTACATACACACACACACACACACACACACACACAGCAGTCTATTACACTACAATACAGCACAGTACGGTACAGCACAGTACACTACAGTATGGTACAGTACAGTACAGTACAGTACAGTACGGTACAGTACATAACAGCACAGTACAGTACCGTGCACCTGGATGACTGGCCACCCGGACAACTGGCCACCTGGATGACTGGCCACCTGGATGACTGGCCACCTGGATGACTGGCAACCTGGATGACTGGCCACCTGGATGACTGGCCACCTGGATGACTGGCAACCTGGACAACTGGCCACCCGGACAACTGGCCATCCGGACATCTGGCCACCTGGATGACTGGCCATCCGGACATCTGGCCACCTGGATGACTGGCCATCCGGACATCTGGCCACCTGGATGACTGGCCACCTGGATGACTGACCACCTGGATGACTGGCCACCTGGATGACTGACCACCTGGATGACTGGCCACCCGTACATCTGGCCACCTGGATGACTGGCCACCTGGATGACTGACCACCTGGATGACTGGCCACCTGGATGACTGACCACCTGGATGACTGGCCACCTGGATGACTGGCCACCTGGATGACTGGCCACCTGGATGACTGGCCACCTGGATGACTGGCCACCTGGATGACTGGCAACCTGGATGACTGGACACCTGGATGACTGACCACCTGGATGACTGGCCACCTGGATGACTGGCAACCTGGATGACTGGACACCTGGATGACTGGCCACCTGGATGACTGGCCACCTGGATGACTGGCAACCTGGATGACTGGACACCTGGATGACTGACCACCTGGATGACTGTCCATCCGGACATCTGGCCACCTGGATGGCGTGGCGTGGCGCTAGAGTGAGACGCTCGAGTTCTAGTACATCTAATTCTGGGGCTCCTTCTTGACATGAAATAGTCCTAAATTGGTTATTCTACCGATGGGAATCGAGCGGTTTGCTGCCATTTGTGGATTTTTGAGAAGAAAAGAACAAAAAAAGGGGCTCATCTCCATTCCTGTTGAAAATGGAAACGTAGGTGAGGTGACCATATTAGGTCAAGGAACTCAACCCTTGTATAACAATTTTGAGGTATTTACTTGAGTATTTCCCAATTTCCAGTACTTTTACTTCTACTCCACTGCATTTCAGGGGGAAATATAGGGTTTTATTCCACTACAATTATTTGAAAACGCATAGGTACTAGTTACTTTGTAGATTATTATTATTATTACAACACATACATTAACCACTTCAGCCCTATTTAAACTTTGGCTATTTTCAAAAGTTTGTATACATTTGATAACTTGAAATGACACATTCCGCAGAATGACTACTTTTACTTTGTGTACCTTAAGTACATTTCGATGCCAATACTTTTGTATTTTTGAGCAGAGTACACATTGTTGTCATTGGCAAATGACAGCAATTTGTGCTCTCAGTTGTCTTTGGAAAATGCCCAGTGTTTTCTTTCTCCAAACACGTAACATTATTTCCTCACCAGTACAAGCCCCATTAGCTGACGGTATTTAAGGCCATTAGCTGACGTTATTTACACACTCACACACATTTTCTCATTACTCACCACCATGAAGCTGATTTGGACTGTGTGTGTAACGTGGAGCATCCTCTATGCAGGCAAGTCAAACTCGCTATAGTGTTGACAGCTAATTGTTTATAGCGTTTTAGTCTTTGGAATGAGATTTACATTTAGTTTTTGTCACATCTCAGTCATCTGAAATGTTTTAGCGTTGGTCTAGTTTCAGTTGACTAAATCTACAGTTGATTTGGTTGACTAAAATGTAGGCCTATTTTGTAGGGATGTCCCGGTCTGATCACGTGATCAGAAATCGGGGCCGATCACGTCAATTTCAAATGATCGGAATCGGATCGGGAGCAAAAAAACACGTGATCGGGACATGCCTAGTATCAATATTATATCCATATATTGATATTACACTGGATATTGTCTGTGATTTGGGATATTGTAGCCTACTATTGTGATATGGCATGAACATGTTCTATAAAAATATAAATATCGGATCGAGAAAAATTGGTATCGGCAGATACTCAAAATCAGGAATCGGATCACGAGCCAAAAAAACGTGATCAGGACATCCCCAGTATTTTGGCGGTACCTTTTAGCATGCACTTCCGTGCTGAAAATAGCAGATCTACAAGCTCACAATGCGTCACAGCGTCTCACGTTGTGAGCTTGTAGATCTGCTATTTTCAGCAAGTTATAAAATGACTCGTCTTTTAGTTCTACTGGATCCCTTGTCCACTATAGTCGCTCCCTAACATTGTAGTCAAGTTTTTATTTGTCGACAAATTGTCAACATGTTA
Source organism: Electrona antarctica (assembly GCF_951216825.1). NCBI lineage: Eukaryota > Metazoa > Chordata > Actinopteri > Myctophiformes > Myctophidae > Electrona > Electrona antarctica. The sequence goes on along the minus strand of NC_136792.1, from coordinate 11,235,863 downwards.
GTCTTAGTTTTAGTAATGGAAGCTTATTTTTTTATTTAGTTTTCATTTAGTTTTCGTCAGTGAGAGAAGGTAGTCAACGATCATGGTTTTAGTCGACGAAATCAACACTACAACTACAACAAACGACTTATGCTGCGAGTAGGTCCGACATTTTAACCACTTTACAGTGTTAATTCTGTTGACTAAGACTAAAAGATTGAGATATTTAGTCGACTAAGTCTAGACTGTACTAAATAATTTCAGATGACTAAACTATAGTCAAATTAAATGGTGTTATTCAAATTAGACTAAGACTAAATAATTTCTGTCGAAATGAACAGTGTCAGTGTCAAAATTAACACTAGTCTTAATATTCTAGTCTTAGTCGACTAAATATTAAAACTTAATTTTGATATTTAGCTGACTAAGACTAGAATGAGACTAAACATTGCAATTTCAGATGACTAAAATAGGTTTATAAAACTAAATGGTGTGTTATTCAAAAGACGAAGACTGAGACTAAATCAGAATAGAGCACCGAAGTCTGACATCAATATCGGTAGAGGGCGCAAATCCACGGGTCCATTTGGTTCCATGTGTACACTCTCAGAGTTAAATTATTAAACATTGATTTTACAATATAAATTGGGGGTCCCAGATATTATAAATGCCATTAAATGGGGGGTCTGTAGCCTAATGCATGTCAAACTGGGGGTCCTTGAAATTATAACGGGTTGAGAATCTCTGCTAGAGCCATACAAATATTCTCTTATTATTGGGGGGTCCCCTGGCAATGGCATATCTTTTCAAAGGGAGGTCCGCGGGCGAATTATTGTCAATTTGGGGGTCCTTAACATGAAAAGGTTTGGGAACCACCGGTATAATGAATCTCTCTATATTTTCCTTAATTCAGCTGAAGCTTTCACAGACCTGCAGTGTTGGACGTGCGAAGATGAAACAGACTCTCAATGCACCGACGTGGTGCTAAAGAACTGCACCACCGAGGATGAAATCTGCTTTTCGTCCGTTATCGTCTGTAACGTACAACTTTCTTTCTTTCTGCTACTTATTTGCTTCAAAAGATACGATTTCTGACGTTTCCTTCCAAGATAATTATTTTGTGGTTTTATTTTTTGTATTTTTTCCGTAGCGTCGGTGGGTCCGAGGATCAGACAGAGGCATTGTATGCCCATCGACAGGTGTGGAAGCAATACAATGAATCTTCCATTCGCGCCTCTTTTCACAAACATGGGTCCAGGAAACGGCCAGTTAACAGGGCTCTGTTGCGATACCTCGGGCTGTAACTCTATGTTCTTTGACGGTACGTCAAATCCTTACCACAATGTTATGTATTTCATCATTCTTCATACCAATGTTTTCAATTGTGATCAGTAAATTGTACTAAAGGTAACTTTTAATACAACTTTTAATTCATGTTCATCTTAGCTTTTTAATCATTATATTTTGTTTGACCAAATTGGGATTTAATTTAAATCATGTGACACAGTTTAGATAATTTTTTAAACCTATATAGGATTTAATACATTTCTGACTACAAACAATTTTAGACGATTAGGCTATGCTGTTTTCTCTCTTAAAAAAAAGAAAAAGAAAATAGAATGTCAATGTAGAGTAGGACTCTATGACACATTATATTGATCTTTAAATACGTTTTAAGCTTTTGAAAAACACTGTTTGCCAATAAGTCCTTTAGTAAGTTACCACATACCAACTGTCAGGCAATCCCTGATCTAAACTTGGAATTAAAATGAAGCTCGGGTACATTTTAAACGTGCAACACTATGACATGCTAAACTATGTTTTATTTTGTCGTTTCATTTCAGTTATTGAGAACCCGTTTTTGATTCCACCAAACGGTTTGAAGTGCTTCACCTGCCTTTCACCTTTTGACCTCATATGTCACAGAATAAACGTCTGCAGAGGACGGAGGACGCAGTGTGTAAACTCAACAGGTGAGTCCTAACAGTTTTGCAGAATTACAGTACATTTCAAGCACAACGTTAATTATAAATTGAGTGGGCAAAACCATACCTATATTAAATTAATTATAGGATCAATATAAGCAAAATAATATATGATAACCCTTTATCCTTATAATAAGGGTAGCTTTTTCCATATTTATCACACATTTTGTAATTTCCACCTACAGTAGGCCTACGTGATAGGTACACATTTATTCATAGTTATCACCATGAAACTTCCCCAGTATATTACTTAAACAAAGACAATGATTTATTGTATTACACATTTTCTGAAATTGTACATTTAAATATGCAAATTAGCCATTATGTAGGAAAATATGCAAAACTAATAATAAATAGAAAATATGAAAAAACTAGTACCGTGGAAGGGTTATCATATATTAATTTACTTATATTGACAATTTAATATAGGTGTGTTTTTTCCCATTCAATTCATAATTAACATTCAAATTTTAGAGGTCTGGCTCATGAACTAAAAACTGGTTCTGAACTGAACCGGTTTCCAACCGGTTCGGTTGAAAAAGGGGTCTGTGAGTGTCTGTGTGCGTTGTTCTGCACTGTATGGTCCTCATTCACAAAGGATAAATACGCCACAGTGTAAAGGTGATGCGTATTGATATCGTATTCATCCGAACGTTGAAGCTACGGAATTTTCCCGTGCAATTAAAAGAGTGGTGTGTACGACAGGTACGCAGGACGCAGGTGTATGTCATAATGAATGCGAGCGGGTGCCAAGTGATCGGAAAATCACCCGACAACTTAATTTGCATTGATCCACGCCCCATGTCACACCATAAAAGGCTTCAAGCATGACTCAGCAGACAGCAGTTTGTCTGAGATCCATCTGTCAAAAAAAAGGAAAAAAAAGAAAAAAGGCTCTGCAGCTCAAATGAAATGGAGGTCCCTGACGGTGGAACAACAAAATAATTATATTTTCCAGTGACTAGCCGCTTCACAAATTACAATAAAAATGATTGCTGGAAAGAAATCACAGCCGCGGTCACTGCTGTATGAATATAGCCTGCACTCTATTCATTTAATAATTCTACACAGGAGCACCACAAACAAGCCCTCATAAGTTAGGGCTTTTATGTTATATCGTTTTTGCGCCATTGTATACTCGTAGACCTACCACTGTAGGCTACTATATATGTACAAACTGACATCAATCCATCAAAGGACACCAAAGGAAATGAAAAGATTTCCAAGCTTAAAACGGTGAACGCGTGCTCCGCTGCAGCAATATTTATAAAATGCAGATTGGCCATTTATTTATTTAAGTTCGGGACCAAGGCGGGTGCTCACTCACACCTTTGCAGAGGTAGGTTTCCGACCAACCAACGTCACCGTCAAGTTCACGGAGATGGCCATGAATTCCCACGTAATGTGGGAATCCACGTAAATGCCTGTCCGCTCACGCTCACGCTCCGCTCACGTAACGTCACGTTATGAGTGTAAACGCCATTGTGAATGAGGACCTATGTGTGCAGCCTGCGTTGTGGCTGCCAGGGATATGTGACCCTCCCCTTCCCATTGACCAGAAGAGGAGCCAATCAGATCAGTCTAACTAGGTGGCGAATTGGAGGCGAAGTCGAACATGGGCGATATTAGGTCAGGTTTCACCTGACAAAAAATAAGTAAAACTTATGTAAAGTATCAATACTGCAATGTAGAAATGCTCCGTTACAAGTCAAAGTTTGCATTAAAAAAATGTGCTAATGTTTTGTGTGTGTGTGTGTGTGTGTGTGTGTGTGTGTGTGTGTGTGTGTGTGTGTGCGTGCGTGCGTGCCAACACGTGTGTGTGTGTGTGTGTGTAATAATCTGTAGTGATAGTTCCGGACGGGAGGATCCAGCGGGCTCACGGCTGCGCCTCCCCGTCATGGTGCGATGGTAAGAACCTCCACCTGGCGTTCTTCAGCCCTCTGATCACGCTGTCTACGTTCCTAGACGGGCCGCGCTGCTGCGAGGTTGACTTCTGCAATGGCAACTTCTCCGTGCTGAACCCTCGGGACCCCATTCTGCAGGTGGAACCCCCAAGGTTTCAGACCTCTCTTATCGCCGGCAGCACCGTCCCTCTGCTGAGCACACACATCCTGAGTATCTTACCTCTGACGCTTCTGCTCTGCAGTTTGATAGTTTAACCCATTTAGACCTGAAGACGATTCTACAAATGCCTTCTAAATCCTGACAGTTTTCTGAAAAAACGATGTTTCTATGTCAGTCATTTTCATGTCAAGGACCCCCAAAAATATATGTAATTGGCCGCTCACCCCCATTAGAAAATGTTGATTTGAGTTAAAAACATTTGCTATGAAAGAATATACTTTCAATGATTTGCGCCACATTTCCACAATTTTTCAAAAATAGCAGATCTACAAGCTCTTAGCGCGCTATGACCTTGTAGACGTACTATTTTTCAATAGCTAAAGTATAACATAATGCTAGAAACACCAAAAGGGGTTCCCGTCCTGAATGGGTTTTAATAATAAAGTGGGGTTTTCAACATGCACCTTTTTTCATGTTAAGGACCCCCAAATTGACACTCATTAGCCCGCGGACCCTCCCATTTGAAATGACATGCCAGGGACCCCCATAAGAGAAGATTTTTACAGCTCTAGCAGTGATTTTCAAGCATTTTCATTTCAAGGACCCTGACCTGAATTAAGCTACGGTCCCCCATTTATTTATATATATATAATCAAAGTTAATTTAACTATTTATTGTGGATGTACTGTATGAATCTTAAAACAACAAAAGAAGAAAAATAAAAACAAAGAAATAATTTGTTTCTTGGACTTGCTGTTTTTTTTTTTGCTGCTGCTGCCTTGTATTGTACTAAACTGATATGTAAATAAACATTTGAATTATAAAAGAGTACAATCTCTGAGTTACAGACACATAATTGGGTCCATTTGGTTCCTAACTATCATTTAGCTGCATGGGTCGTCCCTTTGGGGCATCTATGTAACTTTCTTTCTATGCCGCCGATGGCCTCCACCTAATCAAGCTGGGTTGCAAAATGCTTGACCAAAATCTACGTGACTCCGTGGCTCCACAGACACTGCCAAAAGATTCCACCCACGTGTTACCCGATCAAAATCACTGACTAGTATTGTTTACTACAGCTGGCTCTGGCCACGCTCCTGTATCTGCCACTTCCGGTCAGCCCAGCCCCCAAGCCAGCCAGCTCACACAGCCACCAAACCAGCTCACACAGCCACCACAGCCCCCCCTTGTGTGGTCGGGAGGGCTTCCACCTCCCATTTAGACCTAGACGCCCCTCCGAACCCCATTTCAACTATTATTAGAAGTAGGAAATATCACCCTGAATCTAAAAAAATCTCCATTCTGTGAAAACTGTTAAGACTGTACTAGTACTACACAGTACAAACAATCTTAATCAGTTTAAAATTGGCTTCCTAAACATATCTAGTAAATCCTCTCTAATTCATGATTATATAATCGACATAACCTGGACATGATGGGACTCTGTGAAACTTGGCTCACAGCTAATGATGAACAGCCCCTAATCGCTGCATCCCCACCAAATGTTGTGTTCTCCCAATCAGCCCGCACCACAAAAAAAGGTGGTGGTATTGCACTGATCCATAACTCAAAGTATCCACTCAACCAAAAACCCAATACTAATTTGTCATCCTTTGAGTTGTTATTAATGTCCTCATCACTACCCAGTCAAAATGCCCTCCCCTTTTACATAGCCATCCTATACCGTCCCCCTGGTATAGGCTACACCCTTTTTCTAGAGGAATTCTCTCAATTCAAATTCAAATCTTGTCCCAGATGTATATTCAAACACATTGATATTTTAACTTTGTGATTTATGCTTTGCTTTGTGTTTCTTCTATTTGTTTTGTAATATTGAGCAAAGCTTGTTTGGTTTTTTTATTCTGTGCTTCATGTTGTCATAATGTTTGTTTAATGTCTGTTTTTTATGGTTTGTTTTGTTTGTCAAGAGAGAGAGAGAGAGAGAGAGAGAGAGAGAGAACTGCGCTGGTGGTTACTGCAGGTTATTTAATGAAACAAATTAAACTCATCTTTGTGTGCTGTTTCACGTTATTGCTGAGTGACCGTCACTGTCACTCACACAGGGAAAAGCAAAAAGGGGGTTAGAACAAAAATAAACTCCTCCATCGGTATATCACAGACACACACTTCTCACAGAGTCGATTAGGCTACTAATGACAGTTGCAGGCGCGAGCCTGTGCCTGCGGAGTGCGATCATGCATGCGCTTTGCTTTGGGAACATGCCTGTGCATTGTCCAGCGGCGCAGTAGGGAATGTTCTCCACAGACGTTCATATTTTGCTAAAGTGTATATAATCTCTGTATATAATCTCTGCAATTAACCTATCTGGTTAATTGCGGGAGGATGCGGGATTCGCGGGGGCCCGCTGGTTTTATCGTGACCGCCGCGGGCTCCCGTTCCCGTTGCAGCCCTGTGATACAGGGCCATATCTTGCACCTTACCCTTATCCCTAAACTTTTTTTTAATATTTCAAGTGGCCGATCTACAAGCTCTAAAGTGTCGATGTAGGCCTACTGTAGATCGGCTAGTTGAACAATTTCAAAATGTTTTTTTTCTTCAAAATAGTAGAAAATGGCAAAGAAATTGAAGAAGGTATATGGCTAGATAAGCCCCATAGTTTGAATTAATAGTTTTCATTACATTGATTTGCATTTTTGTCATTGTTTGTCACTTATTTCCTTGCCACATATTTATTACATATTTATTGAAAGTTGAATTGTAATATTTGGTGCACTGAAGAGAAGTAAATCATTTTAAACTGATGAGCATTTGTCCCTGTCATTACAGTTTTTGAGTGGTGCAACCACTCCAACAAACAGCAATGTCCGTGACTATGTGACCACCTATGTGTTCACCTAACTAACTATGTCACTATGAGCACGAGTACGAATGACTACCAAAAGTGGCGCTGTTGTGCCAGAAACAGAGAGAGAGAAATAGTGCTGCACTGCAGCCTGCTAATGAGAGACAGAGAGAGAGAGAGAGTGTTCACACCCGTGTGAACACAGGTGTGATTTTTTTTATCTCCCAGGCAGTAATGTAGGCTATAGCTCGCCCATTTCCTCAAATGTGTTCTGAATTAGTGTTCTGTAATGTTTTATAATCAATTACTCACAGTGTTTTAAGGTGGTGCCAGACCGAGCAGACTGCAGATAGTCTCTGCAGAGACTCCAGACTAGTCAAAACGAGTTAAAACTGTCAAAAGACTGCAAACAGACTGCAGCAGACTGACCGATGAGCAAATCCCGTGCAATAACTTTCCATACCAGGAGGTGGCAGTAGTCTGCTGTGCGTTGCCAAGCCGGAAACAACTGCACCGTCTTGACCAAACGAAAGAACAACAACAACACTGTTGCGTCTCTGTTATCAGAGTCATGCCAAGCTACCTCGATATTTATTTATATAGCCTACCATTCTACACCAGTAATATTTATTATGCCATCCAGATCGAGCAAAGTCCTCCAAGAGAAGTGAAGCGGAGCGGGGCAACCACCAGTGTGCAATGCACAGTGTCATTGTCCATGAAAAAGCCATTATTATTTGTTTGTTATTTTGGAATATGAGCAATGTTTTTTTTTAATGATGAACGAATTAACACAATGAATTACAACCAATGCATTAATTATTTTGAAGGTTAGGAATGAATGATTAAAGCTGCTATAAGCAATATTTCTCAAAATTGTAATGACGTTTTTTTATAATTATTTTTTTGGTATTCAGACACCCAGCAATGGGTAAAACGCTCCCAAACAAAATGTAGTCTCTGTGACACATCTAGGGGCCACAATCTCCATTCAAAGATTTTTCTATAGAAGCTTTCTCATTGGTCGAAAAAAAAACAAGTCAAAGTAGACAGGCAAAATCGACCAATGACAAAGCTTCTAGGAAAAAGATTGAATGCAGATTGCGGCCCCTAGATGTGTCACAGAGACTACATTTTTGTTTGGGAGCGTTTTAAATACCAAAAAAATAAATAAAAAAAGGTCATTAAAATGTTGACATATTATTACTTAAATGAACATGAATGGATTGATATATTGATTTGATGCTTTGCTTTTATTGCCTTGTGAAGTTGTGATTAATTGGTTACATGATATAGTGAATTCATAAATAATGAACACAGCGAACAGATGGTATGATAATGGCATGTGATGATCTGGAGAAAAACTCGGTTCCATTTATACGGACTCGGTTCAACATTTGTTTGTAAATCTGTCAAACTAAACTAAAGACTCATATAGCATTATTGGCTAGGTGAATAGCTAACCTATAAGTCTATTTATGTACAAAACGCACACATGCATGGATAATTTGTCCACCCTCTGCATGAAAACAGCAGTGTTGGGCTTTTTATACAAGCAGTCATTTAGTATTATTATCGTGATAACCCCATCACTTCTCGAAGGCTCATAGCTGTAGCAAGTTATAGCAACCATAACAACAGAGTACAGACAATAACAAACCCCCCTCTAGCTCTGCACTTCCGTCTCTTTGATTGACAAGCTAAACAACCAATGAGGGTGCTCTACAGAGCCTTTAACCCCCACCCCCACCCCTCTTCTCTATCGACTGGATAAATCTGTCTGTGAACGACCAAACATGTCGGGTTTCTCACGATCCTCGTCGATAACGTCAAGATTATCTATCGACATCCTGTCAATCAAGAGACGGCAGAAATCCGTCCCGACGTAAAACGTGAAGGAATCTCCGCAGTGTGGAGTTGGCTTTACACATAAGACATCTGACTGAGGGGGAGAGTGAAAATGAACAAAAGAACCAGACACCTCCAACTCACCCACAGACACCTCCAACTCACCCACAGACACCCACTCACCTCCAACTCACCCACAGACACCCACCCAACCACAGACACCTCCAACTCACCCACAGATACCTCCTGAGCGAAGGCCAGAGAGATGAGGAGCAGAGGAAGGCCCACAGCCACGCACGGCACCATCATGTCCACGGCCAGTTCCGTGCGCACGTTCCGGTAGCGCTACTGGTTGGGCTCCTTCAGCAGGAAGTCGCTAAACACGTACTCAGTGGCCACGTGGGCGATAGCCATCTCTGAGAGAAAGATGTGAGCCTGCTGCTGGACTGGGCTGGGAGGGGGGAACGCAAGACAACAGAACACACTTTACAACATGTAACGTTTACTTTCATGTAACATTATGGTCCCTATTTCCGTCAGTGCCTGACTCTTATCCCTAAACTGCTTTGCCCTTTTTACTATTTTGAAAGACATTTTTGAATAGTTCAAATAGCCGATCTACAAGTTCACAATGTGTTGATGTAGAACAGATAGTTGAACAATATTAATATATTTAAAAAAGAAACACACCCGTGTGAAGTGAGAGGCGCTCTTATCATCGTACATCATCATGATGTAACATGTCGATTTGCTCAGACAAGGATGACGTAAATTCTCCATTCATTGTCAATGGCATTTACGGTTTGTGTTGGGACAGAAATCTACACTATAGCTGAATATAGCAAGGCAAAGGCACATGTTTAGGGATAAGGGGTTTAGCACTGTCAAAAATAGTGTCCTTTCAACCAGTGGTTTTCAACCCTTTTCATTTAACATTCATTTCATGGAACAAACTGACAGATATGATCACAAAAGAGAAAACTAACTTGCTCCGGTACAAAACCGAAAGTAAACAGTAAACACGTTCCTTCCTGCCCCTAGGGACCGCCTCTGCTGTGCTCAGGGAGCGTCTACAAAATGTCTACATTTAGGAACCATCTGTAAATTAGTTTGAATAACCTTCATCACCTTCATCGACCTCACTAAGGCCTTTGATACAGTCGACCGGGAAATTTGGATTGTGCTACAGAAGTTTGGCATCCTCCCCAAATTTCTCAACATCCTCAAGCAGTTCCACAGTGGCATGAATGCATCTGTACTTGCTGGTGGCCAGCAATCTCCCCCTTTCCCTGTGAAAGTTGGAGTGATGCAGGGTTGTGTACTGGCTCCGTGATATTCAAAAAATATATATTTTCCTGACAGCAGCCACACTAGTCTTCCACAAACCCATCCAGGAAGACGGCAGTGTGAAAATACAGTTCTGCCTTGATGGGAGCTTGTTCAACATCAGACGCCTACAGGCCAAGACTAAAACCCTGGTCAACAACATCCACTAGCTACAATATGCAGATGATTGTGCTATCCTGGCCCACAGCCCAGCTGCTATGCAACATGCCCTGGACATCATGTCCTCTGTGTACCACTCATTAGGTCATGTGATCAACAGCCACAAAACAGAGGCCATGACGCAAGAGAGATCTCCACCCCCCGTGTTCTACATCAGCGGCACTCCCCTCAAGGTCATCCAGCAGTTCAGCTACCTCGGCAGCATACTGACACACTGCTAAATTGATGATGACATCCAGGGCCGTATCAACAAAGCCTCCTATGCATTTGGTAGACTGCGCTCCCGTGTGTTTGAAAACCACCATCTAAAAACACTAACGAAAGTCGCAGTCTACACTGCTATACGGGTCAGAAGCGTGGACCGTCTATCGACGTCACATCAGACGCCTCGATGCAAAGACCAGCTGAAACTGACCCTAAAGTGGTGTAACATCAAGCCCAATGATCTGGAGTCAGCCGCAGCTAATCGTCCACTCTGGCACTCCTTATGCTACGACGGGGTCACACACCTTGAGGAGAACCGCACGCAACAAAGGATGGTACGGTGCCAGCAAAGACACCACCGTGCTGTTCCAGTACCACCTCAGCCTCCCGATCCAAGCCTCACATTACATGTCCACACTGTGGAATAGTATGTGGCGCCAGAATCGGGCTTCATAGTCATCTACAGCGACATCGGCATCGTCGCAGCAACGATGACCACTGCCAAACCCACAGCACAAGGACGCTATGTCATCTTCGACAACGATGGACTACCAAGGAGGAGTGTGTATGTGTGTGTGTGTGTGTGTGTGTGTGTGTGTGTGTGTGTGTGTGTGTGTGTGTGCAGAGATGGGCAGTATTTGAAATACATGTATTTGAAATACGTATTTGAAATACCTTTTTGTATTTTGTAATTTGTATTTTGCTGGGATGGAAGAAATGAGATGTATTTTGTATCTAACTGTAGGGGCAAAACACACGCACCCACACACACAGCACAACACAATGTGTGATGTCACTTCTATTCCGCCTTCTGATTGGCTTACACTCAAATTGAACCACAAATGAGAGGCAGAGTAGGGCGGGCCTTGAGTTGATGCAGAGTTGAGACTTACCCAGGCAGTCACATCTCCAAGTTGCAAACTTGCAACTAAATTATTATTTGTGGACATTTCCCCAGAGATAAAAGGTATGTATTATAATCTAAACATGATTATTGGATATTGCAAGCTAAGGCAAGCTTACAACAGGACATATTTAAATATTAGTAAAGTAGTGGAACTTAAGGTGGAGGGAGGCTTTAGAGCTGGGCATGTGACTCTGGACAGGCAGAACATGTGGACACCAGGACACATAGAAGTGAACAAAACAGGGCACACGCACACCAAACAACCAACATATGTTAAATAAATATGTTTGTTCTACTGTTTGGAGCCTAAATGTGCAGGTGCAGTACTATTTCAACACAGGGTGGGTGTATTCTATTTTTGGTGTTTTGTTTGGCTGGATCAGTCACAAAAAACACACCTCTCTGCTATTTATATACTACAGTATGCAGCCAGTTCAAAGATATTACCACATCAATCTGTTGCGAAGGTGTGAGTCAGGCCTTAGGCTAGCCGCAATTTGCAACTCTAGATTTTTTTATAATGGGATGAATCTAGAGGTCACATGGTTTGACACAACATTTTTGTTGTATGGCTTTCGGCTGTGTTTCGACTGCCCCCCACCCCCTCATACAACACAAATGTTGTGTCAAACCATGTGACTCCCATTGGAAATGCATTGCGAGCTTGCATCAGTCAATAAGTCTCATGCATCAGCCATACATCAATCTGTTGCGAAGGTGTGAGTCAGGCCTTAGGCCTGACTCACACCTTTCGATCTAGCATACAACATTGATGCATGCTAGATGTATGAGACTTGTTTACTGATGCAAGCTCGCAATTAATTTCCAATGGAAGTCACATGGTTTGACACAACATTTTTGTTGTATGGCTTTCGGCTGTGTTTCGACTGCCCCCCTCCCCCTCATACAACAAAAATGTTGTGTCAAACCATGTGACTCCCATTGGAAATGAATTGAGAGCTTGTAAACAAGTCTCATACAACAAGCATACATCAATCTGTTGTGCACGTGTGAGTCAGGCCTTAGGCTGTCCCCAAACATTCAGGGTTGGGGTGGCACTCGAATCTTAATTGATGGGCTTGAACCATTCAGGGTTTTTTTTCTCCTTTTTTCCACTCTGAAATATATCTCGGCGAGAGTGCGATATGCATAATAAGGGTACTACGTTCATGTTGTGTTTACATGTTCATGTTTAGATGTTAATCAGGGGGGTACACAACCTGTGGTGGTGGCCACTGGCCAGTGCGAGATGGTTATGTAGAGAAATCTGACAGGCATTCAAAAGGAACTCAAATGAGATGTTAACCTCCTGTAAGTAGACTTAGAAATAAAACTAGTGTTGACTAATAATTACATGTGGCTCTTATTTTGAAGAGGAAGTTAGACTAACTTCCTCTCCTCACTAACTTAGTTAGTGCACAGGAAGTCCGTTTAAATTGTAAACAAGCTACTATGACACTCCCAAAAGTCCCAAAGTTACGTGCTCCTCTCCACGCGACGATAATTATTTACAATATAAAAACCATGCATCTTGAACAACACTGGGATTATTTATGGAACCTGCAGCAGTAGGTGAGTAATTACTTTTATCTATGCTGGATGTTTGTTTTGGTTTCAGTGGTTGAGCTGCTTGGTGGGGTTGAGCTGCTTAACTACACTGCTACAAATACAGTCTGTGATCTTTATCTTTTGCATCTGCCGTGTGTGTGAAGCATATAACATTGTGGCAGAGTAGAAACGTCCGTAAACTCCGTATGCCCCCCCCCCCCCCTCCCAGGTTATTTTTTTAAATGAATTACAAACGAATGGGTCGGATGTTCGCTCGAAAATTCGAGTCCTAAAAACAGGGCTAGGGTACAGGTCTGATGTCACCGCATGTCACATTTGTATCTTCCCTGTATGTTGGCTCCATCAGTGATAAAGAACTGTTTAAGCAGTCAGGCCTCCAACACCTACTGACAGAGGATATGGCTGTGATGGCCAGTGTTGGGTGTAACGGAGCTATTAATAACGGCGTTATGTAAGGGACTACTTTTATTGGTAACGGAATAAAGTAAGTAGTTAGTTTTGCAATTTAGTAGTTAGTTACCTAGTTACTTTTCCAAAACAGTAATCTCGTTACTATAATGTGTCCCTGTTCATTTTGTGTGCAAGATTTAAAAAGAATAAAGCCCCGACTGCCCACGGAGTCTATTTCTCCTGCCTTCTGTGTGATTTGTCTTCCCAAGCCCCAACGCGCAGCGCATAGTATAGCCTACTATACATCCTGCGTCTACTACATCCTGTAAGTTCACTTAAGAAATAAAAGTATTGTTACAAGTAGCTTTTATTTTGAAGAGGAAGAGGAAATTGTTTCGGTTGTAGCCAGCTGCCATGACAGTGCCGGTAGTGGAATAATAACAACATGCTTTAAGCCCAAAAAAACGCATGCGTCTTTGACTTAAACAATGTAGGCTAAACACTTTGGAATTACGTTAAACATGGTAGATCCTCCGTGGCTGCGTCATTAGGTGAGTATTAGTTTAATGAATTGTTTAAGTTTAATAGTAACATTCATCATCAACAGGCTGTTGTTGATGCCCCCTAGCCATGGTTCACATGACGCTCGTACTTCACGAGCATGACAGTCATGTTTCAGGGCTAATGCCCCCCCAAAATAACAGGTTACAGGATTCTCATTCTGTTACTGTCACTGGATGGCCGCCGTGCCATTTCTTATAAACTATGTGGCAGCGGTGGCCGAACGGATAGCGGCGCGGTCTAGATACCGGAAGGTTCCCAGTTCGAATCAGCCGTCCGACACGTTAAAATTACCACCGCTGAAATGCCCTTGAACAAGGCATCAACCACTACGATGAAATGTGTTCTATGAGCAGGGCCTGGCTGGAAACAAGTTCTTGAGCTTAGCCCAGATACCCTGGGTAAATATAGATTTCATTTCATTTCATTTCATGTAGTTCATACGTGGGTCTACGGTGGTGGTGGTGTTGGCGCGGTGTGCGCCGTGGAGAGGGCATTCTGCGCGCTGCTGGCTCGTTGGAGCGCAGCGCAACAGCCTTTCTGTCCAGTCCTACGTGTATAGGCTGGCGATTGTGGCGAATTATATTCGTTAATAAAGAGAGAGCTGTAAAGGGGATATTGTCTATGGTCAGTTCATGGTGTGTATCATTCTCGTTTTTAACCAGAGTTAATTAGGGCCGTAATAATGCGGCGCAATGACTGTAGGCAGTAGCCTAATAGCCTACAATGTAAACAACTTGCGCAAGCATTTAAAAATGGATTTTAATTGTCGGGTAACGGAAAATAACGGAAAATAATCTAACCTTTTACTTTTCTCAGAAGGTAATTTGTAATGGTAAGGGATTATTTGTATGGGCAGTAATCCAGTAACCTAACGACGTTACTTTCTAAAGTAACGATGCCCAACACTGGTGATGGCAGACAAGGGATTTCATGTATCCCTGTATCGTCCACCTTTCCTCTCAAAACAGAGCCAGATGCCAGCGAAACGGGTGAAGAAAACACAGGAGATTGCGCACCGAGTAGAATTAAATTGAACAAACTGTTCCACTCTGACATCCCAGTGTCTCAGATGGGAAGCATACACTCTGCGTGGATTGCATTGTGTCATATTTTGCTTTGCATGTGTAATCAGCAGATTGTAACGGAAGAGAGATGGCTCACTCCATGTACTGTTACATAGTTACAATTAACACTGGACAAACTATGGTTAAGTGGATAAACACCCACAATTGTTAAAAAGCACAAGTTTACCTATTTGTATTCTCGTTCACTTTAAAAAATAATACTCAAAATCAAATCCTACACATTTTAGACAGTTTGGTCTTGTTATGAACAGAAAACGGCTCTACCCCATGGGTTTTCAACGGGTGGTCCCCGACCATGCATTTAGTAGTCTTATGTAGGCAAATGAAGATTTATACTCGGCCACTAGTTGAGAAACAATGCAGTAAATTACCCCTTGATGTATGATGACCTCTACCGAGATTCTAACTCCCTTTTCTGTGTACGTTTTTGATGTCCGCCTTCCCAGTTACTGACAACATTGACGCGTGTCAAGGTTGTCAGTAACTGGGAAGGCGGACATCAAAAACGTACACAGAAAAGGGAGTTAGAATCTCAAGGGAAGCTTCCGGATTGCCTGGTTGAGTCACCAATATAAGGAAATGTGCCCAAAATCAATCAATGTCATGCCTGCTTGCCCCTACATAAGTTGCAATGAACAGCATCATGAGTTTAATATGGAAGGTTAATTTCCCCCACACCACGCCCATATCCCCTCTCCTAACACAACGGTGGTCCCCAGGTTAATTCTTTGTCAAGTTGGTGGTCCCTAGTTCATAATCGGTTGAATTGTATAGCCAATTTCTGTATGGAAACAAAGCTGTTGTGTACAGCTCATGACATCCAATCTAATATGTGACCGGGTCTGACAAATAGGCCCTCATCTCGAGATGAATGCCAGAGTAATTTTTCAGTTTTTTACAGAACGAAAATCACACACAAAAAAAATCAAGTTTATTTAGCGATTTTCTCCCTTTTCATTATAGGCGAGTTGAGGACCATTTTGCCAGGCTCGGTCACATATGCTCCATTATTATACTGTGCCACTCTTGCACGATATCCACTGAAGTCATGTTTTTCCTTGCACATGTCAAAACGTTCTTTTGATTCACATTAATAATGTCAAAACTAGGGGGCCATGGAAGTGATACCGAGTTCAAGGTCTGCATTTAAATTGCAGACATTTTCTCTGTATTTAGACATTGTCAGTAATTGTTTTACATGGAAGGTGGCAGTTTAAATGTCACCACCTTCCTAAAATAATGGCTGAAACCCAATCAGTGGTTGTTCAGAAATTGAATTTCAGGGGAAATAAACTTGTGTAAAACATTTATTGTTCTGTTCAGATTAATGTTATAGGTATGACGTTTATCACTATGTCTCACCTGTGTAGATATGCCATTTTAAATGCCGAAATAGGCCATTCGTAAGACCACTTTGGCACTTTTACTTTAATTGTATACTTTGATGCCAAATAGTATTACTTAGATAAAATGTTAATCAGGACTGTACAGTATGTCTACATTTTAGAATTGCATAGTATTAGCCTGGCTAATAAGCCAGACCGAATCAGCCGCTGGAAAAAGAAAATTGCCTGCCGGCGGATTACGGTCTGGAGAGGCTCAATTGTACGCCCATTTCCTACACCAGAGAACTGGTGTGGCCAATCGGGACACGGTATGCAATATGGGCGGGCTTTGGTACAGTGACGTTCAATGCTTGAGACCTTTGACTGACAGTAGCTCTGACCAATTGCGTCAAAGAGAAAATGTTTGAACCCGCCCCCCGGGAAACGAGATCCATACACAGCATCTCCAGACTCAAATACCCTTGTATAAATACCGCCTGGCTTATTAGCCAGGCTAGCATAGTATGGGATGTAACACTTGGTATCACGTGACAAAAATAACATCTACAATTCATTTAATTACAAACCTAAAGAAAAAAAACAAATACACAAGCTCATGCGCTTCACTTCGCGCCACGCTATGCGTGTGGCGAACATTTTTAACTAAAATTCTTCTTCTTCTGTGGTGTCCCTGGAACAAAGTATTTTGCGATGGGGATCCGTGGCATAATTTTATGGGTCCTCAGCGTTCAACACCACTTTTTCAGAAAACAGGCCTGTACTGAATCGGCCTCATGCAGGTCTTAATGGGTTCAACTTAATGCTGATATGGCAAACATCAAGAAAATTGAAACATGGCACTTCATGACAAAAAGGTTGCTGAGCCCTGATCTACCTAGAAATCTCTGCATATAAACATAAAAATAATACCAATCACCCTTCTGTCGGATTTTAGACAACACCTCTGGATCTCTGTATATCCTTGGTCATCATGTGCGCACACAACAAAATCACACCCATTCCAGGCCTGAAGTGAGAAGCTGTCCTTGAATCTGCCAGTAGTATGCGTGCTGTTTCTTTAATATATGCGGGCCGCATCTTTTATGCTCATATATTTACAGTCCACAAAACTTGGCACATTGGGGCACTTAAACTCTACCAGTGCCCCTCCGGTCACTCTAAAATTGAGCCAAAGCTGTGGCCTGTATGTTTATACACGCACACGCACACGCACACGCACACACACACACACACACACACACACACACACACACACACACACACACACACACACACACACACTGAAATTATATTATATTAAAATGTGCTTCTTGAATATACTAGTTAGTTAGTTGCGATTCCTGGATCGTTGCCCTCCACAAATTCCTATCCAACATCAGGTTCTTGAGCTCTGCAGGGTTAGTTCTTGAGCTCTGCAGTGTTAGCTCTGCAGTGCAATATACTATTGGAAAAGTCTTCGGTATGGTATAAGAAATGATCAATAGTTGAAGCCATACCTGGACGAGGTCAGTCTTGACTTGCGAAGCGACTTCCACTCAGAACTCCCACTCTGCTCCGTTGTTGCTGCCTCAATTTTCTGTGCCGTGTGAAAAGTGACTTGAAGAGACTTCGGGCTGTATTATGCGTGTCTTAAGTACCAGGTCTTATTACTTAACTTAAGACCTGGAGGCGTGATCAATGCCATTTGGCTATTCTGAGTGGCCAAACAGCATTGACCACGCCTCCAGGTCTTACGTTAAGTCATAAGACCTGGTACTTAAGACACGCATAATACTGCCCTTCATGTGAAACTCATCATGTTCACTTAGGACAAAGTCACAGCCTTGCAGGGTCTGGTCAAGTCTGTACTCATCCAGGGGGATTGGGGGGAATGGTGGAGCATCTTCATGATGTGTGATGTGGCGTGATTGAACTGGAGGCTGTTGATAGGAGAGGACACTTCCAGTCTGAACAGGTCCAAAGCGGGAGTCAACCACGGGTTGGTCTGCAGACATCCCCATGCTGCAGACTAAGGGCTTGGACAGGGGATCAAGGTTTTTGTAGTCCTCTTCCACCTTGAGCACAGAGAGGTCAGGGAGGGGTCCAGCCAGAGCCTTGTAGAGTGTGCTTCTGTAACACAGATGAGATGATGCTAGTTGCTTGTTTACACATTTTATATAGTTAAGTAATTCATAAATAATAAATAATAATAAATGAAGTAATAATAGTTAAGAATTGAACACAATACAAATAGAAAATCTAATTTACTAATTGATGTTACTAATAACTGGTGTGTATTGTTAAATATTAAAAGAAAAGTATTTTCATCCTTGTTTATCCTTGAAAGACTTGTAAGACCGTACTCCATATTTACATACCTAATTCCTCCTTCCGATGTTCCTCTCTTCATGGTCTTCGTCGGCTTGGAGATGGTCATTTCACCGACTGGACCAACTAGGTTTCAGCCCCTAGGAGTTAATTTAGCATTGCTCAGGTCTATGCAAAATCATGACATGATACACCGCATGCACACACCCACACACCCACACACACACACACACACACACACACACGGAACTGACCATGGTTCTTGGTTTATGCCATTGTTGCTCCGTGTCAGTGCAGCTATGTACAGGGGGGGCAACTTTGGTGCCTGCCTCTGAATATTGAGCCGACTGCAGGAGTAGTGCAACAATGTGGTTGGCACATAGCTGTGCCAGCTGTGTTGCTGGCACTGTGCCAGCGACACATGAACAATGATGCTCAGTCATTATGACTGGCTTGGAATGTTTCATGTTTAAAAAAAATATATATATATATATATTAAAAAGAATAGATTGAAATTGATAGTTTCAAATATTCTATATTTTTATATTTATATTTTATATTCTTCCATAATGTAGCTTACCCATTGAAAGCTGATTTGATACTCACCAGCAGTAATGTGGCAGCGGTAGCCGAACGGATTGCGGAGCGGTCTTGATGCCGGAAGGTCGCCAGTTCGAATCAGCGGTCCGACACGTTAAAATTACCACCGCTGAAGTGCCCTTGAACAAGGCATTGAACCACTACGATGAAATGTTCTATGAGCAGGGCCTGGCTGGAAACAAGTTCTTGAGCTTAGCCCAGATACCCTGGGTAAATATAGTAATCATTTCATTTCATTTCAATGATTGAGCAGCTAGACCATGAACACAGCCATGAACAGGCTTTGAACAGAGAACAGAGTTCATGAACATGCAATCAACAGAACTGGACCATAAACTGAAAACTAGGCCATGATGAACAGGCCATAAGAGTCACACACCACCTGTGAGTCCCACAGGGCTCCAGCGTGCACCCATTTGGGAAGAACATGCACCCAAGAACATCAAAACATTGTAATTGGTCGCACCAGTGCATCTTGCATTTAGCAGTTCTATGTCGAGGCCTGGCTATATCTATAGGTGCACATAAATGAAATTATGTTGCAGTACAGGAAAATGTTAGGCGCACAGTGCAACCAACTACAATGTTTAGTACTCTAAAGCCCTGAACAAACACCATTTCTCAATTTCACCCTACTCTTAAACTGTGGGGCTTCTTCTTGAGTGACCTGTGGCAACAGGCTCTGATGCTGACTGTCAGCGTGTCTTTATTTGAAACTGTCAGACATAAAACATGACGTGATGAATAACATGTTGAAGACAGTTTGATCAAGATTAATTTCTCTGTGTTCAACAGTGTGGGCCATTCTGTCAACGCAAAAGGAAAGAATGACATGACTCAGTTGAAAATATAGCTGGACACATCAAATCTAAATCCCTTGTCCAGCAACGAGTTGGATGCTTTACTGCTTGCTTTTACAATCCTGTGTACATCGGTAATTTTCATTTTTGGTATAGCTCCTCTAAGCACCTGGTGTAAAAAGGAGCCACTGCCATTCCTAGAAAAATAATATATTTTCAAAATATTGCATTCATGTGTGAAAAGTTTGATTTACAAGTATATGTATCCAACTTCCAGCATACAAATGGAACCAAATTGATCAGTACAGGTCCATCCTATCATTTTACACCTTGACTTAGATCTTCATACACTTGTAGCAGGAGTATGCATGCAGACAGATACTAAACATTGTGTAAACAAACAGGACTCAGAAAGCTTCCATATATGATAATAATAATACAAATCAATAAAATAGACATACCTGCCAACACTGTCCTCTTTCTGCCTGGGCCTGGAGCATGCTGAAGAGGCTCTGACTGATCAGAGCACATGCAACAAATGCGCTGAGTTGGCACGAACAGCTAAAAATAGCTTTTTTTAGCCTCACTCGATGACGACGAATTCGACGAGGAAATCGAGCAACAACGTCGCTCAGATCCTCCTGCACAGGACCTGTGGTCTAGCCACATGCTAACGGGCAATGCTAACGCAATGCTAACGCTGTGTACACTCGGTTGGGCGCCAGACCTAAATCGACTAATGCCGAAAAAACCTTCGGCTACAGTTAGCACACCGCACAACCAACAGGCTGCAGGTCCCCAAAGCATGCACCTTTGTCGAACCAGCACCTCCTCAGGAGGACCCACCTTGGGCCCCAGCCTCCCTGGCCCACTCTTGCAGTAAAGGCCGTCGGGATCGGGAGTCGAACCCACGGCACACTGCCAGAGTCGGGCTACCGGCCAAGATGCCTGGACCGCTGAGCCACGGCCCAGGCCAGCATATGGGTTTTCCAATTTTCAACCCCTGAATTTATCATGATCCACAATTTATATAATACTCTATTTATGCTCCTATATATATACAGCTTTTGTCCCCACAAAATGTCTGCAACACAAATTAAATGCCATTGACAATTAAGGGAAGATTTACATCATCTTGTCCCCACACGTCTCATATTTGCCATCGACAATGAAAGGAGAAATTAGGTCAAATGTCCGCCAAATATGATGTAAATTTGTGGCAACAGGCATTCTGATTGGAGATGATGCATGATGATGTACAATGATAAGAGCGCCCCTCACATCACACAGGTGTGATTTTGAATGTTATTTGGATGACCCCAAGGATCATAATGAACCTTGAATGATTACTTTTGCAATTTATTTTGGGTCAAATCTTAGATTGACTGGCCTAACTGGTGTTGTTGGCTTCTTTGCCTAGTGTTTGTCTAGACTCTTGAGTGGTTTTGAGTGGTTATGAAATAATAATGTTTCCCAAGCTTTAAAATGTCAAGGATCCCGTCATTGAAGTGCATCAACTCCTCTTTGAAATGGTGTGGGAAATGTCACGTCTGTGACAAAAGCCAAGACAAACAATGTCAGGTTTTTTTTGGACCGTCGCAACCATTCTGTACAGCACAAATGTACAAATGTAATCTAGGACACGATACCTTTGGGAAACAACATTAGCCAGATTTAATACAAGGATAGACTATTAACACTCTTGGAGCCAAGGCCAGATTCGAGCCATATGGGATGTCCTGCCATGGGGTTACTTAGAATCTGGAGACATATCTAAAGAATTATAGAATATATTCTCTGTTTTGTCTTTGTGAACACACAATATCTTAAAAGAAGCATTTACATGTCTGCTATCATGAAAAGCATAAACAGAGTTGATAGAATGTACCGGTATGAAGCTGTAAGCAGCTGAATACAGCCTGTTTGATCTTGCCGTGTTTACTGTACCTACCTGACAAGCCTAGGCTTTTCAGCATTTTTTCCCACGCTTTTAAATGTCAAGGATCCCGTCATGAAATGCATAAACTCCTCTTTGAAGTGGTATGGGAAATGTCACGTACTGTATGTGACAAAAGCCAAGACAAACAATGTCACATTGTTTTGGACAATCGCAACCATTCTGTACAGCAGTGGTTCCCAAAGTGCCCCATGATAAATGATAATTTGGAACCAAATGGACCCTTATGGGTCTGTAACTCTGAGAGTGTACAAATGGAACCAAATGGACCCTAACGGGTCCATTTGGTTCCATTTGTACGCTCTCATAGTTAAATTAGCATTGATTTTACAATATAAATTTGGGGTCCCAGAGATAGAAATGTCATTAAATGGGGGTCCGTAGACTAATGCAGGTCATACTGAGGGGTCCTTGAAATTAAACGGGTTGAAAATCACTGCTAGAGCCATAAAAATCTTCTCTTATGGGGGGTCCCTGGCATATCTTTTCAAATGGGGGTCCGCGGGCTAATTAGTGTCAATTCGGGGGTCCTTGACATGAAAAAGTTTGGGAACCACTGCTGTACAGTACAAATGTACAAATGTAATCTAGGACATGATCATCATCGAGTTCAACTTCCCCTTCGGAGAAGTCTACACCGCACACGATACCGTTGGGAAACAACATTAGCCAGATTTAATACAAGGATAGATTTACACTACTAAGGGAGCCTAAAACGGTAGTCTTTAATTAATGAAAAATGTCAACTTTCAAACTGTGTACTGTTAATATGGAAAAAGACACAAAATATAACATATTTTCCAAAATCCTGGGATTTAAGGACTGGCCATGTGCCGTAAGACCCGGATAAATTTCTACTTGCAAAAAAGAGATTTCAACCTTACTACTACTTTGTACTACTAGGACTTATGTTTAAAAAAAAAAGTTTTATAAATTGTATGCACATTTATACTAATTATTAAAATAATAATAATAAATTAATAATTTACATTCGGTGGATATCTTTCACAATAATACATGATACATGTTCTAGACATTCTAATGATCACACAAATGTATGTATTACATGCATTTTAGTTACTTTTATCAGGGTTAAAGATTAAAGGTCATAGGTCAATTTTGAAATTACACTGAGTCCAGAGATTTTGAAGTTGTGTAAATTTGTGCCTCTGTGGGGGGTATTTATATGCAAATATCATGACCAATGGCATTGCAAGACTAAACAATGAACATCAATGATGATGTTTAGGTGAAAAAAGAATAGAAAAAAGTGATTAATTAAAATAAAAACCGAGAAGCATCGTTGGGTCTTACAGGGCCAGGCAGTCCTGGACCACTGGTGGATAGTAATTAAGTACAGCGCAGCACCGAGTGCCGTGCTACGAACTTGTAGATCTGCTATTTTATGAAAAATCTTCAAAATGTGGTGCAGATCTTTGCATACAGTATATATGTTCTTTCAGAACGAAAGTTTTTAACTCAAATCTTTGCTTCTGGGAGGGGGTCCCTGGAACAACATATTTTCAGATGGGGTCCGGGGTCGGAGGCCAAATACAGATAATGTTTGGTGTCCTGGACATGAAATCGTTTGAGAACCACTGACTGATTGATAGAAACATAGGTTTTTCAGAAAACTGTCATGATTTATAAGACATTTTGTAGAATCTGGTCTCAGGTCTAAATGGGTAAATTTTACTCGGACTCTCCTACCCCACCGAGTCCACTCGAGTCACTACGATGCAATGAAATTAAATGTATTATACTGTACGTATTAGGGCATTCATTAAAAAATCGATGAATCGATTTAATTAACACAAGTCGATTCAGATTAGGAGAAGTCGAAAAAGAAAAAGAAAATATATATTTTCAATTGTTTTCCCCATATCATATTTTTTGCTCTATGTGTGCGTGTGTACAGAATTCAAACTGTACACTCAGATGCTGTTTTTCTCCCAGTGTGGAGGAAGAATGATTAGTATTTGTATTGTGATCTCTCGCCCTTGAAATATATAATCCTTGGTTTCTTTTGTGTTTGAACAATAATAGCAATTCAAGGTCAAGGTAAACTTTATTGTCCACAAGGGAAATTTGTCTTGGGCTTTCACCCCAGCTACAGCCACACATAAAACATCAATGACAAACAAAAATACATTACAGAGGGAGACACAACATTACACCATTGCACACATGATGTGGATAATGTAGCCTCACACAGTTACTGCTGTTTCAGAGCCTCGTTCAACATCTTTGTTGATGCTGGTACAAACAAACACCATCTCCTGTGTCTTCTTAACGTTAAGAATAAGGTGGTTGTCATCACACCACTTTACAAAGTCCTGTACCTCTAAAAAGTAGTCAGCTAAATCCCTATCTTTATCCAGAAGGGCTAAGATGGCAGTATCATAATTGTTCGGGTTGCCACTTCTACACTCATTATACAGAGTAAAAAGAGTAAAAAGGACAGGTGAGCTAACCCAGCCCTGAGGTCCAGTACTCAGGGTTCTGCGCTCTGACATAGTGCCATTCACACTGACCCTTTGTGTACGTTTAGTTAAAAATGAATGGTACCATCTAATAATAAGAGGATTGACATTAAGGTCCCTCAACCGCTTTATTAAGAGATGTGGCTGTATTGTATTAAATGCTGAGCTGAAATCTACAAGAAGAAGGAGTGCATAGGCTTTGTTATTGTCCAAGTGTTTCAAAAGAAAATAGTACGAGGTCAAGACTGCGTCCTGTATACCCCTGTTGCTCATATAAGAAAACTGAAAATCATCGAATGAGCAGCCTACCGCTGCCTTCAAAACAGTTGTGCTCAAAACCACACCTCCAGTCGCTGTCATAAGTACGGGAGGTGCGCTCATGATAACGGCAGCAGAGCCTATTTGTGCACGGCTGCACGCGCACCTGCAGTCCATCAAGTATAATTTAACTTCGTCCCGCGATGGTGTCGCGCACGCAGACCTCTACGCTCACAACAGTCGCATCAGCTGTTCTCTGCGCGCAATACTGTTGGGCTTTGAAGTATAAATGTCTCCTAGGGTGCATCTCACTAGCCAACTCACAAGAGGAGGTTGAATGCACTGAAACCAGCGCTCCCCAAAACAACAGGTTTGGAGATCTGTTGGGAATTGATTACATGAAACAGTCACCTGTGTGCCCAGTCCCAATGTTTGTAAACAAATAATTGGTCTATTAGTTTGCATTGCATTCAGAACGCGCCCTTAATTAAGAACCTAACTGCAGCTGTGCGTGGCTCTCAGCGGTGTCCCACTATTGACTGGATGAATTTGAACTGTGTCAGTTCAAATCAGTTCAAATCTGTACAGATAGAAGCGCGCAAACTTTATCCCCAAACTATATCCCCCCACCTCCGTGCTGGAAATAAAATATCTGGGTTTCCGAGGCTACATCCGTGCCTGACGCAATGACTGTCCTGTTTTCTTTAGCTTTACGCGCGGGACGCATGAATCTCTCCGTCTCCGGTCAGTGCGGGTTGTTGTTTATTTGCATGGTTCGGGGTGCATACTTAGTTTAGACTAGTCATTGGTTAGACATGGGTTAAGGTTAGGTTTAGGTGTGCTACCCCGTGGGAGGTTAGGTTTAGTGTGAGGGTTTGATATAGGTTGTAGTTGTAGGACTACTGGTCTAACCAATGACTAGTCTAAACCACTAAACTAAGTACTGCACCTGCATGGTTCAGAAAATAAGTACGGTAACAAACTAACATGAGAACGTTATCGAGTTGGAGGAGGAGGAGAGTGAACGTGGAAAGTAATAGCAGATTGTATTCTGATGATGTGCCAAACTGCTGCTGGCTGCTGTAATGTTAATATATAGACCTATGTCTTTTATATTGTGTACATGTTATATTTTGTATTGTGTTCTCGGGCCGCTGTGCTGCGCCGCGCTGCTGCTGCGCCGCACTGCTGCTGCGCTGTGTGCCAATCATGCCCCCTCTCCTGTTGTGTTCTCTTTTCTGGTCTGTGTACCAGTGTGCGACGCACACTTGCGTGTGTGCCTGCACTGTTTAGTATTTATTATTACATTTTTATGTTTTGATAATCAGCGCTTTGCCATATATATGATACATACACTGTGCCATATTGGAGAGGCCACTGTGTGCGCAGTGCTTTGTTTGACATGCTCCGTATTTGAGCGTGCGCACCTCCACCCGCCCCCTGTTAAAGTCGTCACCCCCCCCCGGTCATAAAACGATGCATCGACTCAACTTCGACTTTACTGTCTGACAAGTCGACTTGGAAAAATCTCAACTCGTTAATGCCCTATACGTATTATATGTATTATTGTATTATACCCATATAATTCACATTGACACTCAGATGGATGGAGCCCACACACCAACAATAAAAAATTCACATCAACATTAACAGAGAGCTGTCTGGCGCTTATAGACAGCTATCTTCTTAAGTAACGGAGTGGAGCTGACGCACCTGCCTGCTCTTGCCGTGTTTTCTGTACCTATGAAATGAGAGAAATATAGGGCTCCATTTTCGTCACCGCTAAACCCCTTATTCCTAAACTTCTTTGCCTTTTTTTTTTTTTTTTTACTATTTTGCAAAACATTTTTGAATAGTTAAAATGGCCAGTCTACAAGCTCAAAACGTGTCAATGTAGATTGGCTAGTTGAACTATTCAAAAATGTTTTTCAAAATAGTAAAAAAAAGGTAAAGTTTAGGCATAAGGGGTTTAGCGGTGACGAAAATGGAGCCATTTCCTTACTATTCAGCCATTTCCTTACTATTCAGCCATTTCCTTACTATTTTTAATAGTTCAAATAGTCGAAATACAAGCTCACAACAAGTCGATGTAGATCGGCTATAGTTGAACTATTTTATTGTCTTTTTATAAATAGTAAAATATGGCAAATAGGTTTAGGGATAAGGAAGGGTAAGGGGTGGAGCAAGATAGGGCCCCATCTGCAGTGGCAATGACATTGCCCAAACCTACTATACGGTGGTATCTTTTTTTTTTTTTTTTTTTTGAGTGGTTATAAATAATAATGTTTATGTTTCCCAAGCTTTTAAATGTCAAGGATCCCGTCATTGAAATGCATCAACTCCTCTTTGAAATGGTGTGGGAAATGTCACAGTGACATCTGTGACAAAAGCCAAGACAAACGATGTCACCTCTTTTTTTTTTGACAATCGCAACCATTCTGTACAGCACAAATGTAATCTAGGCAGTGACGTCATCTCTGTGGGAGCTGCGGGGCTCGAGCCCCCATGAATTATTTGTAACACCTCTTTTGTCCTCACTGTCCGGACTGTTTACGTTTGTGCAGTTCAGGCATTTCAGTGCGGGTGGGGGGGCGGGGCGGGCGCCCATGACAATTATAAGAACTTTTCAGCTCTGAATCTAGGACATTAGCCAGATTTAATACAAGGATAGATTTAGACTTTTAAGGGAGCCTAAAGTAGTAGTCTTTTAGTAATGAAAAATGTGTTAATGTGGAAAAAGTATATATAATATAAATATAACATATTTTCCAAAATCCTGGGATTTAAGGACTGGCCTTGTGCCCCTGCACGTCGGAGCGGTCATTCTGACCGATTTTTTAAGTGGATTTTCTTTGCCCATGAAGTCCTGAGAAAGTTCCCCTTGCATGCCTTTTTCTAAATGTTCGATTCAAATCATCTCTGTTTTTTTTTCCATCTGAAACGTTTTGTAAATATGATTTTAGACATGATTATACCTACTATGACTGCACTTTATCGGTCCAATTGACCGTCCTCAGACTCCTCACCCTTTCTCCCCCGCAAGCAGTGATGTTCACACCTCCCTCCCGGCTGGAGACGGGCATTGTTCAAGCTAATGTGTCATTTGCATTCCAACTACTTCCACATGTAGGCAAACTTACATTACGAATGTACTCACAACATATGATGTTGTTAATGTTGTTTTAGATGTTATATTTGTTATATGCGGTTTGCAGAAATAACAATGTCTGACTTTATTTTTCTCGAAACGAAAAAAAAAAATATGGTGAAATATGGTGTGTTGACTGACTGGCGTATTATTGTTTCCACCAAACGCATAGCTCAATAGATATAAATACATGTTGACTATACACGCCATCTTTATAGCATAATTATGTAAGGTGGTGATGATAAAAATGAATCAATTATTCTGGAATAATAAAGTTTATAGCATGGTCTGTTTGACCCGACCGACATTTCCTTTCCTTGGAGCGAGAATGCTTGCCGATGCGTGATTCCAAATAAAAATGACAGTGTTTGAAATCAGTCCAACCCGATAGACGTCCCGAACTTCTAAATGTTTTGTCAGTCAGAAGAACAGTTCTGTCCGTCCTTCTTTGTCTGTAAACTTTTCTGCACGCGACCAGTGGAACTGATTTGCACGCATCACGGCTCTCTTTTTTTCTCTCTCCCTCTCTCGGGAGAGAATATGTTCATGGATCCAAGTAACTGACGGTGAGGTATGCGGAAGTGCATTTTAGATAACGCTGTAGCACTATTTGTGGTGGTGATGCGTCACATGACTTGATGGCGTGCCCCCACGACGATTATAAGAACATTTCGTCCCTGTAGGCTAATATATGTGCGCAGCATTATATAGAAGGCTAGCCGCTCCCAAACTCCCAACTCCTTTGTCTGTAAACTTTTCTGATTTGCACGCACGCACGCACGGCTCTTTCCTTTTTTTGGCACAATCAATCAAATATATATTAATTACATCGATGTTTCCCCCTCTATATAAAAATGACAATATATAACTAATGTCGTATTTCGTC
This sequence comes from Electrona antarctica, assembly GCF_951216825.1. Taxonomy (NCBI): domain Eukaryota; kingdom Metazoa; phylum Chordata; class Actinopteri; order Myctophiformes; family Myctophidae; genus Electrona; species Electrona antarctica. The sequence continues at coordinate 11,207,174 of NC_136792.1, read as the reverse complement.
TGACTCTGAGCAATGTGCCTGGCTCTGGCTGTTACAATAACGTGTGGTAGCCTATTTTATTGGCTCAATACAAAGTCGGACAGTGTTTGCTGCGCAAGGGTATTCAATATAGCGCAAACACCGTCACTATAATTATAGTTTGGTAAACTGAAATAAAAAATCGCACCCATGTGAACTGAGTGGTGTAGGGTCTTATATAGACTGATCAGCTGTGGTCTGACGTAATGTCTGACGTAATGAAATCACACTCGTGTGAACTGGGTGACCATAGCAACCGTGCTCATTTTTTGAGCACAGACAGACACGTAAACTAACAAAACCAGTCGTAGGAGTGGTTAAATAACTTGAGTTGTCCTGTCGAGTTGAAACTGCTGCCTTGAATTAGTTGGAATGTAACATTTAGAAGACAATGGCAAGCCGTCAACGGGTGCAGAGAGAGGTGTGAAGATCATTAGACGAGTGAGGGAGAGAATGGCCAATCAAATAGCACGAAAAACACGGTCATCCTGACCGTTAGCCGTCATAGTAGTAGTGAATTTTTTTCAGACATCCTAGTGCCACATGCTACGGTGCCCAAATCTGAATTTAGGTGCTCAAATGAACTCAAACTGAAGCAATTCAGTAAAGGTCAACACTTCCTCCGGGGTCATTTTAGGGGCTGGGACCTCCAGTAAAAGGCCTAAATACTCTCCAAGAGTTGGGGAACAACATATCAAGAGAGTGGAGTGGTAGGCCCTTGGATTGACCCAGGACCAGTGATTAAATGTACCCCACTGAAAAATAGCAGATCTACAAGCTCGTAGCGTGGCACTCGGTGCCGCACTACGAGCTTGTAGATCTGCCCAAAGTTGAAGGGCTTCACATCTTTGGGCATGGGGTCCTCATCATTGGATATGTTGTTCCCACAACCGAGAAGAGTATTTTACCCTTTACTGGAGGTCCTAGGCCCTAAAATGACCCCATGAGGAAGCGTTGACCTTTACTGAATTGCTTCAGTTTCAGGTAATTTGACCTCCTAACTTCAGATTTGGGCACCCTAACATGTGGTCTTTAAGTGGTGGGCCTGTGGTCATCTTAGCTGGCTAGGAGGTCCAGTGAAAGGCCTACATACTCTCCCAAGATGGAGGAACAACATTTTACAATCTGGGAACCCTAGGCCTTTGTATGGCTACAGTGCGACTGGTTCAATCCTACCCTAAATCTAGGCCTAAGACGTGACACCTCAAAGTGGGGTACATTGCATCCACTGGTCAATCCAAGGGCCTACCACTCCACTCTCTTGATATGTTCTTTCCCAACTCTTGGAGAGTATGTAGGCCTTTCCCTGGACCGCCGGGGTCCAGGGAAAGTCCTACATTGTAGGACTAGTAGCATGCCAAAGTTTGTGCTATTGCCATTGAGAATGCATTGGACGTTTAAGTTAAATAACTCAGAAACTACAAATCATTTCAAAGTAAAACGTTCCAGCATGTGTCTCCACAGTAAGCTGAATTATAAAATGTGTGAATAGAGTTTCTAGGTGAAAGTAATTTTTTGACGTGCCATAGAGCTGCCATTGAGCCCCATTATACATTTCTCAAATTTGAAAGCACTATATTTCTAAAACTATGAAACATTTCAAAGATTTATTTTCAGGCAAACATGTCCACCGTAAGATGAACCTAAATAGGGTTGAATGGGGTTTCTATGTGTAAGTATGTAGGACTAGTATCATGCCAAAGTTTGTGCTATTGCCATTGAGAATGCATTGGGCGTTTAAGTTAAATACGGGGAGGAAATATGACAGCAAACTGCCTGTCATATTTTCTCCCTATTCCAAAGCCCCCCCAGGTACATTATATATTTAAACTATTTTCAGCAATGGTACACTTATTTTTTCAGTGGGTAGATCTTGTTGAGCTGGTCATTTTGAAAGTAGATCTCACGTCATAAATGTGTGGGCACCCCTGTTCTAGCCCCTAGGATGACCCGAGGCCCACCACTTAAAAACCACATGCTACGGTGCCCAAATCTGAATTTAGGTGCTCAAATGAACTCAAACTAAAGCAATTCAGTAAAGGTCACCACTTCCTCCTGGGGTCATTTTTGGGGCTGGGACCTCCAGTAAAAGGCCTAAATACTCTCCAAGAGTTGGGGAACAACATATCAAGAGAGTGGAGTGGTAGGCCCTTGGATTGACCCAGGACCAGTGATTAAATGTACCCCACTGAAAAATAGCAGATCTACAAGCTCGTAGCGTGGCACTCGGTGCCGCACTACGAGCTTGTAGATCTGCCCAAAGTTGAAGGGCTTCAACCTTGGGTACTGGGTAGCTGAAGTTGAAGCTCTGCCCTTCAACTTTGGGCACTTTTACATGTAGGCTGACCCAAAGTTGAAACAGTTGCAAGGGGGACATCTTTGGGCATGGGGTCCTCATCATTGGATATGTTGTTCCCACAACCACGAAGAGTATTTAACCCTTTACTGGAGGTCCTAGGCCCTAAAATGACCCCATGAGGAAGCGTTGACCTTTACTGAATTGCTTCAGTTTCAGTTCATTTGACCACCTAACTTCAGATTTGGGCACCCTAACATGTGATCTTTAAGTGGTGGGCCTGTGGTCATCTTAGTGGCTAGGAGGTCCAGTGAAAGGCCTACATACTCTCCCAAGATGATGGATCAACATTTTACAATCTGGGAACCCTAGGCCTTTGTATGGCTACAGTGCAACTGGTTCAATCCTACCCTAAATCTAGGCCTAAGACGTGACACCTCAAAGTGGGGTACATTGCATCCACTGGTCAATCCAAGGGCCTACCACTCCACTCTCTTGATATGTTCTTTCTCAACTCTTGGAGAGTATGTAGGCCTTTCCCTGGACCTTCTAGCAGCTAGAAGGTCCAGGGAAAGTCCTACATTGTAGGACTAGTAGCATGCCAAAGTTTGTGCTATTGCCATTGAGAATGCATTGGGCGTTTAAGTTAAATAACTCAAACTACAAATCATTTCAAAGTAAAAAGTTCCAGCATTTGTCTTCACAGTAAGCTGAATTATAAAATGTGTGATTGGAGTTTCTAGGTGAAAGTGATTTTTTACGTGCCATAGAGCTGCCATTGAGCCCCATTCTAAATTGATCAAATTTGAAAGCACTATATTTCTAAAACTATGAAACATTTCAAAGATTCCATTTCAGGCAAACATGTCCACCGTAAGATGAACCTAAATAGGTTTGAATGGGGTTTCTATAGGTGTAAGTATGTAGGACTAGTAGCATGCCAAAGTTTGTGCTATTGCCATTGAGAATGCATTGGGCGTTTAAGTTAAATAACTCAGAAACTACAAATCATTTCAAAGTATTGTGAACCCTATGGTAAACATTGACTCGTTGGTTGAGTGAAACATCAGATCCCTATACCCTTTCATTATTAACACTATAAACTTTTACGTATTTCACTGCTGACTGTAGGCTAATACAAAATACATAATACAAATACAAATACAAATACATAATACAAAAATACAATCCTCACAGGGTTCCCACACATATTTTACCAATGCATTTTCCAAACCATTCAAAAGTATTTTACCCCATTTCCAGGCCTAGATAGCATTCATCAAAGGCATCGCGTGACAGAAACAAACAAAACTAACAGATGCCTCATACTGCAAAATGTTTTAGACATTCAGAGCAATACAATATGTAGTTGCTGCTTCAATTAGTTTACTGATCAATTAACCTCAGCTCAACAGCTCATTACTATCCCTATCCTTAACTGCACACAAGCCGTAGTCAGAGTAATGGGATGTTGGCGTTATGGGCAGTCCCCCTCCTCACTGCTGCCAGCAGCCATTGTTGTCAGCTTCCATCCAAAATGACTGCTGGCTCCTTTGTGAACCATTGCAAGTATGATCACTACACTCACAACAAAAATCACTTCAAATTTGCTATTAGATGGTCACGTTTTATCCAGTAAGCAAGGTAAACATAATGCAATGCAGAGAAGTAGAGTCTCAGTAAACTAAGATTACAGGTAAGCCAGCTCATCCGATTGTTCAAATTACAACCAATTTATGGACTTACTTTGGACTTGGTGGAGGTTCAACTTTGGTTTCTGATGACCTTTATTGCCCGGATCACACCAGTTTCTCATTTTGAAGTGTTTGGAAGCTGAAGACACAAAAGCACACACACACACACACACACACACACACACACACACACACACACACACACCAGTGATAATTTTTACAGCAAATGTATTAGTCTTAGTCTTTTGCGACTGCTGGTGTTATATGAAAATAGTCAATTCCAAAGTGCTGCAACACATTTAGCTGGGGAGTGTAAAATTAAATGAAACCAAATGGACCAGTGCTGGTCCATTTGGTTTCATTTTACAAGAGTTAAGGGTCCATTTGGTTACCAGCTCTCCATCATTTCGCTGGGGACCACCTGGAGCCCCCTCAGGGACCACTGGTGGTTCCCGGACCACTGTTTGAGAACCACTGCTCTCAATGATTACTATAACAATAAAGAGCTATTTAATACTGGTTACTGAACAAATACTCTAGATAGCAATGAATACTATCACAATATATATCTAACACTGTTACTGAACAAACAATAGTAATGATTACTATCACAATATAGAGCTATTTAACACTGTTATTGAACAAAACTATAAAAGCTTAGTTTAAACATTACCTGTAATGATCCGTCATTGCTCCAACCTGTCTCTGTCTGTGTGCCACAAGTCTCCATGTCCATGATGCAGATTTAATCCAACAAATTGATCGGCAGCTACTTGTTTTCCTGTTAAACAGCCTTTTGGTGATCTTATTTTGGTTTGCTTTAACCTGTACATTATTTAAGTATACATTTGAGGTATTTTGAGTGTTTCCAACATTCAATACCTTCTACTCCACTACATCTCAGAGTCAAATATTGTACTTTTTACTCAAAACAACATTTTGAGCTGAAAACAATACTAATTACTTAGTATTTTGGCTTTTTGAAAATAGCCGATCTACACAACGTGTAGCTTTGTGGCTGATGGATAATTTGGAATTATTAAGATTTAATTGTTTGTGGATTTGTTTACATGTTCCCAATGACTTAAATCTTATGCCATATGGTCCCACTGATTTCGGTTCTCACTTCTCCCCAGCTGGCGTGAAGATATATAATTGTTGTTTCCCGTTTATCTGCTCCTCTCTGTGGAAAACATGTTATTTTGGCCTTGGTGCTTTGCCGTAGCAGACAAGCAGTCTCCAACTAACTTGACTAGAACCCAGTTATAAACTACATCTGCCCTTAAATGACTACATATCCCATGCCTTATGCTTCCTGGTTTTGATAGGAAGTGACAGTGAATCATCCTTTGGTTATTTGACACGTATGCTCTGTGTAGCGTATTCTATCTGATTACAATATCATATATAAACCGTCTCCATTTTGTGGCACGGGAGAGAGACATTTTGTAATTGGCTGTATGAGGATCTGTTCTGTACTCTCCGAACTAAAATTAATTGGCGAAAATCATATATGCTCCTGACTGGACAATCATTTATTTCTGTTAGTGGAGCAGATTAAGTCAATATATCATAAGAATCGTTCACTTGATCATACAAGCACCAAAATTGGCACACAAGTGCTTCGGAACCTACTCTCTCAGAAAAGTACGTTGTCCACTTGAAAAAACAAAATGGACACCATCTTTCAAGATGGCCGCCATTCGAGGTGGTTTTAAACAGTGTTTGAGTTATATTGAGCTATAAAATCCTATTTTGATGGCCTATACATCAAAATATATGTTTCTGAGTATGAGAAATCCAATTCTGCATTTAGAACATCAAAATTATTTAATATTATGATGATACAATGGGAATTAAACGATAAAGTGGGGCAGATTAAGTCCATATTCCATAATAATCCTTCATGTGGTGGTACAAGCACCAGATTTGGCACAATTGATGTCCAGGATGTACTTTCTAGGAAAAGTATGTTTTCCATCTGAAAATCCAAGATGGCCGACCAGTTTTCAAGATGGCCACCTCGTCAAATTAATAAGTAGAACTTTAGTGAACAGAAATGTGTGATCCACACATTGATCCAAACATCAAAATGAATGTATTCTGATGGTGTCAATTTAATTCCAATATGGCCGCCAGTTTTCAAGATGGGGGCTATTACGCAACTCCAAATTTGCATTTTCGGAAGCTGTCTGATCACAGATATTGTTGAAGGGCAACATCACCATTCATTGAAATTCTGTGATCAAGCTCTATTGGTTTGTAATTTTGTATATAAGAGTGATGTCAAAGCACAACCAGGACACACTGGTGACATCACTGCTGTGAGACTCCGCATGGGGTTCAGTGTCGGCTTGTAACGTAGCTGTAGTTGTGGTTTACTAACTGTTGTAGTCGTATACTCACTGTAGTTTGTAGTATACTTTAGTGTCCTAAATGCTATCTAATAAGCCCCTGTATACTGTATATCTCAAATAGATGTTTAGTTAGTTGTAGCATTGTAGTTGATAGCCGCACCTGAATTGACAGGATGTGTCAGCGTGGGAGAGCTGAGACAAGGGTAACAGGGATTCAGTTACCTGGATGGTGTACAGATTGCACAGGACTTGCACTGGATGAATGGTCGGGCTAGGTGTAGGGCACCAGATGCTTGAACCTAGATGCATCCCATATTTCAATGTGCTTTGATGTTTTGTATGGTTGGGTGGTAAAAGGATATAGCCCTCGGCCTTTAACACAAGATGTTCCGCTACTAAAACTGATTGGAGGAAGTGTCAAACAGATACGAAAGAGGAGTTGAAGTCTCCCCGTATTTCAGGCAATACACCTGTTGCCCATCATGTTAGACTCATCCAGATTGGATGATGGAGGTGGCAGTGAGGATACATTGAGGCAAAACAGTACAAAGTATCACCAAAATTGTCGGGCAAATGTTTAGCAACTGAAACTCCAGTGTTCCACTAAGAGAGCAGCTGAAATTCAGAATGATCCTGGTGAAGGACACGCAAAAATTCAAAGAGTGCAGTGCAGCGGATGTGATCCCCCCCCCCCCATCGAAGCCCTGTATGACGATCGTTGTGTCAGCAAAGCTCGTCGTGGAATTATGAGGGACCCAAGCCATCCCAACCGCAGACTGTTTGAGATGCTACCACATGGAAAACGTTTTCGCAGTCTCGAAGCCACTGGAAATAGACTGCAAATAAGCTTCTTTCCCCAAACAATCAGATACATGAACGAACTGATAAGAACCAGGGGCGAGTTTACCTAACTTTGCTACTACAGGGAAACATGTACATATGTTACTATTTTTATAGCACTCTATTTTTCTAGCACTCTTCCCTTTGTTTTGCTGTGCTTGCTGTGTTTTTTGTTGTTTGAATATTATGCTATCTATGCCGCTGCATTGTCATTGTAAGGAAGCCAAAGAAAAATAAGTTTTACTTTTATATACCTGTACATAAGATGTAACAATAAAGTCCAACCTTGAACCTTGATCTACGTTCAAGCATCTGGTGACCTACACCTAGCCCGACCGTTCATCCAGTGCCATTTAAGTCCTGTGCGATCTGTACACCATCCAGGTAACTGAAGCCCCGTTACCCTTGTCTCAGCTCTCCCACACTGGCACATCTTGTCAATTCAGGTGTTGGCTATCTAACTACAATACTACAACTAACTAAACTTCTAGTGGAGATATATACAGGGGCTAATTAGCATTTAGGACACTAAAGTATACAACAAACTACAGTGAGTACACTACAACAGTTATTAAACCACAACTACAGCTACGCTACAAGCCGACACTGAACCCCATGCAGAGTCTCACAGCAGTGATGTCACCAGTGTGTCCTGGTTGTGCTTTGACATCACTCTTATATACAAAATTACAAACCAATAGAGCTTGATCACAGCATTTCAATGCATGATCAACGAATGATGTTGCCCTTCAACAATATCTATGATCATACAGCTTCCGAAAACGCTAATTTTGAGTCACGTAATAACTGCATCTTGCAAACTTGCGGCCATATTGGAATTCAATTCCAACACCATTAAGTTCTTACAGTCAGAATACTTTCATTTTGATTGGATCATTAACACATTTCTTGCATTTGACGAGGCGGCCATCTTGAATACTGGCAGCCATCTTGGATTTTCAGCTGGATAAGGTGCTTTTCATAGAAATACATCCTGGACATCATGTGTGCCAAATTTGGTGCTTGTACCACCAAGTGAAAGATTCTTATGGAATATTGACTTATCATCATAATATTCAATAATTTTGATTTGCTAAATGCAGAATTGGATTTCTCATACTCAGAAACATACATTTTGATGTATAGGCCATCACAATAAGATTATTCAATCAAACTATAGTTCAAACACTGTTTAAAACCATTTTGAAAGGCGGCCATCTTGAGAAATGGTGGCCATTTTGTTTTTTCAAGTGGACAACGTACTTTTCTGAGAGAGTAGGTTCTGAATCACTTGTGTGCCAAATTTGGTGCTTGTATGATCAAGTGAACGATCGTTTCAGTAATCTGCTCCACTGTGGACTCATCTTTTCTATTGGGTCTTTAAAGGTATTTTTCTAAAGAGTATTTCCTGCTTAAGGTAACATTTGAATATTGATCATTTATTAAGTATTCCTGTTAAAGCTAATTCTTAACTTTATAATCTAAAAGGTTTAAAACCATTTTAAAGGCTCTCTGCCTAGGTTTTGGTGCTGCGTATTTATTTGTACTCTGATTACTTTCAAAAGTATTTTTACAGTTCCGGAGTTTCTTGCTCTGGCTATCGAAGTAATACAGTAATATTTTTATTAGCATTATTAATTAGGGTAATTAAAATGTATCCATTAGTGGCTTTGTGAGCTTGTAGATCTGCTATTTTCAACATATTTTCATTCATTTGAAGAACTTGAAATCGGACATTTTACATAATGTGTACTTTTACTTTTTTATGCCAATACTGTAATATGCCTACTTTTACTCAAGTCGATTTTGAATTCCGGACTGTTACTTGTAACAGAGTATTTATTTCTACATTGCAGTATTGCTATACTTTTAAAGTAAGAAATGTGAGTACTTTTTCCACCAGTGACCTGACATATATTTAATCCATTTAGATAGTCTACTTGCCAGCCCATAGAGCCATATTGTGAATCCGGACAATGTTAGGGCCGATTCATACTCCCTATTTTAGAGCCGAATAAAAGTCGGTTCGGCTCTGTAGAGCCTACAATGTGACGTCATTTGAGGTTCGGGGGGGGCGGGTACCGTCCTAAAGTCGGCTCTTCTGTGCTACTGAAAATTTCCGACGAGCCGAAATCATTTCGGCACTACAGCGCCGAAACAGCGGTAAAATAGGAGTATGAATCGGCCCTTAAATGCTGCAGTGGGACTCAACCATTATATAGACGGAGTAGAGTGTCGCAGTCCCGCCCCCTTTCATGACGACGCCAGGCCCAGGAAATAATTCCCAATGCATTTTTCCCATAGACATTTCAAAAAGTATTTATTTAAAGACTTTTTCGTACAAAGCCAACTCGAGTTGTGACAAATTATGACAACAAACACAATATTTTGGACCAAACAAATAATTACAAAGAAGAAAAACAACAAAAAAAGTGTTGTAACCTGCCGTTTTCTTCTTCTTTCTTTTTTTTTCTAGTTTGTTGCCATGATTTGTCACGACAAGAGTTGGCTTTGTTCAAGGCTAAAAAGGTCTTTAAATAAATACTTTTTGAAATGTCTGAGGAAAATGAATGGAGAATAATTTCCTGGGCCCTGGTAGGGGGCGGGACTGCAACGCTCTATACGTTGGGGTACGTATATTACGGACCTGGGATATGGCATCCCCTAGCATCGGGGTACGTATACGGACATGGGAAAGAAAGAATTAACAACCTATTATAAGGCACATTTTTTCAAAATTCCATTATGCTTCAATCAAGTGGCATATGATGTGTCAATCTAGGGGGATTTCATGATTCTGAATCCATTGCAAGCATTAGTTTTGCACGAAAAACACTCCTTCGGCTAAAAATGGCCATAGCCGTCATCACAAATGTGACGACGAGGTCAGCATATTTGGGCTAATGGACAAATTTAGCCCAAAATGAATGTTTGCAATTGATTCAGAATCAGTTTGACACGCCACATGCTACTTAAAGCATAATGAAAATTTGGAATTTTTGCCAGCCCTATAGGTTGTTAAAGCTTATTATGCTAATCATGAAAATTGCCCAACATATGCAAGTTGACAGTTTCAAAATGCTGGAAGCAGCAGTGTTTACTGCTGCTTTAAGGGCAATTCAGTGTGCACTAGCGTGGGTTGAGCGTGTATAGACCATTAACACCTTGCTTGCCCGGACCTATTTAATCCCATGTGATGTGCCCTTCATTTATAGCGCCCGGACCACTTTTACCGGCGCACCGGAAGTTGTTGTGCATGTCTGTGTAGCAGCTAACAATAGCCACACCATTCTAGAGTCGATCGACAACAACGGGAGGTAAGAATAAATCTATCGCGACCAGGCCTGGAATTTCATCCTTTTAGGGGCAAGGCCACTTGGCCTTTAGTGTGGTCAACTTTTTGAGGGCACAAGGCCAAGTGCCAGGGCATGAAGGCCATCAATTAAAACAATGATTTTAAGTCCCCGGTCATCATTATTTTAGCTTAAAGGTTAAGGATGATTACATTAATTTAATTTAAAGGCGAACATTGGTTCAGAACAGTTATTCTTAAATAGCCTACATTCATTGTTATAGGCCTGTTTCTGTTCTGCCTTGTTTGTTTTTGTTCTGCTAGTCACAACTGTGTGATATGTTCCTTGTTTTTAATTTTCTTCTATTGTTTATACTGTTTATAAATAACATTTACTTAATTACTTACATAACTTTTGAATGAGGGCTTGTTTTAGAAAAGCCTATATTTTGTGCTAAAGTAATATATTGAATAACATATAAATGTAGATTTTAAGGCTAGACTGGCATATGGCATTGTGGGGCTGCAGGACTGAGGACTCTGGAGTCTGGAGATAAGTCAAGTGTAAAAAGCATTTTGTACAATTGTGTGCTTATGAACATTTACCACGTTATGTCCGCATTGATACAGAAATTAATGATTATTAAGCGAGCGACGCGTGGTGTACAATGAGCGCGCTCTGGTGCTTGGCTACTAGCGTTTGGCTAGCGATATTAGCCGTGTAGTGGCCAGCGTTGGCTGTTTAAACAATTTACTCTGTCAACTAACGTAGCAGACGATAGCGTGGTAAATGGTGGAGGAGTCCTGCAGTCTATGCTGTTGCGTGGTGTTGTTTTGTGAGTTTATATGTCCATGAAGACGAGTCACGTTGGTCTTAACACACGGGCTCTGTGTGATAATAATCCTGAAGCGCTGAGTGTCAGTGTGAGTGAGAGCTGTCAGTGCGTGTATGTGTGCATGGAGCGGAGGAGGAGGAGGAGGGAGGAGGCAAAGTAACGCAAAAGAATCAAACCACTTGGCAAATGGCAACACAACTACAATAGCCTACAGACAATACAAGTCTGCGCGAGACGTTTGGGGAAGGTTACCGTAAAGACTGGAAAATTGCGCAGAGGAAAAACGGTAAAATGAACTGCTGTGGGCGCCGGTCGGGGCACATGGGCACCGCGGCCACTGTGGCCGTCTGGGCATATCATTTTTCGAGGGGCACAAGGCCAAAGAGAGGGGCAACGACGGCCATGGCCGCCGTGGCCGCCGTGAAATTCCTGCCCTGATCGCGACTAGCGACTGGACCGCGGAAGGCCGTCAAACACAGGATCTTTTTTCAGAATTAGACGGGATGATTTAGATCGGGAGTTATGAACGTTTTAAGATTTTCGTTTTCTTCAGCTAAACAGGCAGGGAACATTTTCGATGACATGTCACTGTTTGACACGTCATCGGATTGGGCAACAAGCGCTCCTAGGCTGTGGAGCGATGCGAACGGTTTTGATATCATTAATCTCCGTTCTATTTATCAATCTCCGGTTTGGGCACTTGACCATGACCTTGAACTTGACGGAGATCTCCGCCCCGGGCCTCTTAAATAGCATTATTGGATGCATACTTGGATTCTGCGGCTGCCCTGCTGGCAATAAGGGATGGGAATTCCAGGGCCCGCCCTGACCTGGTATTAGAGTGCCTGTGCTGTCTGCTCACATTTGAAAGATCAGGGTGTCAGGTGCATGTGTTTTGTATGTATTTGTAAGTGCCTAGTCACTCAGGAGTTGAAGGTAATGAAAGGGCTCATATACTGGCTAAGGAGTGCTACAGTATTAATACAAGCTTGAGTGGTAGATTGAGTGGGCAGAATGGCTTAGACTTAGAGGTCGACATTTTCTTCTCTGTGCAGACTTCAATTAAAAATAAGAGGTGGAAATTTAAATCTGGGTGCAGGGATGACATTGTCTTAGGTCACATTCACACCTAATACTTTGGTAGACTCGATAATAATAATAATAATAATAATAATATCTGGGATTTATATAGCGCTTTTCTTAACACTCAAAGACACTTTACATGTGTTGGGGCCAGGGGGGGGAACAAGAAAAGGACAACTTTATTAGAAAAAAACAATTAAAAGAATAAAACCAATAAAACAGTGCATATAACAAGTTTTAAAAACACATCAGCTTGGAAATGCGATGGTGAACAGGTGGGTTTTTAGTGCAGATTTGAAGGTGGGAAGTGAGGGGGCATCTCTGATGTGTTTGGGGAGAGCGTTCTAGAGGGTAGGGGCGGCCACAGAGAAGGCCCTGTCGCCCCAGGTTTTCCGTTTGATCCTTTTAGGGACCTCAAGGAGGCCAGCGTCGCTGGACCTGAGGGAGCGGGATGGGGCGTGTGGCTTGAGGAGATCGGAGAGGTAGGGGGGAGCCAGGTTGTGCAGTGATTTGTAGGTGGTGAGGAGTAATTTGAAGTCGATGCGTTGTTTGACGGGGAGCCATTGGAGATCATGAAGGACTGGTGTGATGTGGTCTCTGGATCGGGTGGAGGTGAGTAGGCGGGCGGCTAAGTTTTGAACATATTGGAGTTTATTGAGGGTTTTTGTGGTGGTTCCGTAGAGGATGCTGTTGCAGTAGTCCAGTCGGGATGAGATGAAGGTGTGGATGAGGGTTTCAGCTGCTGAGGGTGTCAGGGAGGGGCGGAGACGGGCAATGTTTCTGAGGTGAAAGAAGGCGGTTTTTGTGATGTGGTTGATGTGGGGGAGGAATGAGAGAGTTGGGTCAAAGACAGGGCTCCACACTCATTTTTTCACAGGTAGCACTGGTGCCACCTACCTTTTCATTTGGTAGCACCACCAGAAATTAGGTAGCACCATCTTTTTCTTTGTATAGCGTGGTATTAATACATGACCTTTAAGACCTTATCATGCTGATAGTTAATTGTTAATTTCCATACCATAGTTTTGCCTTGATGTAAAGACTGACAATGACACAAACTTGATATTTGCAAACTTGATATTTGCAAAATATTTTAATCTGAACTGTAGGTTTCTCTGCAAGAGCAGCAGTTTGACAACATAGGTCATCTTCTTATAAAAAAATAAAAGCAAAACATAACAACAGTAGGCCTATGTTGTTTTTAGATCATATCATGACAATGTATTTAACTGCCTTCTCTTTTTAAAACTTTTTACTGCTGCACAGCACAGACATTAACTTAACAACAACAACAAGGTGCATTCAACATAACAACAGTAGGCCTATGTTGTTTTTAGATCATATCATGACAATGTATTTAACTGCCTTCTCTTTTTAAAACTTTTTACTGCTGCACAGCACAGACATTACCTTAACAACAAAAACAAGGTGCATTCAACATAACTTAAAGCTTCTGGTGATACAGCGATCCCTGCACGTCTTGTGCCTTTGGCTATCGTTGTGCAATTTTAATGACTGAACCTTGAACTAATAAACTGTTTCGAACCATTAACAAATTGTGTTCTGCCTGCAATGGACGGGCCACATTGCTTGCAATGAACACACACCATGACTTGTGCCTCGTATCGCAACCACGGGAACTGTGCCAGCCATTGTTGCTGAAAAGAGTACTTTTTTTTCTTTCCCCCCTCCTCAGTCTCTTTGGCCAACCTGTCACTGTCCTCTTCACTCTCAGAATATGAGATTATCGCCGGTTCCACAACTTCCTCTCCACCTTCTTGGTCTCCTAACCCATCTCCAGCACTAGCAGCCTCATTTGTCTCCTCTGACACATTTCTTTTCTTGAAAAAATCAACTATTGAGCCGCGTTTCATGTCTGCATCTTTGTATGTTTTCTTTTTCGGAGTTCAGTGAGCGCGCCGCTTGTACGCTTGTACTTCATCACGTGACTCACATGCGCAGGCACGTGACGTCACTCACATGCATGCAAGCTACTAGCTAGGCACTAGCAGGCAACTAGCAGGCAGGCAGAGCGGGAGAGACCGAGAGAGAGAGAGAGAGAGAGAGAGGGGGGATTTGATTGAGCCAAAAGAAAGTAATACTTTATTATCGCACTACTAACATAGCCGCCCGGCACCCGTGCCTCAGTGTTGAGACGGGGTAAAAAAAATAAAAAAAAACGGATCGTTTTTTGTTTGTTTTTCTCTCGCCTTTCCAAGTATCACCGGTGCGACCTCGTTAAATTTTAAGTATCACCCTTAATAAATTAAGTCGCATATGCGACCTAATAGGTCGCACGGTGGAGCCCTGGTCAAAGATGACACCTAAGTTGCGGATGCGTGGGGAGGGTTTGACAAGGGAGCCGTCGATGGTAAGTGAGAAGTCCTGAGTGGAGCGGGTGAGGGAGTCGGGGCCGATGATGATTATTTCTGATTTATTGCAGTTGAGTTTGAGGAAGTTTTGTTGCATCCAGGTTTTTATTTCTGTGAGGCAGGTGGTGAGGGTGGAGTGAGTGGCTGCGGTGATGGTTGTGGTGGATAGATATAATTGTGTGTCGTCAGCATAGCAGTGAAATTGAAGGCCATGGTGGCGAAGGATCTGTCCAAGGGGGAGGATGTATATGGTGAAGAGCAGGGGGCCAAGCACAGAACCTTGGGGGACACCGTGAATGACAGGGGCAGTGGAGGAGGTGCAGTTGTTGATTGAGATGAATTGCTGACGGTCAGAGAGGTAGGATTTCATCCAGGAGAGGGCGGTGCCAGATAGGCCAAGGGAGGAGTGGAGGCGTGAAATGAGGATGGAGTGATTGATTGTGTCGAAGGCAGCACTGAGGTCGAGGAGGATGAGGATGGAGAGGGAACCAGAGTCGGCAGAGCGGAGGATGTCGTTGGTGACCTTAAGGAGAGCTGTTTCGGTGCTGTGGAGTGAACGGAAGCCAGATTGGAAGGTCTCATAGAGGTTATTGTTGTCTAGGTGGGATTTGAGTTGAGAGGCAACTGCTCGTTCCAGTATTTTGGACAGAAAGGGGAGGTTGGAGATGGGCCGGTAGTTGTTGGGGGTGTTGGGGTCAAGACCTGGTTTCTTGAGGATGGGGGTGATGGCGGCCAGCTTGAGGGCAAGAGGGACAGAGCCAGTGGATGGGGAGGAGTTTATTATATTGGTGATGATTGATGAGAGTGATGGGAGGCAGGCTAAAACTAGGGTGGATGGGATAGGGTCGAGGATGCTGGTGGAGGATTTCATGCCTGAGGTTATGGAGGAAAGGTCAGATGTGGTGATTTCTGTGAAGGAGGTGAGTGGATGGTTGGAGAGTAGAAGGGTGGCGTGTTCGGGGGCAGGGGGGGAGGGGGGAGAGGAGGTGGCGAGTTCAGAGTGGATATTGTCGATTTTGGATTGGAAAAATGAAAGGAATGATTCACATTTGGTGGTGGTGAATGAGGTGGTGGTGGTGTCCATGGGTTTGAGAAGTTTTGTTATGGTGGAGAAAAGTGTCTTGGGGTTATTGCTGCCGGATTGTATGATGGAGGAGTAGTGGGAGGTGCGTGCTTTGTTGAGAGCATCCCGGTATTGCTGTTGGTGAAGGTTGTGCATGTCAGAGTGAATGGTGAGACCGGTTTTCTTTGAGAGCCGTTCCAGTTGCCGGCCCTTGCCTTTGAGTTGACGGAGGTGGTCGGTGTACCAGGGGGCGGAGTGGGTGTAGGAGACAGACTTAGTTTTTATGGGGGCGAGCTGGTTGAGACAGGAGGACAGTGCACTGTTGTATCTGTCTACCAGATCAGTGGGGGAGGAGACAGAGATTTGATATTCCGAAATGTTATGGACCGCTGCTGCTTGGTGAGGGGGGTGGGAATGTCAATGTCTAGCGTGAGGGCTAGGTGGTCTGAGAGTGTGTCTGTGAGGTTGAAGCTGGTGAGGTTGCTTATGGTGATTCCGGTGGTGGAGATCAAGTCCAGGGTGTGTCCTTTTTTATGGGTGGGAAAGTCGACGTGCTGCGTGATGTTGAAGGAGTTCAGGATGTCCAGGAATTCAGATGCAGTTGTACAGGAGGAGGAGTCTACGTGTAGGTTGAAGTCACCAAGAAGTAATACGGATGGAGAAATGGCACAAAGTTGAGTGAGAAATTCAGAAATATCAGAGAGAAATGTGGTGTTGGGTTTGGGGGGGCGGTAGATAACAGCAGTAACCAGAGGTTTGGGGCCGGGCAGCTTGAAAGACTGGTGCTCAAATGAGGAGGGGGTTGTGATGGTTACAGGAGTGGGTTTTAAGTGTTGGCGGTATATTGTGGAAATACCACCACCAGCACGACCATCACGTGGTTTGTCTATGTACATGTATCCAGAGGGTGTAGCTATGTTGAGTTGAGTGTATTCCAGTGGTTTTTGCCAGGTTTCGGTTATGCAGAAGAAATCTATGTTATTGTCAGTTATGAATTCATTTAGTATTGAGCCTTTTTTATTGAGTGACCGGGTTTTGAACAGAGCAAATTTGAGAGATGGGTGGAATTGAATGGGTGGGGGGGCTTGGGGTAGTGGACGGAGATAGGCAGAGCGCACGTGTGGTTTGTTGTTGTGGTGGTGAGTGACGTCACCGGGGGCGGGACGATTCCTTGACCAGAGTGATGGGATACAGTGATCAGTCCGGGTGTACAAAAACTTTCTGCAGGAGCTTCTATGGATGTATTTTGGTCGGCGAAAAAGTCCGTGTTTTTTTATAGCTGCTGTAATGTGTGATAGATGGGTGGTGCGCGTGTTCAGATTGAGGAGTTGTTGAGCAGTGTATTTGAGAGACATGGTGGATGTTAGCCTGAGATCGTTGGCCAGTGGCCGCACACTTGTTGGCCAAAGATGGAACGATAGGCACAACGAGACGATGATCCACAGCATGACAGTGTGGATCGTGAAGAAGAAGAGGAACAAGAGAGCACCGTGACGGCTGAGTCAAAAGTTGTTGTTGTTGTTATTATTGTTGCTGCTGCTAGCTGCTAGGGAGCTGACTAGAGCCAGTCAGCCTGGCTAGCAGAGAGCTAGCTGTGGTGGTAGCCGTCCCAGCCAACGAGTACAAGCGGTACCAGGACAGTAGGAAGGCTGTCCGAAGGGTACCTCTCGGAGGCAGAACGAGGCGCAAATAGCCGGGGGTTCTACGAGGTCAACTGACTTGACAGGATGGAAGTGCAAGGATGGAAGTGCACTGCTGTGGCTGACCTATTGCTAGTTGCCGGCTAGCCCTGAAGCCGCCAGCTAACTAGGCGCTGTTCAGTCGAGATGGTCGCCGGCTAGCCCTGAAGCCGCCCGCTGACCAGAACGCTGTCCAGCCGAGGTGATCGCCAGCTAGCCCTGAAGCCGCCAGCTGATCAGAACGCTGGAAGACAGTCCGAGTCCGGAGAAAGGAGCCCACAGTGGCAGTTGTTGCTGAGCGATGGTATCCGAGTCAGTGGAGCCAGGTAAGTAAACAAGACGTCTGTTGTGTGACGATCCAGTAGAAGCCAGGTAGCAAAAATAAGCTGAGGTGTATTAAAACTAGCGCAGGAATTAAAGTTTAAACAAAAAGTCACTAAAGAGCATAAACTAGGCTAATAGTTCGGAAGGAGAAGCGGCGAACAAGCGAGACGCCAGCGTCCTCTCACATCCGGGTCTCTGACCCGGATGTGGGTCAGATGTGGGTCCATGTGAATGGATGGAGAAGTTGAGCCATTCTTCATATTTAATTTGCTGCGTTTGCCTTCACACTGCGCTGTCATCCGCAGCAATTGGAAACGCAGCAGGGACCCTTATCAATGTGTAACTTTTAACTACAGTGTTAAAATTATACTCGTAAATTATAGGCTACTCGTAATTATACGTAAAATCTGGGCAACGTGCATGTGTTGTCGTGTCGTCGGAGACTGGACCTCTCTCTCTCTCTCCCCCTCTCTCCCTCTACGCACGCACTGTTCTTTTGGGTATGGAGGCACAGCGCTGAGCGCACTGAGCGCACTGAGCTTTAGTTTATAGAGATGAAGAAAGTCCCCACACAGTGACAGTGTGGCACCCACAACAAGTTATTGTTTATTTGTGTAATTCGTTTTATTTTTATATATACACCTGTATTCATGATTGATGATTCATGTGAACAAGTTTAATACTGTGACATACATGTTTTGAATAACAGCCACTATGGACAGTAGGGGGCAGTGTCCGTCTGTTACATGCTGGGGGAACCACAGTGGAATACGAGACGACTCGCCCCTTTTCCAACTCGCCCAAATCGGCGAAGATCGGTCGCCTCAACGGGAAGAGCGGTCGCCCCAACGGGAAGAGCGGTCGCCCCAACGCGCGGAGAATTCGCCCCCGAAAGTCCGGAGAATTCGCCCAAAAGTCCGGAGAAGTCGCCCCAACAAAGAGAGAGAGAGATTTTTTACATGTAGCTGTTATGTCTCACTGACAGCTGTTTGATTGTGCTGCGCTCTTGCATATTCCTGTGTTGTTTGTGATGATTGGGGGGATTATCTGGGATCGACTACTTCAGTCTTGACATACAACATGATGTGTGATGATGTTGCTTTGCCTTATTATTGACTCTGAGTTTTGAAAGTAAAGAAGAGTTGTGTTTAAGCTGTCATGGTCCACTGATTCACAATAGTAGCCTACTTTTAAACAGAGAGAGAGAGAGATTTTTACCTGTACTATATTTGTACATGTACTTTGAGATTTTTCCTGTACTTTTAAACAGAGAGAGAGAGGGGGGGGGGTGGTATGTGTCTAGTTATAGTGAGAGTGGAGGGGGCCCAAGGGGGGTCATCAGCCTCTTTTGTTTGAGTGTGCTGGGTCGTTACTACAACAAGAACAGTCTATAGGACTATATGGACCTGTATTGAGGTTGGAGCATTTGCATTCTGTATGGCCCATCATCAAAGGTGTCTGGCATGGAATTCTGGGATTCTGTTCTACAGAATGGCCCATCACCAAAGGTGTCTGGCAGGCCATCATAGTCTATAGGACTATATGGACCTGTATTGAGGTTGGAGCATTTGCATTCTGTAGGCTACCTGTTCTACAGAATGGCCCATCATCAAAGGTGTCTGGCAGGCAATTTTATGTAAGTGGGTAGCAACAAGAACTTGACATACACACAGCATACAATAACAGGCAGGCAATTTTATGTAAGTGGGAAGCAACAAGAACTTTAGTGCCACCTGCTGAAATAAATAATACAATTTTATGTAAGTGGGAAGCAACAAGAACTTTAGTGCCACCTGCTGAAATAAATGCAAAATTGCAGGTAGGCCTATGTTCAGGGCTCCAGCGTGCGACCTATTAGGTCGCATATGCGACTTAATTTATTAAGGGTGATACTTAAAATTGAATGAGGTCGCACAGGTGCGACTTGCTGGAAGGATGAGTGGAGGAAAAAAAACATCCCGCAGTGCTTGCCCGTTCCATTGATTGAAAACATTGGACGTTCGCCTGACGCCCAGTGTTCAAAGAACGATCGTTCACGAAAACCCACAAATAAGCCCTTCAGACTTGGATGGTCAGAGCGGCGCGATTACATACAAAGTCAATTCAAAGACGAGAATTGCGCAAACGGGCGCGGCGCGACCTGCCGCGGTACAAACTGGACGAACCGAGGCGAATATATATTCAGGTCTGAACGCAGCTTATCCGACACAAATTAACTAATCTTTCTCAGCTGTACAATTTCACTGGAGCGCGCAGCGCGCATATCTAACTGCATGATGATCAGTCATGATCTACACAGACAGCCGACTCCCGACCCAAACACTGAGTGAAACTTAGTAAACGTGTTGTTTGATTAAACATGTGCCACGAAAAATAGCTTCCAAAGCTTGTTATGTTTGCATCGAGGAGGTATAGTAGGGGGTAATACCGTCATGAAATGGCTAAAATCGTTACGCGGTGGATAAAAGCACCACATTTGGTACACGCACTCTTTAGGGTGTATCTCACCATCTCAGAAGGGGTGCCCGCATTTTTAAACACATTAAAGGCTTTTTTTAGGGGAAAATCCAAAATGGCCGCCAGAAATGACCTATTATACCTAAATGTGATATCATTCTGAAAGTTTGACTGATTGTGCCAAGTATAACCTTCACATTTATAGTTATTAGACTAATATTAAAATATTTGGCAAAAAGAACCCCTGACAAATGTCTTAAATATGTTTTAAACAACTTTAAATGCCAAAAATGTACTTAAAAACCACTCGGAATGAGATGACCTTCCACATTAATCCCTTTCTGAGTGATATATTGTCAATGCCAAAAATATATAATTGTTTTTAAAAACTTTTAAAAGACCATATGAATGATTACCAATAGATAATATATTGTAAAAATCTTCATATGACCAGAGATAAGCCCTCTATTGGGGCACAACTCCTATCATCAAAAAATGGCCAAATCGTTACGCGATACAATCGATACAAGCATGACAATCGATACACTCGATACAAGCATGAAATTTGGTACAGATGTCCCTTGGGTCATCCTAAATCATCCTAGAAGGGGTGCCCAAAAAAATCTTTAACAGGAAGTGAGTTATGTAAAATGGGGAGGAGTTTATTATATTGGTGATGATTGATGAGAGTGATGGGAGGCAGGCTAAAACTAGGGTGGATGGGATAGGGTCGAGGATGCTGGTGGAGGATTTCATGCCTGAGGTTATGGAGGAAAGGTCAGATGTGGTGATTTCTGTGAAGGAGGTGAGTGGATGGTTGGAGAGTAGAAGGGTGGCGTGTTCGGGGGCAGGGGGGGAGGGGGGAGAGGAGGTGGCGAGTTCAGAGTGGATATTGTCGATTTTGGATTGGAAAAATGAAAGGAATGATTCACATTTGGTGGTGGTGAATGAGGTGGTGGTGGTGTCCATGGGTTTGAGAAGTTTTGTTATGGTGGAGAAAAGTGTCTTGGGGTTATTGCTGCCGGATTGTATGATGGAGGAGTAGTGGGAGGTGCGTGCTTTGTTGAGAGCATCCCGGTATTGCTGTTGGTGAAGGTTGTGCATGTCAGAGTGAATGGTGAGACCGGTTTTCTTTGAGAGCCGTTCCAGTTGCCGGCCCTTGCCTTTGAGTTGACGGAGGTGGTCGGTGTACCAGGGGGCGGAGTGGGTGTAGGAGACAGACTTAGTTTTTATGGGGGCGAGCTGGTTGAGACAGGAGGACAGTGCACTGTTGTATCTGTCTACCAGATCAGTGGGGGAGGAGTTTGGGGTGGGGGTGTGGTCGGAGATGGTGTCAGTCAGTAAGGCAGACAGAGATTTGATATTCCGAAATGTTATGGACCGCTGCTGCTTGGTGAGGGGGGTGGGAATGTCAATGTCTAGCGTGAGGGCTAGGTGGTCTGAGAGTGTGTCTGTGAGGTTGAAGCTGGTGAGGTTGCTTATGGTGATTCCGGTGGTGGAGATCAAGTCCAGGGTGTGTCCTTTTTTATGGGTGGGAAAGTCGACGTGCTGCGTGATGTTGAAGGAGTTCAGGATGTCCAGGAATTCAGATGCAGTTGTACAGGAGGAGGAGTCTACGTGTAGGTTGAAGTCACCAAGAAGTAATACGGATGGAGAAATGGCACAAAGTTGAGTGAGAAATTCAGAAATATCAGAGAGAAATGTGGTGTTGGGTTTGGGGGGGCGGTAGATAACAGCAGTAACCAGAGGTTTGGGGCCGGGCAGCTTGAAAGACTGGTGCTCAAATGAGGAGGGGGTTGTGATGGTTACAGGAGTGGGTTTTAAGTGTTGGCGGTATATTGTGGAAATACCACCACCAGCACGACCATCACGTGGTTTGTCTATGTACATGTATCCAGAGGGTGTAGCTATGTTGAGTTGAGTGTATTCCAGTGGTTTTTGCCAGGTTTCGGTTATGCAGAAGAAATCTATGTTATTGTCAGTTATGAATTCATTTAGTATTGAGCCTTTTTTATTGAGTGACCGGGTTTTGAACAGAGCAAATTTGAGAGATGGGTGGAATTGAATGGGTGGGGGGGCTTGGGGTAGTGGACGGAGATAGGCAGAGCGCACGTGTGGTTTGTTGTTGTGGTGGTGAGTGACGTCACCGGGGGCGGGACGATTCCTTGACCAGAGTGATGGGATACAGTGATCAGTCCGGGTGTACAAAAACTTTCTGCAGGAGCTTCTATGGATGTATTTTGGTCGGCGAAAAAGTCCGTGTTTTTTTATAGCTGCTGTAATGTGTGATAGATGGGTGGTGCGCGTGTTCAGATTGAGGAGTTGTTGAGCAGTGTATTTGAGAGACATGGTGGATGTTAGCCTGAGATCGTTGGCCAGTGGCCGCACACTTGTTGGCCAAAGATGGAACGATAGGCACAACGAGACGATGATCCACAGCATGACAGTGTGGATCGTGAAGAAGAAGAGGAACAAGAGAGCACCGTGACGGCTGAGTCAAAAGTTGTTGTTGTTGTTATTATTGTTGCTGCTGCTAGCTGCTAGGGAGCTGACTAGAGCCAGTCAGCCTGGCTAGCAGAGAGCTAGCTGTGGTGGTAGCCGTCCCAGCCAACGAGTACAAGCGGTACCAGGACAGTAGGAAGGCTGTCCGAAGGGTACCTCTCGGAGGCAGAACGAGGCGCAAATAGCCGGGGGTTCTACGAGGTCAACTGACTTGACAGGATGGAAGTGCAAGGATGGAAGTGCACTGCTGTGGCTGACCTATTGCTAGTTGCCGGCTAGCCCTGAAGCCGCCAGCTAACTAGGCGCTGTTCAGTCGAGATGGTCGCCGGCTAGCCCTGAAGCCGCCCGCTGACCAGAACGCTGTCCAGCCGAGGTGATCGCCAGCTAGCCCTGAAGCCGCCAGCTGATCAGAACGCTGGAAGACAGTCCGAGTCCGGAGAAAGGAGCCCACAGTGGCAGTTGTTGCTGAGCGATGGTATCCGAGTCAGTGGAGCCAGGTAAGTAAACAAGACGTCTGTTGTGTGACGATCCAGTAGAAGCCAGGTAGCAAAAATAAGCTGAGGTGTATTAAAACTAGCGCAGGAATTAAAGTTTAAACAAAAAGTCACTAAAGAGCATAAACTAGGCTAATAGTTGGAGAAGCGGCGAACAAGCGAGACGCCAGCGTCCTCTCACATCCGGGTCTCTGACCCGGATGTGGGTCAGATGTGGGTCAGATGTGGGTCCATGTGAATGGATGGAGAAGTTGAGCCATTCTTCATATTTAATTTGCTGCGTTTGCCTTCACACTGCGCTGTCATCCGCAGCAATTGGAAACGCAGCAGGGACCCTTATCAATGTGTAACTTTTAACTACAGTGTTAAAATTATACTCGTAAATTATAGGCTACTCGTAATTATACGTAAAATCTGGGCAACGTGCATGTGTTGTCGTGTCGTCGGAGACTGGACCTCTCTCTCTCTCTCCCCCTCTCTCCCTCTACGCACGCACTGTTCTTTTGGGTATGGAGGCACAGCGCTGAGCGCACTGAGCGCACTGAGCTTTAGTTTATAGAGATGAAGAAAGTCCCCACACAGTGACAGTGTGGCACCCACAACAAGTTATTGTTTATTTGTGTAATTCGTTTTATTTTTATATATACACCTGTATTCATGATTGATGATTCATGTGAACAAGTTTAATACTGTGACATACATGTTTTGAATAACAGCCACTATGGACAGTAGGGGGCAGTGTCCGTCTGTTACATGCTGGGGGAACCACAGTGGAATACGAGACGACTCGCCCCTTTTCCAACTCGCCCAAATCGGCGAAGATCGGTCGCCTCAACGGGAAGAGCGGTCGCCCCAACGGGAAGAGCGGTCGCCCCAACGCGCGGAGAATTCGCCCCCGAAAGTCCGGAGAATTCGCCCAAAAGTCCGGAGAAGTCGCCCCAACAAAGAGAGAGAGAGATTTTTTACATGTAGCTGTTATGTCTCACTGACAGCTGTTTGATTGTGCTGCGCTCTTGCATATTCCTGTGTTGTTTGTGATGATTGGGGGGATTATCTGGGATCGACTACTTCAGTCTTGACATACAACATGATGTGTGATGATGTTGCTTTGCCTTATTATTGACTCTGAGTTTTGAAAGTAAAGAAGAGTTGTGTTTAAGCTGTCATGGTCCACTGATTCACAATAGTAGCCTACTTTTAAACAGAGAGAGAGAGAGATTTTTACCTGTACTATATTTGTACATGTACTTTGAGATTTTTCCTGTACTTTTAAACAGAGAGAGAGAGGGGGGGGGGTGGTATGTGTCTAGTTATAGTGAGAGTGGAGGGGGCCCAAGGGGGGTCATCAGCCTCTTTTGTTTGAGTGTGCTGGGTCGTTACTACAACAAGAACAGTCTATAGGACTATATGGACCTGTATTGAGGTTGGAGCATTTGCATTCTGTATGGCCCATCATCAAAGGTGTCTGGCATGGAATTCTGGGATTCTGTTCTACAGAATGGCCCATCACCAAAGGTGTCTGGCAGGCCATCATAGTCTATAGGACTATATGGACCTGTATTGAGGTTGGAGCATTTGCATTCTGTAGGCTACCTGTTCTACAGAATGGCCCATCATCAAAGGTGTCTGGCAGGCAATTTTATGTAAGTGGGTAGCAACAAGAACTTGACATACACACAGCATACAATAACAGGCAGGCAATTTTATGTAAGTGGGAAGCAACAAGAACTTTAGTGCCACCTGCTGAAATAAATAATACAATTTTATGTAAGTGGGAAGCAACAAGAACTTTAGTGCCACCTGCTGAAATAAATGCAAAATTGCAGGTAGGCCTATGTTCAGGGCTCCAGCGTGCGACCTATTAGGTCGCATATGCGACTTAATTTATTAAGGGTGATACTTAAAATTGAATGAGGTCGCACAGGTGCGACTTGCTGGAAGGATGAGTGGAGGAAAAAAAACATCCCGCAGTGCTTGCCCGTTCCATTGATTGAAAACATTGGACGTTCGCCTGACGCCCAGTGTTCAAAGAACGATCGTTCACGAAAACCCACAAATAAGCCCTTCAGACTTGGATGGTCAGAGCGGCGCGATTACATACAAAGTCAATTCAAAGACGAGAATTGCGCAAACGGGCGCGGCGCGACCTGCCGCGGTACAAACTGGACGAACCGAGGCGAATATATATTCAGGTCTGAACGCAGCTTATCCGACACAAATTAACTAATCTTTCTCAGCTGTACAATTTCACTGGAGCGCGCAGCGCGCATATCTAACTGCATGATGATCAGTCATGATCTACACAGACAGCCGACTCCCGACCCAAACACTGAGTGAAACTTAGTAAACGTGTTGTTTGATTAAACATGTGCCACGAAAAATAGCTTCCAAAGCTTGTTATGTTTGCATCGAGGAGGTATAGTAGGGGGTAATACCGTCATGAAATGGCTAAAATCGTTACGCGGTGGATAAAAGCACCACATTTGGTACACGCACTCTTTAGGGTGTATCTCACCATCTCAGAAGGGGTGCCCGCATTTTTAAACACATTAAAGGCTTTTTTTAGGGGAAAATCCAAAATGGCCGCCAGAAATGACCTATTATACCTAAATGTGATATCATTCTGAAAGTTTGACTGATTGTGCCAAGTATAACCTTCACATTTATAGTTATTAGACTAATATTAAAATATTTGGCAAAAAGAACCCCTGACAAATGTCTTAAATATGTTTTAAACAACTTTAAATGCCAAAAATGTACTTAAAAACCACTCGGAATGAGATGACCTTCCACATTAATCCCTTTCTGAGTGATATATTGTCAATGCCAAAAATATATAATTGTTTTTAAAAACTTTTAAAAGACCATATGAATGATTACCAATAGATAATATATTGTAAAAATCTTCATATGACCAGAGATAAGCCCTCTATTGGGGCACAACTCCTATCATCAAAAAATGGCCAAATCGTTACGCGATACAATCGATACAAGCATGACAATCGATACACTCGATACAAGCATGAAATTTGGTACAGATGTCCCTTGGGTCATCCTAAATCATCCTAGAAGGGGTGCCCAAAAAAATCTTTAACAGGAAGTGAGTTATGTAAAAGATTCAAAATGGCCACCTAAACTGTTGACAGTTGACTCAAAAGACACCAAAAGAATCTCCAAAAAACATTCAATTTGGCACACATGTCCCTTGGGTCACCCTAAGACATCCTAGAAGGGGTGCCAAAAACAATCTTGAACAGGAAGTGAATTATTGACAAAATTGAAAATGGCCGCCTACAGTGTTATTGGTGATTGACTCAAAAAGCCTATAGAATCTCATAGAAGCATACAATTCAGCACATATGTCCCTTGGATCATCCAAAGACATCCTAGAAGGGGTGCCCAAAGGAATCCGAAACAGAAAGTGAGTTATTGACTAAATTGAAAATGGCCACCTACAGTGTTGTCGATTGTCTCAAAAGACGACTAAAGAATCTCGAAAAAGCATACAATGTGGCACACATGTCCCTTTGGTTATCCTAAAACATCCTAGAAGGGGTGCCCAAAATAATCTGAAACAGCAAGTGAGTTATTGACTAAATTTAAAATTGCCGCTTACCCTACGCTGTTGACAGATGAAAAGTGAGTTTTTTGCTAAATTCAAAATAACAGAGACATCATAAAAGCGTATAGTGCTCGTTCCTAAAAGGGATTATTTGTTTGTTTGCATTTGTTTATTAAACCTTTTAGGAAGGGGCCATGTTGAAGAAATTCTAAATGGCTGTTTAAACGGTTGACAACTGCAGTCTGTATAACCTGGTACATTTACACTACATCATCATATTTATTTATTTGTCTTTACTTTACTCTTTGAATCTTCTTTATTCATCTAACTGCATATCTTTATCTATTTTACTCAGCATCTTTATCTTACTCTGAATATTGTTATTTTACTCTCTCCATACAAGCAACACATCTTGTACACGCACTCTTTAGGGTGTATCTCACCATCTTAGAAGGGGTGCCCATTAAAGGCTTTTTTTTAAAGGAAAGGAAAGGAAAAATCCAAAATTACCTATTACCAAAATTACCTATTATTTATAAAGGTGTTGAAGAAATTAGAAGAAATTCTAAATGGATGTTTAAACTGTTGACAACTGCAGAATGTATAACCTGGCGTATTATGTTTAAATGTACACTACATCAGCATATTTATTTCCTCTTCTTTACTTTACTCTTTGAATCTTGATTCATCTAACTCTACTCAGCATCTTATCTTACTCTGCATATTGTTATTTTACTCTCTGCATCTTAGTTATTTTGCACTCATCTTGTTGCTTATGTTGGACTCTATCTTCTTATTTATTTTCTTCTAGCAACTGTGTGCCATTTTGCAACTACCAGCACATTGACATAATGCTGTGCAAGGTAACCCAGCATCCTGGCACCGTCTTTCTCAAGAGTGAATAAAAGTGTCCACAAATCAGCAACTTTAATCCGTCCATATTTCAGACCAAAAGCTTGTGTGGGAGGAATGTTTTCCATTGAGAGACATTTTTGAGCAAACAGGTCCTTCCTTAGATCATTAACATTTTCAATGTCAGTTGTCTTGCCATACAGAACACATGTGCATATTTCAAGCACTGCAAAACTGTTTGATTCCTGCCTAAGCACTTCAAAAGGATTAACCATCAGTTTTCTTTTGTATCACATGCTTTAGGTGGCCATTTTCAATTTAGTCAATAACTCACTTTAGTCAATAACTCATATTATGGTTTTTGGAGATTCTTGGTGTCTTTTGAGTCAATCGACAACACTCTAGGCGGCCATTTTCAATTTTGTCAATAACTTACTTCCTGTTTCAGATTTCTTTGGGCACCCCTTCTAGGATGTCTTAGGATGACCCAAGGGGCATGTGTACCAAATATTATGGTTTTTGGAGATTCTTGGTGTCTTTTGAGTCAACTGTCAACAGTTTAGGTGCCATTTTGAATTTTGTCAATAACTCACTTCCTGTTTAAGATTATTTTGGGCACCCCTTCTAAGATGTCTTAGGATGACCCAAGGGACATGTGTACGAAATATAATGGTTTTTGGAGATTCTCTTCTTGTCTTTTGAGTCAACTGTCAACAGTTTAGGTGGCCATTTTGAATTTTGTCAATAACTCACTTCCTGTTTAAGACGTTTTTGGGCACCCCTTCTGGGATGTTTTAGGATGACCCAAGGGACATGTGTACGAAATATTATGGTTTTTGGAGATTCTCTTGTTGTCTTTTGAGTCAACTGTCAACAGTTTAGGTGGCCATTTTGAATTTTGTCAATAACTCACTTCCTGTTTAAGATTTTTTTGGGCACCCCTTCTGGGATGTTTTAGGATGACCCAAGGGACATGTGTACGAAATATTATGGTTTTTGGAGATTCTCTTCTTGTCTTTTGAGTCAACTGTCAACAGTTTAGGTGGCCATTTTGAATTTTGTCAATAACTCACTTCCTGTTTAAGATTTTTTTGGGCACCCCTTCTGGGATGTTTTAGGATGACCCAAGGGACATGTGTACGAAATATTATGGTTTTTGGAGATTCTCTTCTTGTCTTTTGAGTCAACTGTCAACAGTTTAGGTGGCCATTTTGAATTTTGTCAATAACTCACTTCCTGTTTAAAAAAATTTTGGGCACCCCTTCTGGGATGTTTTAGGATGACCCAAGGGACATGTGTACGAAATATTATGGTTTTTGGAGATTCTCTTGTTGTCTTTTGAGTCAACTGTCAACAGTTTAGGTGGCCATTTTGAATTTTGTCAATAACTCACTTCCTGTTTAAGATTTTTTTGGGCACCCCTTCTGGGATGTTTTAGGATGACCCAAGGGACATGTGTACGAAATATTATGGTTTTTGGAGATTCTCTTCTTGTCTTTTGAGTCAACTGTCAACAGTTTAGGTGGCCATTTTGAATTTTGTCAATAACTCACTTCCTGTTTAAGATTTTTTTGGGCACCCCTTCTGGGATGTTTTAGGATGACCCAAGGGACATGTGTACGAAATATTATGGTTTTTGGAGATTCTCTTGTTGTCTTTTGAGTCAACTGTCAACAGTTTAGGTGGCCATTTTGAATTTTGTCAATAACTCACTTCCTGTTTAAGATTTTTTTGGGCACCCCTTCTGGGATGTTTTAGGATGACCCAAGGGACATGTGTACCAAATTTCATGCTTTTATCCGCCGCGTAACGTTCCAGACGGTATTACTCCCTACTAGTAGCCTATGTGTCCATACCATAGGTCCATACATGCTGATCGGCCAACAAAATACATTCATCTCCCTCCCAGTGAGTGAAGAGCACTGATGCCTGATTTATTCTTCGTGTTCCGTGCTGAAAATAGCTGATCTACAAGCTCACAACGCGTCGCGGACGCGACGCGTTGTGAGCTTGTAGATCAACTATTTTCAGCACGCGGAGATATGCAGGCTCTGAGAGCATTCAGAAACTTTTGCCTTCACAATAAAAGCATGCAGCTTTCACAAGTTGGCCCATAAAGACAAGGAAAAGGATTAAGAATTTGGTGGCATTTCACATTGCAAAAGATTTTTTCCAAAATGTAGAAATATTATAATAAGGAATTAATTTGGATAATGGTAATGGAGATATTGTACAAATTGTCACTTTATTAATCCAAAAGGTTTGGACTGCATTTCATTTTCAACACAAAACCTTAAACTGACTTTCTGTGTGTGGAATATAAATATTGCCTTTGAGTGACTTTGTGGTGGGTTGAAACCATCTACAGTGTTTTGAAGTAGCTATAACCAGGTAGGTTGCTGTTTTTTACACAGTGACCTTTGTAGGGGGTTTTATGATTCAAACCTTTAATGGTGGAAACCACTACATAAATAAATGGCGCCCGATGTGGGGGCATGATAAGATCATGTATTAATACCACGCTATACAAAGAAAAAAATGGTGCTACCTAATTTGTGGTGGTGCTACCAAATGAAAAGGTAGGTGGCACCAGTGCTACCTGTGAAAAAGTTAGTCTGGAGCCCTGCCTATGTTATTATTATTATTATGTATATTAGTACAACAACAAAATTGCAGGTAGGCCTACCATGACATGCAACATAAACATGAGTGCATATGGCTAGTAGTAGTAGACTAGTATGAAAGTCTGTGAAAGATTCCACGTAAATTGCCTTCATGATTTGAGTCATTTTCAAAAATCCACCTGTTGGTGGCACTGTAAGTCTGTGAAAGATTTCACAGGCTCCAGGTCCCCAGCTAAACAATGAAATAAGCAACTCCATACTATGACATGCAAAAACGAATGTTACTGGATAACATTATGTAAACATGAGTGCATATAATTTCAAGTACTGTACTTATGTAAACATGAATGCATATCATTTCAAGTACTGTACTTGGAATGGAATTTCCAGAACAATGGAGGGGAGTAAGCCATTCATTATCCATGCATAATTTTAATTTGACCAACAACAAACGAACAGGTTCTAACTGGTTCTAAATGTTCTCCTTTGACAAGGGCGGTGTAACAAAAACAAAAAACATTGATCTCATACAGTAGGCTATATGAGAAAACTATACAGTAGTGGGGAAAAAAGTGTTAGGATACATACAGTATGGAACAATATTTCAATTACAATTTAATAGATTATTACTATTCCTCGATCTTACCCCATGTTAGCCATGAAATAATTCACTCGCCACCATTGATTGTCGAACATGTGCAGTACCTATTATATTAATTAAACAACAGACAGTAATGCATTAATTTGGTTCCATTTCCCCTGCAGAACAGGCTGGGGCCTCAGGTGGTTCAGGAGGGTAGGTCAGCGTGAGGTGTGTCCAGAGCTCTGCGTAGGTTCTGCCAGAACAGTCCAGGGTGCTGTCCAGCCTGGGACCAGCTCAGGTAGGTGTGTCTCTTCACCAGCCTCCTCATGTGATAGTAGGGAGACAACTGGTGGGCTGGAATGTCCTCCAGAAACACCAGGATCAATACGTCCTTCTGTTCATCAAACAGACGGTAGCTGCACACAGGAGACCAGAGGACAGTCAAGTATGGACAGTTTTATTTATAATGACCAAGAAGAGCCACAGGGCAGAGTATAATGCTGTATAAACACAGTATACACTTTGTATAATAACACACAGCCTACTTCACTTCATAACACAAGCAATAGTAGTCTAAATGCAAATAAAGGGGTCTAAATGAATCGCAATCAATCACATTAATCATTGGGCTATGACATCAGCAATACTGCCCCCACCTGGCCATCTGGATCTCCCTGGAGCACCATTCACTCTCCAGGTAATGATGGCTGATCACACAGATGATCTTTCTGCTGCCATAGATGGCATCTGTAATGTTCTCTATGATGGGTTTACCTGGAAACAAAACACAAACATTATTCACACCACACTCAACTATTTCACTTCTTGACAGGCAGGCAGGCAGGCAGGCAGACAGACAGACAGGCAGGCAGGCAGGCAGGCAGGCAGAGAGGCAGGCAGACAGGCAGGCAGGCAGGCAGTATTACAGAGTGTAATAATAATGCTACTATAGGCTAGACAACACAGACAGAGAGAGGTCCCTCCCTACCTGCTTTACAACCATTAGTGACACAAAGAGACAGACAGTATTACTTAGAGACAGAGTGGTTTGTACCTGGTGGGAAGTCTCGGTGGTGCAGACAGAGTCTCCAGCCCTGATCTCCCTCCAGCACTGGAAGCATTTCTCTGTAAACCCAGAGCTCATCGTGAACGTTGTAGGAGATGAAGGCATCGTAGCGCTGAGGAGACCCCCTCTTTCTTTCCTTGGCCTCATAAAGGAAGGCCAGGAAGAGGTAGTAGGCATAGAAAAGATGCAAACGCAGGAAGTGGTAGGTGAAGGATATCAGCAGAGTTAGCACAATCACACAAGTGGAGGAAATGTAGCAGATTAAGCTAACGTCCACCCAACAGAAATGGATGTCAAAGTCCAGAAACCTGGTTCCCTTTTTATCCAGAGGAAAGCTACAAGTGTAGCGGTGAGCGTCAACTACCAGTGTTTGGTTGTTGTTTTGCATCCACTGCTGAAAGTCAGCATTAGAACAATCACAAGCTAAAGGGTTGTCATTCATTTTAATAAACCTGAGAGCAGGGAGGAAACTGAACACAGAGACATTGATCACCGTCAAGTCATTCTGGCTCAGGTCCAGCCAGGAGAGTCTAGTCAGATTGGCTTGTGTCAGGAAATCCAGGGACTTCAGATTACTGTTCCTAACGGAAAGTGTCTTCAGCTGAGGTACATAATTAAAGTCTGTTTCTGAAGTTTGTGGTACACCATAGACATTCAAATGTTCCAAATGTTTCATACCTGAGAACATTTCTGCTAGCAAGTTTCTATCATATTGTGAATCGAATTGTAGTACTGTGAATCTCTTTAGGTTCTGCATTAAGGTTATATTATCTGGCCATTGTAACTCCTGGGGAGGTGAAAATGTCATTTTGGAGGATAAAGGGTTGATATGAAAAGTTAGATTAAGTGTTTCAAGCTCATCTAGTCCTGCCAAATATTCATTGTTATGCCATGGAGTCCATTCCATGTCAGTGAATTCTACGCCTAAGTTCTTTAGTGATTTCTGACTCATGAATTCCCCTTTGTTGAGGTGGTCAACATAAATGTTATTTAAATCCAATAATTCTAGTTTGTGTAGACCACTGTTGAATGTGTCGCCATACGTCTCAATGAAATTGCGTTTCAGAGTTAGAACCTTTAACTCATTAAGATGTTGGAAAACACACGGTTTGAGTTCATAGATGTGGTTGTAATCTAGAAGAAGGTGTGTGACTCTGGTTAAATTTAAGAAGTCTGAGCAGCTTAAATCACGAATTTTATTGTAACGTAAGTTTAGGATTTGAAGCATGGAAAGATTTTTAACATCGTCTGGTACTCTGGAAAGGTGGTTCCTGGAAAGGTTTAGGTGACTGAGTTTGTTCATTTGTTTTATTGAATCCTTAGACAGGTCAGTCAGGTCACCTGACAGCTCCAGGTTGGTTAGCT
This sequence comes from Electrona antarctica, assembly GCF_951216825.1. NCBI lineage: Eukaryota > Metazoa > Chordata > Actinopteri > Myctophiformes > Myctophidae > Electrona > Electrona antarctica. The sequence continues at coordinate 11,173,815 of NC_136792.1, read as the reverse complement.
GAGTACAAGGTGACAGTGTTTCACTAAGGTTGGCATTGAATCTACCACGCAGGATGAGTGTCCTCAGTGTGGGTATTTTACAGACAGTATTTAAGAGATCTGTCTATGAACACATGGTAGTCCAGCTGTAGGTATTCCAGTGAATCCAGGCTCTGCAGAGCCTTTCTGGTGGAGTTAAAGGACTTAGCAATGGAAGCAATCAAATACACCATAGTTATATTCCTTAGAAAATACTTGTCTGGTATGTCCCACTCCCATCCATATGGGAAACAACACTGTGACAGGTCGATTGTCTTAAGATACGGAAATACAACTGTTGTGATACTAAACTTTCTTATCGACTTTGAATTGATTCGCAACTCCCTGAGCTCAGAGGACATGTTTAATGGCAGATCTTTTGACTGAAAAGACTTGAACTCCTGAATCGTGATGTTCAGCACCTGTAATCTTGGTAATTGTAAGATGGTGATAATGTCTGTCATTTGATGGGACGTCAATGTCACACTTAGTTCCTGTAAGTTGGTGAGTGACTGGAAGGCAGCAGGGTTGATGGTATGGATATTGTCATGATCCAAGCTCAGTACCAAGAGGTTAGACAGTCCCTGAAACATGTTGTCTGTCAATCTTAGTGGCCCGTTATTGTCCATACGGAGAACTTTAAGTTGCACCAAAGGGACAAAAGCCCCGTCATCTACAGTTAATATGATATTATTACTAAGGTCCAAATCCTTGACATTTGACAGATAGTAAAAATCTGTCCTGTGTATCTCTTCGATTTGATTCCACTGTAGGGTCAATGATATTACGTCTGTGGGAATGTCATCTGGTACGCTATCAAGTTCACAATTATCACAATCCACTGAAACACCAGAAGTGACGTTGTCAGAGTAAAGAATAGTGCAGTTTTTCAAGAAGTAAGCCAGTGTGGGACTAAGATGAAGCGAGAACAACAGAAATAAGAAGGAGAAACAATGGCAGCTTCCTGTCTGTAGCATCATGGCTGTCTTCAGGGTCAACTGTCAGGTACTGTTGGTGGAGTAACTCTGCTGTGGACACTGGTTGGTGACAACACTGTTCAGAACTGATGAACTAAAGAGGATACAACAGTAAAACAGTTACAATACACAATACATGCACCCTTTGATTTGTTCTAGATTCTCAGTACATTCCATGTCTCATGTTCCCTTTAAAGCTATTATTGGGCTCCATTTTCGTCACCGCTAAACCCCTTATCCCTAAACTTCTTTGCCTTTTTTTACTATTTTGAAAAACATTTTTGAATAGTTCAACTAGCCAATCTACATTGACACGTTGTGAGCTTGTAGACTGGCCATTTTAACTATTCAAAAATGTTTTGCAAAATAGTAAAAAAAAAAAAAAAAAAAAAAGGCAAAGAAGTTTAGGGATAAGGGGTTTAGCGGCGACGAAAATGGAGCCCATAGCATCATGTGTGGACAGACGTCCAATGTCCTTGTCATTTGGGACTCACAATAACTGAAAAAGACTTACAAAAAAAAGAAAAGTTCAAAGGTCAACTTTCAAATGAAGCTGTCTGTCTGTCTGTCTGTCGAGGGAGGTGGGAGACAACAAGAACTGTGTAAAGACTCCTGAACATGCTGATGAAAGCTGCAATATCAGCACAATAAACAGGCAAGTTCATAACATGTCACATGTTATGCTCTTGTATTCAATACATGTACAGGATGAATCAAGTTTTTTTTTTTTTTTTTTTTACAACTTTCGTTATATTTCACTGTATCGTTAAAAGCCCCCCTCGATCTTCAGTTGAACTTTGCACCTTTTTTCCCCCTTACTCTCTATAGCAACTGCTACTGGAATATATTAACACGTATTTTAGCCAGAAATAAATAGTAAATAAAAATAAAATAAAAGTAAATAGAAAATACATTACCACAGAGGTAATTTTGATATGAATGTGATATTTTGAATGGCTTGTACTAGGGTAATTAGTTGTTTGTAATGACGTTTTTTATTACGTTGTGGTTTTAAATTGTTGTATATTGTTGATAAGACATTTTTTCTTTTTTTTTAATGATTTTTTTTGTGGCTTTCGCCTTTATTTTATATTTTTATGGAGGGACAGACAGTAGGCTGACAGGAAATGGGGAGAGGGAAGACATGCAGTAAAGGCCGTCGGGATTGGGAGTCGAACCCATTAGCGTACATTATCCCTATTATATAAGAATATAACACAGACAAGTCACAATGAACAGTACTTTCCAGGATGAAGGAATTATAATATTGGATCCTACCTTTCTGAACGTCAGTGACAACAACCATTCTTCCAGTGTTTTACTCAGCCAGGAATGAAGTCCATTTGACCACAGCTCAACTGGCACCTCAGAGATAACATGAGTTGACAAATTGTGAAAGAGGAAGCACCCTGAAAATGCAGAAATGCTTAAAAAAAACAAATCAAGAAATACTTCCCTTTAGTGGAACAGGAACTATAGGACAGAAACTACACACCAGTGTAAAGAGGTCAAGGTCAGACTCCACCTTAGCTCGTAGTGCGAATGCTATCAATGCATTGAAAGGGACAAAATCACGTTTAACCACAGCATTGAATGCTAGTCGTCTACTGACCTACCAAGATCTCAGTAGCTGCATTCTGTGCGTTGATCACAGCTACTGATCACAGCTACTTGACAGCGACGACCAGGGTTGGATTAACCCCACAAGGGCCCCTGGGCCGGTACATTTTTTGGGGCCCCCCTAGCGCGCGTGTGCGCAGAATTTTCGAGTTTTTGTGTTTTTATCATTTTTTTTATCTAAATTTAACAAAATCAATGGCCAATGAAGGTCCCCAGGAGCTTTTTTCAGGGCCTCAAACCCATTACAGGGCTTTACATTTTCCGAGAAAATTTGGCCCTGGCGACGACGTGCGTTTGTCAACTGACTTACATGGCCATTTATATATATATATGTCATTATGACATGACATTCCATATGTTGATCCTTCCTCTTCGATGTCTCCCTTTTGACTGATACCTGTCCATTTAATTAAACTCTAGACGGGCCTGCCCCAAAGCTATTCGTGCAGCCGCGCCTGGCAGCCGGCGAGGTCACTTCTCACCCTCAGGTGTCTTACTGGTATCAAAACCTGTACACTCAAGACACGCTCCATATATGGCCCTTTAGGGCGAGGTCACTTCTCATCCTCAGTCGTCTTACTGTACATGTTTTCCCTTTTGTACCTATCCGTGTAGCCTATATGATGATTTTTGCATAGAAGTGTATATTTGTTTTTTGTTTGTCTTTAAATGTTTTGATGAATTGAAAATGAACCATTAACCGTAAACAAGTCTTAGTGCTTTTTCTGGTTTTATCCTCTTAGCAGATTTTGTATTGACCTGTACTTTCCTTGAACTGTACCCAATCTGCAAACTGTTAATTAAACAATTTCCAATCAATCAATCAATCAATCAATCAATCAATCAATCAATCAAAAATAACCTTGAGTCACCTGTTTGGAGCTGCTGGTCAGTGAGTTTGGACAGAGTCATCATTGAGAGACAGAGGAGTTCATCACTGGTACGGCCCTTTCTGAAACCAGTCCCTTGACTTGAAGTGCTCTCGGGAGGTTCCCTCGTCAGAAAGTGCCCCTCCAGCTGAATCAAGTTCCCTTGATTAGGGTGCTGGGTATAAAAAAAACTGTTTGGAAAGACACTCGCCCTCCTTGTGCAGAAACAGGAAACAGACACCATTCGTTGCCATGGTTACCATCATGCAATTGTGTTACCTGTTATTTTGTTTGTACAGTTATATTGCATTGCATCGTGTATGTTTGTGTGACATGTGGATTTCATTAATATGGAAAAAGGAAATACAGCATGACTGTCAAAAATGACATGTCATATACATACATGGTGTTTATAAATCATTGTGTTAAAAGTTGTTTTGTTTGTGTGGTTTCATAACTTTCATTTATAGTTTTTTTCACGGTGGGGTAAATAAAGAGCCCTTGTGAACATCAGTTGGAGTGTTGTCTATTTTGCATCAGATGAAGATTGTTTAGGAGGAGTTTATTTATCATTTATTTGTGGTGGTACTTACATTTGTAGGTCGCGGTTTCCATGCGGACAGAGAACAGGGCTGCACAAGGCAATCGAGTCTAGATCGGCACAGACTCGCTCTTGATGGCTTTATAAGCCACTTCCACTCAAGGCTGCTTGGTTTCGGACGACACTTAATATGGCGCAGCCTCACGTGAACGCGCATATCGAGGGCAAGTGTGTAGAGCGAGTGGCGAGGAGCTGGTTTCAGAAAGGGGGTTAGGCCCAATCCCAATCCACTCCCTTGCTGTCATAACCCGGCCCGTTGGGCCATGACAAATGGAGGAGGACGCAGTAACAGTGTTCAAATAACAATACTTTATTCACAAAAAGGTAACTAATACTATAAAAGGTCAAATAATGCTTACAGAATGTATGAGATGTGGAAGTCAGTGAGATCAGTGGTGTCAGTGTGGATGTGTGGATAGTATGGTGAATGGGTGTTGTAGTGTGCAAATCAAACAGGTAAGGGAAAGAAACAGAAGGGTGCTGTCATCTGGAGAGGGGAACGATAATGGCTGGCAAGCCCTCTTTTATAGGAGGTTCCAGGAGCACTGGACAGGTGCTCCTAATACACCTAATGAGTCTGTAAGTGGGCCGACGCCCACATGATCTGTGAGAGAAACACACACACAGGGCAGTACCATATACACAGCATAGGCCCTGTAGGCCAGGCCAAGGGGCCGTGACACCCTCCCCCTTCAAAATGAGGGACCATAAGGGACCGAGTTGGTCTAAACCTTAACTTAACAACAAATTTAATCAAATAAATCAAGAAGAACATATAATGAAAATTTTAAAGTGAATTTAAATCCAACTTGCCGCCAAACTACTTTCGTTCCAACCAATCCTGTCCACAACCAGCACACCCGCTTCCCCCCCTCAGCAACCAAGATTTACCATGGATTCCTGGAGCATCTAAGAGGAGTGGAGCAGGAGGCAGGAGCAGACAGAAAAAGGAGGAGCAGAAGATGGGACAAGAGAAACACAAGTTATATTTTTGCCTCCAGTTTAAGGCACTCTGGAAAGGGCATCTGCCACAACATTTTCTACCCCCTTAATGTATCTGATTTCCAGCCAATAAGACTGCAACATTAGGGACCAGCGAATTAATCTCTGATTGGGACATTGCAATGAATTTAGAAAAGTTAGTGGGTTATGGTCAGTGTAGACCACCACAGGCGCAGCCCCAGACACTACATAGACATCAAAATGTTTCAATGCCCATATTAAAGCCAGAGCCTCCTTTTCTATAGTGGAATAATTCAACTGGTAGGAGTTAAACTTTCTTGAGAAAAAGCTCACGGGTTTGTCGAATCCCAAGTCGTCTGTCTGTAATAAAACCCCACCAGTACCCACGTGACTAGCATCCACCTGTAGAGTGAATGGACGGTCAAAACGAGGTGCTGCAAGGACAGGAGCAGAACATAACAGACCCTTGATAGATTCAAATGCTTTTTTACATTCGTCAGACCAAATGTATTCAACACTAGACTTTAACAGATTAGTGAGGGGAGCCACAACAGTAGAGAAATTACGACAGAAACATCTGTAATACCCTACTAGACCAAGGAACCGCAGCAACTCTTTTTTTGTGGATGGAGCTGGGTACTGTGCAACTGCACTCACTTTTGCCACAACTGGGCGAACCTGACCCTGTCCAACCACTCGACCAAGGTAGGTCACTGTGGCCTTGGCAAATTCACACTTTGCCAGGTTCACAGTGAGACCAGCCTCGGCCAGGCGCCTGAATAGAGCGTGAATGCGTTCCACATGTTGAGACCATGAGTCCGAAAACACAACGACGTCATCTAGGTAGACCGTACAACCCTCAAGATCTCCCAGCACACATGTCATGAGTCGCTGAAATGTCGCAGGTGCGTTCCGCAACCCAAATGGCATTACTTTGTAGGAAAACAGACCTTTTGGAGTTATAAAGGCAGAAATTTCCTGCGCCCGCTTGGACAAAGGCACTTGCCAATATCCTTTAAGTAGATCAAATTTGCTTACAAACTTGGCATGTCCAATTTCATCTACACAATCTTCCATACGAGGAAGAGGAAATGAGTCTGGTTTAGTGACAGCATTTACTTTTCGAAAATCTGTGCAAAACCTGAAAGTGTTATCAGATTTCGGAACAAGGAGACAAGGCGACGCCCAGCTCGATGCAGACGGCTCAGCTATACAGTTTTCCAGCATGTATTTGATCTCGGCATCTAGATGCTTCCGTTTCTCAACATTTACTCTGTAAAATCTCTGCCGGATAGGGAGAGCACCTTCGACCTCAATGTCATGCTCAATCAGATGAGTTTGACCAGGGGTATCATTGAACAGGCATGGGAAAGCCCGGATAACCTCAGTCAAATCTGCTCTCTCTTTCCCAGGCAAATGATGTAACAAAGCATCCAGATTACCGAGTGTCTCAGAGTTTCTCAACCGACCTTGTAACAAGGCTGGGTCAACAGCAGGCAAACCGTCTTCTTCCTCCTCCTCAACCGAATGAGGAGAAGTGATCACCGACACTCTACTTGCTAAACACGCAGCATGAACGTCATCCACCTTAGACTGTACATCAGGCGAAGTGGACGCACGATCATGATACGGCTTTAACAAGTTAACATGACACAGTTGAGTGGATTTCCTCCGCAGAGGAGTGGAAATCGTATAGTTCAAGTCAGAAATTTTCTTGACTACAGTATAAGGACCTGAAAATTTGGCTTGGAATGGCGAGCCTATGATTGGCAACAATGCCAAAACACGATCGCCAGGGCTGAAAACCCTCAGCTCTGTGCGCCTGTCATAAAGTTTCTTCATCTTGCTTTGGGCACACTCCAACTTTTCTCTAGCTAGCTCTGCAGCTGCATAAAGTCGACGCCGGAAACCATTGACATAGTCTAGCAGGTTGCGAGGAGCTTCAACACCTTTCCACTGGTCACTCAAAATGGCTAAAGGCCCCCGTACAGTGTGGCCAAAAACCAAGTCATTTGGGCTAAACCCAGTGCTCTCCTGTGTAACCTCCCTGGCTGCAAGCATCAACCAAGGCAAACCTTCCTCCCAATCCCCCTCCATTTGTGTGCAATAGGCACGCAGCAATGACTTCAATGTCTGATGGAACCGCTCCAATGCACCTTGGCTCTGCGCATGATAAGCAGAGGCCAGATTGTGTTTGACATTAAGCTGCTTCAATACCTGTGAGAAGAGATGAGAGGTGAAATTGCTCCCCCTGTCACTCTGGATGACCTTGGGAATGCCGAAAATAGAAATGAACTGTGACAAGGCCCTCACAACTGACCTAGCCGTAATGGTGCGTAATGGATAGGCTGCAGGGTAACGAGTACTTTGACACATTGCAGTGAGAAGATATACTGCACCAGATTTAGAGCGAGGAAGTGGGCCCACACAGTCAATGATCAAATGCTCAAAGGGTTTACTGATAGCTGGAATTGGCAACAGAGGAGCAGGTTTGAGGATCTGATTTGGTTTACTTGTTAACTGGCATGTGTGGCAAGTCTTGACATGCGCCGCCACATCTCGCTTCAAACGCGGCCAGTAAAAATGCCTCAGCACCCGATCATAAGTTTTCCGGACACCAAGATGCCCTGACCCCTCATGTGCCAATTTCAAAACAGAGTCACGAAAGTTAGCTGGCAGCACAATTTGGAGAATGGGATCACCCACGAAACCCTCACCATGTGGGACCCACTTCCTTACCAGCAACCCATCCTGAAGGAAGTAGCCACGGGCACTGCTCTCTATCTCCGCATCAGTAACCACCTGATCCAGCAGACATTTGAGTGAGAGATCAGCCTGCTGCTCCACCCTCAGGTCATCCTGTGAGACTGACAAAGGAAAGTCAGCTAAGGAAAACATTGGTCCTGAAACTACATTTTTGTTCTTTCCTAAGGTACTTGCATTTTCATCAGACTGTGCACGCGCCATAGCGCGTGTCACTGCACAAGCTGTGAACACTTCAGGAAACTCAGTTTCATCTTCATCAGGTTGAATTCTTACCAATGGCACTGAATCCACTATTAAAGGTGGTGGTACATCCGCCCACACACGTGCCCCAGCCAAACCATTACCCAGGATGACATTTACCCCTGCCACAGGTAAAGCGGGACGCACTGCCACGCCTGTCAGACCCTGGAAGAAATCGGAATATAGCATGACGTTGTGAACAGGCACATGGAGGACAGTTAAACCCATCCCCAAAACAGGAATAGAGGACTCTGTAGCACTTTCTGCATTAAATGGCAACACTGATGCTGGCCATTGACGAACCTCGGCTACTCGCTCAAACATGGAAAAGAAAGTCTCTGGGTCCTTTTCATTAAATTTGGGCACAAGGCGCAAATTGCTGAAAATGTCAAAATCATGGGCTTGAGAACCCAAGGCCGTTGGCCTACCACCGGACACCCCAACATGGTCAGCTGACAGTTTGCCTTCTTTTATTAACTCAAGTTTGCTTTTTTCCACCTCAATCCTAGACTGCTCTACCCGCAGCCTTTCAACCTGGATCTCTGACTCTGACTTCAGCCTCTGCTGCTCTGTCCGCAGCGTAAGCTGCTCTGTCTGCAGAATAATCAACTCTTTCTGTTGCTCAAATGTGAGAAGCTGACTAGTGGGTAGTTTAGGCTCACTAACCACTACCTCAGGGGACTCTTCTAGGATCCCCAGGTCTATCAGATTGGCAATCAAAATTGATTTTATTTTAGTCTCCCTTATCCTTCTGTCATGAATCTCAATTTTGTAATAATCCGCCACTCTAAGCAGCTGGTCCTTACCCAAACTACTTAGAGTTGCATCACATGGAGTCTCAAAAAAAACTTCAGCAGTAGCCATTTTTCAAGGCAAAAAACTAGACGTGACAGTTTTTTTTTTTTTTTTTACACCACTCTACAAAGTAGCTTTTTTTTTTTTTTTTTTTTAATGAATTAATTTGTTTTTTAAATAGAAAACAAAATTCCCAATCGGAACAAACGTTCCCTCCCTGCCAATTTAGGACAGGTGAAACAGGTGCGCCTACAGGAGCGGTGTTCCCCCTACCTAAACTGCCTAACCAAAAACCAAACTACCATAACTTGCCCTAGTCTTCAGTGGGCCTCCCGAGTTCCCCTGCCAACACTGGGCATCTCAGGGGTACCACCCTATCCCAGCTTGTGTGGGACAGCAATCTATCAAACCCAAAAAAACACAAAGAAATCAAACAAACGAATCCCATATGGGGGAACGCCGCTGACCTATGTGGGTGGGGAACACCTCCCCTCAGATTGTCTAGACACACCTGCCCCACTTGCCCTAATTACCACAATAAGTGGCAACTAAATGACAGCACAAAACAAAATTTAAATAATTGTATTTAACAAAACAGATAAATCAATTACTCAAAAATGTTAACAAAACAAAATGTTAATTAAACAAATTGACCCTCAAATTAATCAAAACAAGTTGTCATTCAAAACAACTTGTTAACCAAACATTTCTAAACAAATTGTAATTTAAACAAGGTGTTACCCAATTAGCTAATTAGTCACTCAAACAAATTGTTATTCAAACACCACCATGCACCTCCTCAAAAATGCTGTGACTTAAATTGCCAAAGTAGGCTTCAAACAACAGGAAATTTTCTTTTACCTGTTCGTAGAGTCACAGCCAACCCGAGTTGCTTTAAGTGGCCGCGAGCCCCCAATTTGTCATAACCCGGCCCGTTGGGCCATGACAAATGGAGGAGGACGCAGTAACAGTGTTCAAATAACAATACTTTATTCACAAAAAGGTAACTAATACTATAAAAGGTCAAATAATGCTTACAGAATGTATGAGATGTGGAAGTCAGTGAGATCAGTGGTGTCAGTGTGGATGTGTGGATAGTATGGTGAATGGGTGTTGTAGTGTGCAAATCAAACAGGTAAGGGAAAGAAACAGAAGGGTGCTGTCATCTGGAGAGGGGAACGATAATGGCTGGCAAGCCCTCTTTTATAGGAGGTTCCAGGAGCACTGGACAGGTGCTCCTAATACACCTAATGAGTCTGTAAGTGGGCCGACGCCCACATGATCTGTGAGAGAAACACACACACAGGGCAGTACCATATACACAGCATAGGCCCTGTAGGCCAGGCCAAGGGGCCGTGACACTTGCTGACTCAATGAGCCCTCACTGACTTAGCTGCGCGTTCATGTGAAGTATGCGAGGGCTTGAGGGATGTCCCATTTGAAATCGGTAAGTCAGTGAGGGCTCAGCCCCGCCCCTTTATGTGCCCTTTGCCAAAGTCAGCATCGATGCTGACTTTGGCAAAGAAATTACCCACAGTTCATAGCGTTACCAGGGGAATGAGGGGGATCCTCCGAACGTCAATCATTTAAGTATGCAAATGAGTTATGTATCGCGGTTAGAATGTCAACAAACACAATAGTGCTTTCTCACTGTTCTCAAAGGGAGACGGAATGGAAGGATAGGCTATATATTTAATAATAACAATAATAATAAGGGAAACATGATGAGAAATGACTAATGAGCAAAGTAAAATAATATGGAAATGCAATTTATAAGTGTATTTATGAAACTAATAATAAAACAATCATCTTAAATACTAAAATAGACATGACAGACATGTATAAATAGGCCACGCATGTAGGCACTGGCTGTGAATAAGGACAGTTTGTATAAAGTGATGCAAAGTGTCATGAATGGCGGACTCATCTTCAAAGTGCTGTCCCATTCCTTTCACAACAATTTGGAGCCCTTGCAGCATCTCACCCTCAAGCACTTACTGCTGACGTCACTAAAGTCAATGAGGGTTCAGGGCGAATACGAGACGGCTCGCCCCTTTTCCAACTCGCCCAAAGCGGCGAAGATCGGTCGCCTCAACGGGAAGAGCGGTCGCCCCAACGGGAAGAGCGGTCGCCCCAACGCACGGAGAATTCGCCCCGAAAAGTCCGGAGAATTCGCCCCCAAAAGTCCGGAGAAGTCGTCCCAACAAAGAGAGAGAGAGATTTTTACATGTAGCTGTTATGTCTCACTGACAGCTGTTTGATTGTGCTGCGCTCTTGCATATTCCTGTGTTGTTTGTGATGATTGGGGGGATTATCTACTTTTAAACAGAGAGAGAGAGGGGGGTTTATGGTGAGAGTGGAGGGGGCCCAAGGAGGGTCATCAGCCTCTTTTGTTTGAGTGTGCTGGGTCGTAAACAACTTGTTGTTTCACCTTAATACTGTGAGTAGGCTATTACAAATACATTGAAATACATTGAAATGTATTGTAGGCTATTATCTGTATATTATGCTATAAGTCTAAAAGGGGCCAGCTATGGGATATAGTAAATCTAAAAAATACATGTCAACTTAAGTGTTTTAACCCATTTAGGACTGAGACCAGATTCTTCCAGATTCCTCCAGATTCTTACGCTCTCAATAGTTACATTAATTGATTGAACTTGTAATAACTTGTTGTTTGTAAATGCTATGGGCTATAGTAAATCCTTGAAATACATTGAAATAACCTGATATTTATGCTGCATTGATTTATATTTGTATTGATTTATATTGATATTTATAAATAAACATCTGGGTTACTTAATTTACAATTTGTCATACACATGTCTACATTAACTATAACTATGTAGCTATGTAGTCATGTAGTCTAAGGTTTTAAATCCCTGTAATCTATAGGACTCTATGGACCTGTATTGAGGTTGGAGTATTTGCATTCTGTAGGCTACATTCCAGGCCATCATTGATTCATTGACTTAATTCATGGGATTCTGTTCTACAGAATGGCCCATCATCAAAGGTGTCTGGCAGGCAATTTTAGGTAAGTGGGAAGCAACAAGAACTTGACACACACACAGCATACAATAACATAAGGGCAGAGATAAATCAAAGTTGTATTGTATTGTATGTAGTTCATGTACTTCCATGAAGTACAAAATAATACAATTTTATGTAAGTGGGAAGCAACAAGAACTGTAGTGCCACCTGCTGAAAATAACTTGACACACACACAGCATACAATAACATAAGGGCAGAGATAAATCAAAGTTGTATTGTATGTAGTTCATGTACTTCCATGAAGTACAACATAATACAATTTTATGTAAGTCGGAAGCAACAAGAACTTTAGTGCCACCTGTCTGAAAGATTCCACGTAAATTGCACTCTGCCTTCATGATTTGAGTCATTTTCAAAAATCCACCTGTTGGTGGCACTGTAAGTCTGTGAAAGATTTCACAGGCTCCAGGTCCCCAGCTAAATCTTTAACTCTAACGTTTTTTAAACAATGAAATAAGCAACTCCATACCATGACATGCAAAAACGAATGTTACTGGATAACATTATGTAAACATGAGTACATATGGCTGTGGCCCAAGTTTAACATAATGGTAGTACAACAACAACAACAACAACTAATTTCAGTAATGGAGGAATGGAACACCTTTCCAGAATGGAATGTCAAGTACTGTACTTGGAATGGAATTTCCAGAACAATGGAGGGGAGTAAAGCCATTCATTATCCATGCATAATTTCCATTTGACCAACAACAAACTGGTTCTAAATGTTCTCCTTTGACAAACAATGTTCTAATATGAGAAATAAGGTAAAATAAACATGAAATAAACACGGGGCGAGATATCCGTGCGTTGGGGCGAGATATCCACGCTGTGGGGCGAGCTGTCCACACTATGGGGGCGGGCTCTCCACGGCTCGGAGCGAGCCGTCATCACTTTTCGAAATTCTGTGGCGAGCCGTCTTCACTTTTCGAAATTCTGTGGCGAGCCGTCTTCACTTTTCGCGAGGGCGAGTTGGAAAAGGGGCGAGTCGTCTCGGTACCCCACAGTGTACTGACGTGATTTCCTGCAAGACGCCATTATCTGATGGATCTTGCAAAGAGACCACACGTTTCTGTTGTTCATTCTTGTGTCCTGTATTCCAGGTTAGTTATGACCTCAAAACCCCTGTATTTGCAACACAAATAATTCCGTGAGGAAGAGAATTCACAAAGATGATGACGTTTGGTGTTGATTTAATGACTTTGTGAAGTAATGCAATGTGGGTTCCTGCACAGTTTATTGTATTATTATTTTTGAAACAGCTGTGTAAGTTCTGTCAACAGAAAAGAGTCAGAATGTGTGTATAATTATCTCATTTTTGTATTTGAATGTAAGACTGTGAATATGTGTTTAGTATGGCCCAGTTCAGTGTTAGTTGAATGAGCTCTAGGCCTAGTACTGTCTACTTTCTGCTAGCACTTTAGCAGTGCAGCTAGCCACACATGTGCCTTGCCAAAACAATGCAGTGACTGCAATGATATTTATACTGCAATGGTATTATTGTTGAGTATATAGTATTATACTGTAAAGTAAAAAGAGATATGAAGAGAAGATATGGGTTATGCTGTAGAAGAACAATGGTGTTATGGAATGTGAATTTATTGCAATGACAACATGAATGTTAAATTGTATGATTATTGTTGAAAAGACAAAATATGAACATTGAATGTACAATAGAAAAATAGAAAAGAAAGAAAGACAGAAAACAGTTTGTGAGTAAATAAATTATCTGATGGATCTTGCAAAGAGACGACACGTTTCTGTTGTTCATTCTTGTGTCCTGTATTCCAGGGTAATCATATAAACTGCACCTCGGGTACCCAAACCTGGGACCTGTAACAACAGCACTCCATGTTTACGCACATACAGACAGACAGAATATTCTGTAGTGTGTTCTGTAGTGTTTTTATGTGTTTCCTTAAGCAATTAGCGATTAATGTACTACTCGTCCTCATCATTCGACCATGTCTATCCACGGTAACGGGACATCTTTGCGCTTGTAAAATATGCCTTCTCCATCTCCAACTGTGTTTTCTCATCATTCAAATACAAGAGTTAATGTTGGCCTGTGGAGGGCAGCAGCATTAAGGGCCTTGCGAACGGGGAGCGATAAAATGCGCCTATAGTTCATTTTCAATGAGACCTGCATTTTTGCACGGAGCAGTCGTGGTGCACGACAACGCAAGCGTATTTACGTGAGCGCGGTCCCGTGAATTTGTTGCGCCTGTGCTCGTTACGTGCACACGCCCGTGACTCACCAGACCTGGATTCTGTTTAGCTTTTTTTTTTACGCTTGCGTTCCTCGCTCCCTGTTTGCAAGGCCCTTTACGCTTCAGTGTACAAGGTGCTGCCACACTTACTAAAGAGCCGCGGACGTTCTCGGCTGTCCGCAGCTGTCCCTGGAAGGAAAGATACATGCCCAATTGAGACCAAGGAAGCTGAACGCGGAAGTGTTGGCTGCATATAGCATAGATATTAAAAAAAAAAAATGCCTCAGTGTGTTGACAATTTTGACATAATTTACACTGGTACGCCGGAAGAGTGGACGGTACACTACGTCACGCTGCCACTCAAGTGACTACTGGCCAATCACAGCGCATCTTTTCCGGGACTTATCAGACCCGAACATGCGTTCTGTGACACACACTCATGCTTCCGCGGGGCTTCGCAAGGAATCTCGGGAATGTTTTGCCCTCCCTTGAGCACATACTGTACACTCCATATACTGTGCTTACAGTATATCTATGCTGTCGGGAGGAAACCGCATAACTCCACTGTTCATTTTTCAGGAAATTAAAAATATACATTTTTCAGGAAATTAAGAAAACCATATATTTTTAAAACAAAGCAATACAGCCTCATCAAAGTTGGTGGAAGCTGTATTGCTGGAGGTGGTGGAGCTTTAGCAGACATTTTGAGGGTCCAATGGAGTTAAAAGGTTTTGTCCAAAGCACTTTTTACTACTTTCCATTCAAATCAAATCATATTTTATTTATAGAGCACATTTACAAAGACCAGAAGGTCAACCAAAGTGCTGTACATGAACATATAACAAGCATACAATCAACACAAACAATATAGTAAAACAACATTGAAGCAACACAAGTATTTAGACAGGGTAACTAGGTCAAACAACATTGAATGCCAGGGAGAAAAGATGTGTTTTAAGCAAAGATTTAAAAGCCTCTAAGGAGCGGGCAGACTTAATGTATAGGGGTAAACAGTTCCAGAGTTTGGGGCCGGCCACTGAAAAAGCACGGTCGCCTCTGGACCTGTAATTAGAATTTGGCACGGTCAGGAGCCGCTGGTCAGCTGACCTCAGGGCCCTGGCTGGGGAGTATGGGTCCATTAGGACCGATAGATACAGGGGGGCCAAGCCATTAAGGGCTTTAAAAACAAATAATAAAATCTTAAAATCAATTCGGAATTTAACAGGTAGCCAGTGGAGTGAGGCAAGGATAGGAGTGATATGATCACGCCTCCTCGTACCAGTGAGGAGGCGAGCGGCGCCATTTTGTACAAGCTGCAGGCGTCTAAGGGCAGACTGGTCCATGCCTATATATAGCGCATTACAATAATCGAGCCTAGAAAAAATAAAGGCATGGATGACCCTCTCAAGGTCAGGTCGGGAGAGATAGCCCTTAATCCTGGACACGAGCCTAAATTGATCAAAACTAGTTTTAATCACAGAGCTAATCTGTTTATTACATTTAAGATTATTATCAAAAATCACACCCAGATTTTTTATCGATGAGTGGATGTTAGCACTGAGGGGTCCTAAGGTGGCAAGGGAAGGGGACTGTTGACCCAAAATAATGACCTCAGTCTTACTCTCGTTGAGGGTGAGAAAATTATTGTGCATCCAACTTTTAATGTTGGTTCAATATTTTCGAAACAACACACAGACGTAAAAGGTGTTCAATAGCACCGATTTATTTGATTTGATTAAAAAAATCAAAAATGGAGTTATGAGGTTTCCTCCCGACAGCAACGTTACCGTGCTCTGTGTGTATAAGCTACTAACGTTGATAACGTTGCCAGCAAAGCTCGACCTTGTGGATGCATGGTTGTATGCACGTAGCTGCGTGAGCTGAGCTATGATTGGTGTAGCAGTATCAACTGAGCCCATACTGCAAAAATTACGTTCACGTAATTCTTCAACAGAAAATGCCAACACATTTTCATAGTCGGATGCCTTCGGAAAAGGCGTTACGAATCTAATTGTTTGAAGCCCCTTGCCCCCTTCTCAATTCACTTAGAGATTGAAAAAAGCAATGTGACCGCTCCCAGCAACAGATAGAGGTAATCTATTCTAATTATGTTGCATGGTGCTTAAAGGTTGCTAAAATGCCAACAGCTATGATAGTTGTTTTGCCTGCAGCTTGTTTGTGACATTTGAGTGATAACTGGCTATACCTTTTATTATTTCAGTGTGAAAGCTGATTGTGTGTTGATTTGACCCCTAGACAACACCTGCGTGTGTTCACACCCACCGCGGCATGGACAACAACATTTTGTTTGATTTTCTGTCCAGGTGCTGAACACTGATGAGTAAAACAAACCATTATGACCGTAGAGTCTGGTGGTAATGGTGTAGTGCCCGAAGCCCTATACTTCTGGCACAACAGGTTACTGACGGCTGGGAGGTTGTTCAGACGTGTGCTCTCTATTAACTGCAGACCAAACGTTTTGTTGAGTTGATAAATTATATTTATTCTCACCGTTGTCCTATACTTCAGTAATGAATACATAAATAAACCGTCAAACACAGATTATAGTCAGACCACAGCTCCTCCAACACAGTTTAAAACAGTGTGCCTCTGCCTGTCAGCAACACCTGTGCTCAATCAGGGACTAGGCTTAAATACCCTGGGTAACCATGGCAACTTTGGCCTCGCCCATGCCCTGCTGTGATGTCTTCAATATATATACCATTTAAAATCAGTAGACATCGTATGGCTCTTACAAATGGTTATAGGATGTGATGGGCTTCAGTTATGGGAGACATTTTACATTTTCTAAATAGCAGTTAACTTGTATTTGCTTATACCACTATAGATTCTAGGGCCTATAGAAACATGTAACACACTGGCCGAAATAGAGGCCAATTAGTAGGCTTAACATTAAAAGGACCTTTGTTTAATCCATTCAGGCCTGACGTCGAAATTTAAAAAAAAAAGTTTTCTAAATCATGACAATTTTCGGAAAGATTTGAGGCACATTTTAACGATTTTTCAAAAATAGCAGACCTACAAGTTCATAGCGCGCCACTCGGTGGCGCGCTATGAGCTTGTAGATCTGCTATTTTTCAATAGCTAAATTATAACAATGTTTAAAACACCAAAAGGGGTTCCCGCCCCAAAATGGGTTAATGGTTAATGTGGTTAAACGCTAACGTGACATGGATGCGTTCCAGGTCTCAATGGATTAACAGAGCTTTGAAAACTGGGTAGGAGGGTCAGCAATGACACCATGAATTGCAAAAGTTTTATTTCACATTGACAAAATACAGATTATGCCACTGCAATACAACTGGTCAATAGAACACATCTGCACTGCAAAAGAGCACACACAAATGGTTCACTATTATGCCCAGACATAGCATCAAAGTATGGGAACAAATAATATTATATAAATACAGTGGTTTCAAATATAGGACTACACACCATTCGTTATACACAAAACAATCTGACTGCATTAAGTGGCTTAAAATCATTGACAAGTATTTCAAAAGAACAATCAGAGATTACGAGCACGAAATATTAAACATCCTTACCACAGGACGAGGAGAGTGGAGCGCACCTTAATGGGAGAATTCTGCCCCACAAGCTATACATTACATCGTTTTTTAACCCCATTTAAGAGTACAGCAATACATTTAGCTATTAAAACTTACCATGGGTGATGCTGGATCACACTCTGCCCGCCTGTGCAAAATCTGCAAACAATCTTTGTTGAATGACGCACGCACGCACATACCTGCAAACACACACGCGCGCACACACTCACACAGTGCCTGCACTATTGTGTGGATCATGGTATATGATATGATCATATGATGATATTATGCAAGAGTGCCATAGAATACTGTGGAAAAGAAGGTAACTCAGATAATGTGGAGTGACAAGGTTCATCTGCCTTTCATTTTCCCCACAGCTTCACTTGACACTCCATAATTGCCTCACTATAGCTATAGGCCTGTCACAATTAATACATAATCGTGTAATCACAATTATTTGAGTAATCATAAATTATTTTGTGGAAATAGCCGATCTACAAGCTCATCGGCTATTCCCTCTATTCATGGTGTCTGCTGTCTGGAAGAAACCAAGTGGAGTTTGTTGTCGAAGCACATTTTAATACTTTTCTTTGGTTCAATAGGTTTTTAACCAACACACAGACGTAAAGGGTGTTCAATAGCACTGATTTATATATATATAAATAAAGAAAGAAAAACAAACCGGCTAAACGGGTGAAGTTAGCTGGTTTGTCAGATAGTTTGAGGATCCAATGGAGTTAGGAGGTTTTCGCCTATTCCGCCTAATCACTTTTAAATACTTTCCATTGATCAAATATTTTTTTAACCAACACACACAAGGGTAACGGCTAAAGGTTGTTCAATAGCATTTATTTATGGGGAAATAAATAAATACATTAACTAAATAAAAACCTCAACAATGGACTTAGGTGGTTTCTTCCGGACAGCAACAATATATTATTTGAAGTTTGAAGTTTTTCAATTATGTAAGTTATTTGTCATCATATCTGCCCTGTGCAACTTTGGTTTTCAAAAGCCTAAAAGCCAAACATAAATGTAACCTTTATTCCTAGGCTATAATGAATAAAATCATTCGTCGCAATTATTTCAGCGACAATTAATCGCCAAGTAAAATGTCATCATCGTGACAGCTGAGCCATAGCTCTGCCTCTGGTGTAACTAATTATTTGTGGTGGTCCAACTTGAACTTGGAACGTCTCGGAATCCCCCAGGAGGAAGTCACTAATGTTGCTCTGGAGAGGGAAGTCTGGAACACTGTTGCCCCGCGACCCGACTGCGGGTCGGTTGAAGATTGATGGTCCAATTTGTCCACTACATCTCAGAGGCAAGTTACCAGTTACTTGGGAAAAGGTTTATAGAAGCCACATTTTATCTATACTGGACTATGAGGACATAACCTATTGTCATACAGCTGCTCCCGCACTCAAGCCTCTGGACTCCACTCAGTTCTGAGGTGTATTATTGTATAATAAATAATATTATATTGGTGACAACTACTGTACCACACAGGTACAACAGTATCAGAAACTTATAGTAGCATTTTAACTCACTCATGTGATTGGCTATAGGCCTTCTGGTTCCTTTTGCCAACTCTGAACTTGTAAAGGCTGCATTCAGCATTGGTGCACCTGATTCTTGGAATCCCTAGCAACAAGAACTTAAACGTAACACCACCCTTAGGAACTTACTCAATAAACGTGCATTACTTGTTTTAACTGATTGCTAAACATGTAACTGATTGTTGTTAACTTATTGTTGTTTCTGTTCGCCGCACAGCCCTGTCCTCCAGCCTCAATGTGCCCTGCTTTACAAACACCTAACATTTTAACAATCATCTTAATTTAATTAATTTTGCGTCAAAAACGAATCATCTTCCCGCCGATCACGTGTCACCAGTGAAATGCATGTTGGGAGGGACACAGATTAATCTATGGGTCACACTTTTCCGTACAACATTCCCCTTGCCTTCTCCAACGCACCTCCCCTTTATTACACAGCCCCCTGGCAGGCATCGGACCGACCCACACAGGGAAAACATCTCCGGTGGCCGGCGCATACAACAGTTATTTGACACCTTTGTAATGTTCGCACGTCAGTCGACAGAACTTCCCAGACGCGGGGGAATCTTTGGTGAAACATTGCGGCCAACGTGGGGGGTGCATGGCAGACAGGCACCTGAAAGCCTGCACTGACAGTTGGACGGGGGAATTAGCAGCCAACGTTAACATTACGCACGTTAATGTGAACCCATGCGCTGTTTCGAGACTACACTGTCCGCCCCCTCCTCAACCACCTCCTTCGCCGTGCCATACAAATAGGCTACATGCAGTTACGTGCAGTTACGGGTTACATTACTGTGCACTTTTATATCTGTTGGATCATATCAATAATATAATCCACCACTCGACAGGAGGGGAAGACAGATCCTGTGCCGTCGGAAAAATACAATGATAAAATACATGCAGACAGATGCAATGACCAAAGTTTGGCACAAGCCCAGTGGCTGCCTGTCGACACCACTTGAGTAAAGATGGCAAGAGATTCACAGATTCACAACAGATTCGCTCTTCCGGTCTCAATAGCTCAGGAACAAAACATTCCTAAATCACAAATAACATCTCATTCTTATCCTGATTAGATAAAGAACAAACTACAACTTGATTTGAAGCCCAAAAAGCCAACCTCTGAGTTGGCCTCACCCCCCGAACCCACCTCACCCCTGCCCACTTTGACAAGCTGGAATGGCTTAGGGTCGACGACAGAGTACAGCATCTTGCAATGGGTCTGGTCCACAAGATTCGATACACCACCAAGATACCCATGTACCTGTCTAGATACTTCCTTAATGTTAACAAAGTCCACACCCACAACACCAGAGGAAGTGCAACGAACCATGTACAACCCAGATTCGGCACAAACAAGGGACTAAATTATTTTCGCTCCTATGCCACCAAAATGTGGAACGCCCTACCAACAGTCATTAAGACATGCAAATCCCTTGACTCCTTCAAAACCGCTCTCAAAGGGCACCTACGGACGGCTGCAATTCGAAACTGGCCTCCGTAAAATCTGAATCCCCCCCACCGCCCACCCCCTTTTCCCCTCACTATATATGTTTCTTTTCCCTTTTTACCTCCCTTATGATGAACTCCTGTTCTGTTCTTTGACTATATAGAAGTGTCTATTTGTACGTCTCTAAATGTTTTGATGAATTGAACAAGGTGGACTGGTAAACAAGTGTAATGCTTAATTGGGTCGTCCACTCACAGTTAACAGTCTTTGTATTGAGTTTGTGCTTGAAATGTACTGTAATTCTGCAAACTGTTAATACATATTTCAATCAATCAATCAATCAATCAATAATAGCTTATATGGATCTCTATGGGCAGCAGACGGTTAGCTGAGCGGTTAGGGACCGTCTACAAAGTGCAACACCGAAAGTGAAAATATTCAATAACTTTATTTATATGCAGAATATTACCACCAAATTTATACACACATCAATGGTGTACTTATGATTGTACTATACAGCATTTATTTGCGGAAGAAAAGTTTAATTTACATAGGCCTATACATTTATTTTATTAGTGAATACATTTTTCCCATTGACTTGAATAGGAAAATCTAAAACTCAATTTGATGTACTTTTCTCTCGGAATTTGTATGGCCTACAGTCCACTTGCCCCCGAAAAGTGTGAAAGAAAAGTTTAATTTATATAGGCCTACATTTATTTTATTAGTGAATACATTTTTTCCCATTGACTTGAATAGCCCCCCCCCCCCCCCCCCCCCCCCCTATCTATCTATCCGTCCGTCCGTCCATCCATCTCTATTAGCCTACTTTTGTGCCCAACTCAACTTCCCAAGATCATCTGTAAACAATTCCCTCCCTATCAGTAATGTGATCTATTACATCGCATTACCCACACTGAACATCATTTGCTGTTCATATATTCACAACGGGTAAGGACTAGTTATTACAAAACATACACTGCCCACTTCAGCCCTATATACATTTTGGCCATTTACTTACATACTTTTGTATACTTTTAAGTATACATTTTAAATTACGGAGCATTTACTTCTAACAGAGTATTTCTACATTACATTATTGATACGTTTACGTATATGATTGTTTTTTCCACCACTGCTTAAAGGGACACTTCACCCTTTTTGCAAAATAAATATATGTTAATGACGTTTAGAAGATTTAGAACACTTTCCTGGGGGTCTTTATGTGTGTAATCTGTGGTTTTAGATATTTTAGATTTTAGCAGTGAGCCCAGGGTCTCTGATGTCATGGACCCTGGGCTCACTTACTTCCTGGACTACATGTTGTCTCAGTAAGACAGCAGTAAAACATTATGGGGATTGTAGTCCAGGAAGGAAGTGAGCCCAGTGTCCATGACATCAGAGACACTGGGCTCACTGCCTAAAATCTAAAATATCTAAAACCACACATTACACACATAAAGACCCCCAGGAAAGTGTTCTAAATCTTCTAAACGGCATTAACATATATTTTCTTTGCAAAAAGGGTGAAGTGTCCCTTTAACTGTCTCTAAAGTCTAAACTAATGCTTGTCACTGGCTGTCCTGCAATGCGTCACAGGAATCGCTTACACACCGGTTCGTGCTCCACAAACCAGTGGGTCGAGGGTCGGGGCAGGGGTCCTCTTGTCCGAACCCCTAGACAGCAGGCTGTGGCAGGTTGTGGGCGTGGTGTTGCGAGAGGTGACGTGCGAGAGCGGGGGGGTCAGCCTCTGGATGGCGTCCGCTCCATCAGCGGCGTCCGCCGCCAGACGACTGCGACAGGAACAGAGGTACCTCCGCAGGTGAGCGCGCACTTTGCTGTGCAGCGAGGCGTAGATGAAAGGGTTGTAGCAGGCGGAGCTCATGGCCACCAGGTGGCAGCACACCTGCAACACGTTGATGTATCGCTTCCCTAAGATGCGGAAGTCTGGGTCCACGTCCAGTATCAGGTTCAGCACCTGTACACGAAGGCAAAAGGAATACTAGATGGGTACTTCATTGCATATATAGGGGTGCCACGGTTATTTGAATCGATTTCTCCGATTATGACAAAGAATCTTTTTCTTTTTCTTTTAGATTTGTTTTGGGGCTTTTTATGCCTTTATTGATAGTGACAGATGGGGAGTGACACGCGGCAAAGGCCGTCGGGCTCGGGAGTCGAACCCGCGGAACCCCGTCCGGCTGGTTTGGCAGCCTATAGGTGCCCAGATGTTTGAGCTAACCGCCCGGGCCGAACAAAGAATCCTTTTCAATTAAATAATCGATCGACTCAACTAGTTGATTCTCAAGCTCACCTTTCACTATGCGACATTGCGACGCGTTGTGAGCATGTAGGTCGTCATTCTTTGTAATTGTATGACACCGTTGTACGACAAAGGATACAATACAGTGTGGCTTAAGTGGTTAATCCGACTAATTTAGTTGATTATAAACCTTTTAGAATATCTTTGTGTTACACATTATACTTCAACACCTTAGAAGCCCGGAACTATTTAATCCATTTCATCCAGGGTGCCCATCATTTGTAGCGCACGGACCACTTTTACCGGCGCACCGGAAGCTGGTGTGCACATAGATATATATAAACTCTAGATAGCTCACACGCGCTGTTGGCCAATGGAGAGCGACGTCGTTACGTGGCGGCCATCTTACCTCGGGCCACATAACATTGTGTCTATGGGGCATGTACTCTTAAATGACCATAACTTGCTCAATTTTCATGGTTTGGTTTGTTATAAACGTCAGAGACGTCCGCATACTTATATGATTTTATACGACGTTCATATAAAAAAACAATTAAGCAGATAAGCGTCCTGAATCATAGCCACGTTGACAACGTTTGTAATAAACCAACCCGTTTGTAAATCCGTCAAGATTTGAGCGAGTTATGACTGTTTCTGTTTGAGCTGCCATTGAACATACTGTACTGTAGCCCCGAAGTAAGATGGCTGCCGGGTGAACGACGTCAGAAACTCCGCTTTGAGCCATCTAGAGTTTATATATATATATGGGTGTGCATGTCTGTGTAGCAGCTAACAATAGCCACAACACTCTAGAGTCGATCGACAACAACGGGAGGTAATAATAAATCTATCGCGACTAGCGACTGGACCGCTGAGCGCCGTCTAACACAGGATCTTTTTTCAGAATTAGACGGGATGATTTAGATCGGGAGTTATGATCGTTTTAAGATTTTCATTTTCGTCAGCTAAACAGGCAGGGGAGATTTCCGATGACGTGTCACTTTTTGACACGTCATCGGATCGGGCAACAAGCGCTCCAAGGCTCTAGAGCGATGCGAACGGTTTTGTTTTCATTAATCTCCGTCTTGTTTATCAATCTCTGGTTTGGGCACTTGACCGTGACCTTGAACTTGGACGGAGAACTCCGGCTTGGACATCCAAGGTGTTAATCAAATCACTAAAAATCGATAGTTGCAGCCCTAATTACTGTTTGGGTTTGGCATGTTGGGTCATAGCCAGGATGTGTAGTTTGCAGGAATTGCACTATAGTAAAGCAACACATTTAAATTAGTCCAGCTGCTGTAGAACTCAACCTATTTGTTTCTCATCTCTATTTCCATAAAAACATTGCTATTACAGTATGATGATCAAATCCTAATCTTCTCCACCTCATTGCATCTCCACGGTCAATTAGGGCCCTATAACAATTCGTGTACACACAAATGGCACACACATTTGTTGGAATCATTGCAGTGGTCTTGCATAATAATGATTTTATCATTCCATGCTGAGTTAATTAAGGAAGTCCCTGGACTGGTCTTGAGAAAATCCAGAAATGTGCATGTAACCATGTGGTTTTAAATGCTTTTTTAAATAACTCTAATCAAATTCACTTGTTTATTTGCATGACTATATTTTCTTCGAAGACGATGTACAGTTCCAGCCAAGAAAATGTTCTGTAACACGTCCCCTGATTCTTTGAGCACCTTGGGCTCCATTTTCGTCACCGCTAAACCCCTTATCCATAAACTTCTTTCCTTTTTTTTACTATTTTGAAAAACATTTTTGAATAGTTCAACTAGCCAATCTACATTGACATGTTGTGAGCTTGTAAACTTTTCCACTCCCCGTCAAAATCTCACCCAGAGTGCTCCAGTCAGTCCACCCCGCCTCGGCGCCTCCTCTCACTGTCCCCGCGTACAGTAGCCTACAGATCACATGTCCGCTGGTTACAGATCACAGCACTATATAATGAAATATACTACTTATTTGTAGCCCTAAAATTGATGAGGGGAAGGGGAGATTGTAATCAAGCCTGTAACCCCCGTTACTATACGGTAACGCCCGTTACTGTAATCCATATTACACATTTTAAAATGTAGCCTAAAACGTTACAGTTACCGTTTTTCTTTTACTCTGATTACGTAACGGCGTTACATGTAATCCGTTACTTCCCAACCCTGTATCAGTCCCGGAATCCTAATATTCTGCTAAATTAGACGTATTTGTATGTCTGACTCGGGTAAAATGGAGAGTAGTGTTAGTATTACTAGAGGTTGTGTGTGTGTGTGTGTGTGTGTGTGTGTGTGTGTGTGTGTGTGTGTGTGTGTGTGTGTGTGTGTGTGTGTGTGTGTGTGTGTGTGTGTGTGTGTGTGTGTGTGTGTGTGTGTGTGTGTGTGTGCCGTGCCGTAGTAACTCAACAGGGCGGATGTACAGCCGGGGCACACTGGTGGCACCACTGCTGTGAAACTCAGCATGGGGTTCAGTATCAGCTGAGTAATTATAGTTTGGTGTAGCTAAATAATGACTTCAGTGTCCCAAATGCTGTCTAATAAGCCCTGCATCAGTTAGCTAGTGTAGTTACTATGTAGTTTACCATGATGTTTAGGTAGACAGCCGTGCCTGAATTGACAGGGTGTGCCAGCGCGGGAGTGCCGAGCCAAGGGTAAGGGGGCTATACATGACTTATTCATGGACTTACCCAGATGGTGTACAGATCGCATGGAAGTTAATGATACTGGATGAACGATCGGGCTACGTGTAGATCATATTTTATTGTTGAACCTAGTCGTATCCCATACCTTATTGTGCATTATGGTGGTAAAACGATAGCCCCTCGGCCTTGATTAACTGAATAAATAATTATCATGTGATACCTTGAATACCATTCACCAAGATGGCAAATATAGAGCCAGGACCGCCTAAATTCAAGACTGACTGGAGCAAGTGTTGTGCAACTAATATTCCCCTCTTTCACGCAATTAATGTGATGCCAATCAAACTGGATCCAATCTGCTGAGGCCACATCTGGTAATAGAGTACGAGTGGCAGGAGAAAATCACTTTGACAGGTGGGCCGGTGGATGTGACTTTGTCAGCCCACCATGCTTCACAGAAAAGAGGAAAGCCATTTGAGGTCAGCATTATATCACTTTTGCCTCTGCTGCGAGATGAGGCCCACTCGGTTGCTACAGTCGAGCATGTGATGGACAAGATCAAGGAGTGACATTACTGAACCCCAGCCAGGTGCCAGTTATTGCTGCTGAGCAGCCAATATATGCAGTAGCCAAGCATGTCCAGTGGCATTGGCCTGACATCTATGGTGAGGACAAGTTCGTCATAATGTTCGGAGGCTTGCATATTGAGATGGCGGCACTGAAGTCCATTGGAACTCTACTACAGGACAGTGGTTGGACAATTATATAAAATAAAAATAAAGGTAATTTTTCTTTAAAATATATACATTTTTTAATATCGTGAAAAATCGTATCGTGAACCTCATATTGTGATACGAATCGTATCGTGAGTTGAGTGAATCGTTACATGCCTATACCCAGTACTGTGTTAAACTCTTGGGATAACATTTGTGGCTCACCTGCAGGGGCAGCCAACAGAGGGCAAAGGCCAGCACAGATGTCACTAGCAGGGAAAAGGTCTTCTTTCTCTTTTGGCTCCAGCGGCGCAGGCTTTGGGATGACGGTTCTCCGGGCAGGGAAAGGCGTTTAAGGCTGACGGTGATGGCAAAGTATGAAATGCTGACAGACAGCAATGGGATCATATAGGAGGCTACGAGGATGAAACAGGAGTAGAGCAGTCGCAGATTGCCTCTGTCGGGCCAGAATTCCTCGCACACGACCAGGTCTACGCCACTAGGCCGTAGATCCAAATAGTTAGTGAACAGAGAAGGAGGGGCAGCCAGAACCAAAGAAGAGAGCCAGACACCCAGAGCCACTGCCCCACAGCCCCATACCGAGATCCTCCTCCGCACCGGGTGGGCTGAGACAACCAGAGAAGGAAGATACAGACAAATACAATTATTCACAAACAGTGAAGAACAGAGTGCAGACACAAACTCATCTCTGTAACAAAACATAACGTTTTTTTTCCCCCCGCATCATTGCAAACATTTACATAATTGCATTCAGTCCTGTCTGTCCCCGTCTGTACAGTAGCAGAGCTGAGCGCCAATATTGCAGATACATACATACTATATCCACACTTAATATTCTCATTTTATAATAAATATTAGTTCAATCTATTTGGGAGTTATCTGACTGAACTATATAATTTTTTGTGAAATAATTATTGTCTTCACCAGGCCGAAGGCATGGGGAGAGAGTATGTTTTGCACTCCGTCCGTGTGTGTGTGTCCGTGTGTGTGTGTGTGTGTGTGTGTGTCCGTGTGTGTGTGTGTGTGTGTCCGTCCATCTGTGTACAGCTAATCTCCGGCACCGTTAACCTGGTCGATGCCAAATGTTGCACACACACTCCCTGGATGCCAACAATGAACCTCTGCCCCAAACTTTCCAGAACAGCCTGTTATAGCGCCACCAATTTACGTGAAAGATTTCACAGACTTTCCTACTATACTATACTATACTACAGCCTATACCAGGCTGAGGAATATATCCCACCCTTTTCACATTGGCCTGTTATAGCGCCACCAACAGGTGGATTTTTGCAAAACACATTTTTTGAACAAAATGCCTCAAATCATGAACGCAGCGTGCAATTTACGTGAAATCTTTCACGGACTTTCCTACTAGGCTGAGGAATATATCCCACCCTTTTCACATTTGCCTATTATGGCGCCACCAGGAGGCCACAACCTGACCTGCCCTGTTGGAGACCTGTGCCCCGAGGGGCACTTTATCTAGTTGCTCATGTGATCTTTTACAGTATTAGCCAACTGCAATGCTGCATTCTCTTTCTCTCCGGCTCATGGGATGTAGTCAATACAAGCATGTAATACGCTGGTGTCTGGGACTCCGAACTGAAATGTCAAATTGTTGATGTTTAACTAGGCTATCCTAGTCACTTCGAAAAACGAAATGATAGTTTTTCTTTGCACACGATTTCATGCTATTTACCCTGATCTTCCACCTGTAGTCGCTCTAGATAAGAGCGTCTGCTAAAGGCTTACATTGAAAATTGTCAAAGTTGAATTGTAGTTGATGTTGATAATGATTAGGATTCTGAAGCGCTATACTGTATAACCACTTCACCCATTTTCAACCTATCTTGATATAATTGAATCCTCGATTCGTAATGCTCATTATAATATTGTATACTTAGTGTGGTTGCTGTAGGCAACACACTATTGTTCTAGATCCGAGAACTTCTATGCCAACTAGAGTAAACCTGTTTTTTGTTAACCTTTTTTGTTCGTTGAGTTCAATGGACATTTTTTTTGTAACCTTTTCTGTAAACCCAAAAGTCAATTTCCTTTTCTGATTGGACATTATAATTTCCAATAGACAGCGCTAATCAACAACAGAACTTTCTAGTATTATACACTGATGCATTACAAGTGTGTGCAAATGGCTTCCCACATGAAAAAGAATGAATACATGAAGAATTTAAGACGGAATTAATTTCTTTACTCTACTTTTTGAAAAGCCTATGGGGGAAATTAATTCCCTGCATGGGCCACTCGTCGTTCTGAAAGGGGGCGGGACTGCGACGCTCTATTAGGTGTGTGCCAGTATATCGATATCGCGATTGCAGTACTTACTCCCACGATGTATATATTGTATCGTCCTTCCAATGTCGTGATATTGATTAAAAAAGTCCGTAATAGGATGGGATTGTGTCCCATATTCTGGGATTGGATCGTTCCCAATTTCCAGAAAAGCCATAGAGAAAAGCAAGCAACACGAAATGTTCCCATCTTTGCACACATGCGCACATTGGTGTCAAAAGTACTAGAGTCCGCCATTACAATCTCTCCGCACTGGCTTTAGAATCAACTGGACAGGGCGATAAGGCTGCATGTGTTCACTTTGGACTGGGACCCAAGCAGTCCTGAAAGGACTTGGTCCTTTATGGTTATTGTTAGTTTTAATAATAATAATAATAATAAGGGTAATCCTGCCACACTAATAGCCAGCGCAACACCCCATCCTTTGTCCGCCTTCTCCTACCAAACCACACCGTTTGCACACATCTCACCATGCACAACACCAACAGCATACCTGTCCAGACATCAACCACTACTTTGCATCCATGCAACTGTCATATTTACAGTACAATACCCATTTTTATGAAAGAACACATTCTTGCGCAAGACCACCAGCCTACATCAAAATCGTCACCACTTTGATGAGTTACGCCAACTCCGTTCACTTCATGGGGCCAGTCCAATGGCGCATTGTTGTCTACAGCCTTCACAGTGACACACACGTTACATGAACCACGCGACCGGGATGATTTCCAACCCCTCAATGTCCAAACTCGCTGCCTCTGCTCAATCATGCGTCATCATACCTCAGCCCCCTCCCCCTCTGGCTGCTGTGCCGGCCAGGCGAACACTAACAGTACGCATCGACAAACACACACCACGTCGTGTTGACTACACTACACTAATAAGGACCCATTGTTGCTGGCCAACGCCAGCAACAACCCGAAAAACACATCTCTCGCCTATCGCACGGAAAACGCCACACAACTACGCTTGGCTAAAGCAGCTCCTCGCATCAGTGCCAGGGCTTCACAACTTCACACTGTGGAGGTTTTTTGTCTCGCATCGCGGGGGGACTTGAATTGACAAGTGAGTGAGTGTGTGTGTGTGTGTGTGTGTGTGTGTGTGTGTGTGTGTGTGTGTGTGTGTGTGTGTGTGTGTGTGTGTGTGTGTGTGTGTGTGCGCGCGTGCGTGCGTGCAGTACACATACTACACACACACACCACCTCTCATCGCCACAAAACGCGGATGCCAAGTTCTTCCGCGCATTCTTTATTTCCCAGTCCCACCATGTGTGTGTGTGTGTGTGTGTGTGTGTGTGTGTGTGTGTGTGTGTGAGTGTGTGTGAGTGAGTGAGTGCAACAACACATAATAATAACTAATAACCCATCCGTTTCTACACAATACTGGGTATAAAAACACAGCTGAAAAAACATGAAGTGGAGTCTGTCAACTCCCGTAATTTCCTTCTCCCCATATTGTGCTGAAACGTAACTCTAGGATGAGCCGCCCGAAGGGCGGCGAAATTCTAGTCATAATAATAATAATAATAATATTGATAATAATAATAATATCTTTTGCATCTGCCCGTGTGGGCAGCATAACATTGTGGCAGAGTCTAGTCATAATAATAATAATAATAATAATAATATTGATAATAATAATATATTTTGAATCTGCCCTTGTGGGCAGCATAACATTGTGGCAGAGTAGAAACGTCTGTACCCCCCCACCCTAATCCCCCCCCCCCCCCCCCCCGTGCGCACCAACTTACATGTCCAGGTGCTCCTTTGAGAACTAGCCCAGAATATTAATGCTTATATGAGACAATTTTAAATGACACTTCTATGACAGTGCTTACATAATTAAGTGACATTATTCCGGTACAGTGTGTCCCGTTTTAATTATTTTACTATGAACATCTCACTTGTGTCTTACAATGCACGTCACGAGGGCTGCGTGTTGGCCAGTGAAAGTGACAAATCTCGCCATGTTGTTGTGACAAGCTACTTGACAGATGTGTCATCCTTTGTGTACAGGAGACATTCCTGGCCAAACAAGATGTGGAGCGGCTAAATACTGGGGTGTGTGAACCTACAGTATTCACCTTTTTCATATGGCTAATATTATCTAGTAAAGTACTCTGCCAGAGGATAGCTTTTCCATTATGTAAGCGAGGCTTGGTACTCCACCTCGTGGCTTGATCAACTGCCTTTGTACAGTAGATGCCCATGATTCCATAAAGAGTATAAAGATAGATTATGACTATGAGCTAGCCACCAGTGACCACATGCCCTTTTCCATTGTGCTAAACACAGGCAATCTCCCTGTGCTGTTGTCTGTGGATAATGTCATTGGTGTTAGAAAATTGATTGGGCAAAACTGTCA